>NC_090989.1:149313750-149621875 GCF_041146395.1 Eulemur rufifrons
AAAAGCCTAAAAACAATTCAATAAAAGGAGGACAGTCTTTTCAACGGTGGTGCTGGAGCAATCCACAGGCAAAAAGTTAACCTCGACCTAAGGTCAAGCTACAGATTGGGGGAAAATTTGCAAACCACGTATCTGAAAAAACTCATATCTCCAATATATCAAGCATGCTGGCCAAGATGCTGAGAAACTGAATCACTCATAGTTGCTATGGGACTGTAAAACGGTGTGCAACCCTCTAGAAAAGACTTTGGCAGTTTCTTAGAAAACTAAACATGCAAATACCAAATACCATATGATACAGTAATTGAAATACTGGGCATTTGCTCCAGAGAAATACGAACTTATGTCCATACAAAAACCTGTATACTACCGTAATAGCCTCAAACTGGAAAATAACCCAAACGTCCCTTAACTGTAGGTTGGAGAGAATGCTGTGGTATATCCGTATGATAGAATACTACACAGCAATTAAAAGGAATGAACTGTTGTTACACCCAACAACTTCGATGGATCTCAAGGGCATTATGCCGACTAAAAAAACCAATCTCAAAACATTATATCCTCTATCATTCCATCTGTACAACATTCTCGAAATGAAAAAAATGATAGAGATAGAAAACAGATTAGTGGTTTCCAGGGGCTAGGATAATGGGAGGGAGGAAGGGTTAGTGTGATTGTCAATGGGTGGCAAAAAGGAGTTGTGGTAATGGAATAATTTTGTACCTTGATTGCAATAGTGATTATGTGAATCTACACATGTGATGAAAATGACATAGATCTATGCACACATATTATATCAAAGTCAAATTCCTGTTACTGATAATCATACTATACTTACATACAGTTGTAACTATGGGGGAACCTGGGTGAGAGGTCTGTGAGACTTCTTCATACTCACTATTCACTGTCTAAGAATCTTTAATTATCTCAAAATTGAAAGTTTGAAAAAACATTTTTAAAAGCATAATAGCTTTGAAATCAGACAGACCTAAATGTGTTAAATCACCTTTCTTTCCCTCTAAGTTCCTGCCCAACATTCCCCTTACTCTTTCTCTTCACATTCAATGTTCTTGAAAGAGTGGTCCATACTCTGCCTCTACTTCAAGATCCATTGACTTTTCCATCCCTGTACTAAGCATCCCGCTGGAAACTTCCCAGGTGCACAATGCAATTGAGCTTGCTCAGTCCTTATTTCACCCGCTTGTACTGTTATCTGATGTTATTGCCCACCTTCTTGACACTCTTTCTTCCTGGCTTTCCTCCTACTGCTGTGGCCACTCCTCTTCACCCTTCCTCCACTCACCCTGGTGTGGTGTGCCCTGGGGTTCTGCTCTCAGTTGTCTTCTAACTTCATCCTCCCTACCCTCCCTCAGTGATCTCATCCACGCAATGGCTCCAGTGACTACAGTGTTCAAATTGCCTGCTGAACATCTCCCCTTGGAGATGCCAAACAACTGCAATCTCAGCATGTTCTAAACAAACCTGAATTCATTGTCATTTCTCCTGTATTAACTCTTCTCCAGCATCCTCTGACCTAGGTTAGGATACCACCCACCCATAATCCCAAGTCGATACCTGACATATTCTTTGCCTCCTCCCAAACAGGCACTAAGGCCAGGCAACCACGCCTCCTACGTGATGCCTCTGGAAGTCGCCCCCTCTTCTCCACCTCTACCACCTCAGCCTAGATACATGACTTTGGGGACCTCCTGGTCAAGTCTACTGGCCTCATCCTCCACCCTGCAGGCAGAGAGAACTGTCTAAAGTACAAATCTGACTGTTCCTCCCCAACCTGAAATGCCTTCAATGGCTCTTCATTGTCTTTATAACAATATTCACCCTCCTATTTATCAGATTTTTGTTAAGCACCTACTATGCATCAGACACCCTTTCAGGCACAGGGAATAGACTAATCAATAGATTCTAACTGGTAGTGCAATGAAAAATCAGAGTCCCTATCTCCATGGAGCTTACATTCTAGTGGATGGTAGGATGGAAGATAGAAAATAAATACTAGAAGGAAAATAAAGCAGAGTTAGAAGACAGAGAAGAGCAGAGTAAATGATCAGAGTGGCATGCCATATTGCCTAAGTTTTTCAGAGGAGTTCTCTCTTCTTAGATGAGGCTATTGGGCAGAGATAGGAGGGAAGAGAGGAAGGAAGCCATACGTAGACCTGGGCGAGAGCATGCTGGGCAAAGAGAAGAGCAAGAGCAAAGGTCCTGAGGTGAGTGCGTGCTTGAAGAATGGCAAGGAGACCAATGTGGCTGGAGCAGAGTGGTTCAGATGGAGGAGGAGTAGGAGATGTGATTGGAAAGGTGGTAGGACCAGATCACATAGGGCCACGTAAAGAACATAAACTCCATGGAAAGCCACATGGAGCTTTTCATAACCCAGCCCCTTCCTCTGGCATTCTCACTTACCGTTCCTCCCTAGGTTCTTTCTTCTACTCTCCCCACCGTTTAACCCCCAACCCGACTGGCCTATGTTAATAGTTAGCTAGAATGCCTGTTCCTCTCTCTGCCTGACCAAGCCCTCCTTACCCTTCAAAGATCAGCCTAGACAGCCCCTCCCTGTGAAGCTGTCCCTGACGTTGTCAGGCTATACGGGGCACTCCTGCCTGTGCTTTCAGTGTGCCCTGCAGCTAGGTTCTGTAACAGCCCTTAGCTTTCTCAACTGTAGTTTTCTCAGGTTGGTCGTTTTTATTCCTGACCTGCAGTGCAGTGAGTGGCTAATAACAGACACTGAAACGTTTGAAAGAGTGGTCATCGGGCTCTTCTGGCCTCTCCTAAGCAGACAGGCAGATGCCCTGGCATGCTCTTTCTGTGCTCTGAGCATCAACTAGTTGGAGTCCTTCCTATGTCCCAAACATCTACGCCTGGCTCTTGGCTCTTGCTGTGTGTGTAAGGATGTCACCAGGGCAGAAATGGTCTCTTTGAACTGAGACATTTTTTTTTGTCAGATAAATTTATTAGGAAGGACTATAACTACCAGTTTAATAAATTATTATAGACTTTTCTTCTTGCTATGTGCTTTTTCCACATTTTGTATTCTCATCAGCATGTGATCTTGTTCTGACCAAATGCATCAGCTGAGATGGGATTCTTTGTACATTTCAGCAAGAAAATCAGCAGGGAGCATGCAATAGGACTGACCTGCTTGCCCCCTCTGGAGTTATCTAAATCTTAAAATTGTTCATATATTTTGACCCAGGAACTTCATTTCTAGAAATAATCCTAAATAACTAATCAGAGATATTTGTAGGAGAATAGTCAATGCTATACTTGCGTTCATACTGAAAAGTTGGAGATGGCTTAAGTGCATAGCAATAGTAAGTGCCTGGTTAAATAAATTATGATACACCCATATGATGAATTATATGTGATTATTAAAAATTATTTTGGAAAATTGAAATTATATAGGTACATGCAATAAGTGATAAAAATGAAAAACAGTTTGATCTCAATTTCACCAAAAAATAAAAGACCAGGAGGAAATACCTCCCAACATTATAAACAATTATTGCTGAGTTATTATGGGTAAAGTTTTGTTTTAATTTTTATTGTATTTATCTAACTTTCCTATAGTAACTATGTATTCTTTTTTTAAAAAATGATTGTCATATTCATTCTGAAATATTTCAAACATTCAAAAACATAGAAAAAATTCACAGATATGTGTCAGGTCTCTATTCACACAATAAAAATTAATTTCAAATTGATTATGATACTGAAGGAAATAAAAATAATTTACCCCAAAATATATTTATTTGACATATTTTGCAATGGTTTTCAGAGAATCAGCAAAAGCCTGGCAAAGCTTTTGTGGGATTTCAGGGTGCTGTACCAGACCACATTATTATTTTCTTTAAAAAAAAACACCGAAGAAAAACATTTATGCAAAAATCTGAACTTCCAAATGGGGAAATTATTAAATCAATAATTTTATTATACTTGAATGTTTTCTCCTCAAAAAATGTATTACAGACCTAAGTTAAATATGAAAGCCTCTGCATTTGAAAAGGAATTCCTTCCACACAAGGTGTTTTTCCAAGACATACCTGTTCTGCAGAATAAGGTGTGCCTATTTGAAACTGTAAGTGTCTCATCATCTTAATGCCTCGCTTTCCAGAAAAATTAGCAAACCAGCCACCAGAATCTTGGAGGGAAGTTCTCTTTTTAGACAAGGAACAAAATGGGGAAGTTGATCTTTTTTTCTGTCTTCAGGAAAGAGTAAAGAGGGACCCGAGCTCAGGTACAGACCGAAGGAGCTAAAATGTGTTTTCTTGATCAATATTCAAGAGTTTAACCTTGTCCTTTTGTATGGCTCCGGACGTGCCCAAAACACCAGACGCCTCTGTGATCCTACCCTTGTGGCCCACTCCAGGGCCAAATATGAACAGTTTGGGGTCAGACGATGTCAGGAGTTGTCCTAGCAGCTTATCTGCCTCTTGACAGCATGCAGAGAGGGGGTTGAGGGTTCTCAAGGACAGCAACACAAATGCACCTCTCGGATAGGAAGCCTTCTGGGTGTGTCAAAATGGTCAGAAGAAAACCTTTCAGCTGAGAAAAGCAGTCCTGCTTCCTATCTGGCTTATAGCCACAGAGGGTTGGTAAGAAAACAAAGAGGAGAGAGAGAAAGACACACACACACACACACACACACACACACACACACACGAGGGAGCTGGGGGGGATGAGAAAGAGAGAGAGAGAAAGAGAAAGCAGGGAGGGAGGGAGGGAGGAAGGTGGGCGGGGGGAAGGGAGGGGGAACACAGAGTCTTCTAGATGCCTCCATCTCACCTTCCCTCTCTTCTTACTTACCCACCACACCAACCTGCATCCTGGAAAGAGCCAACTTTTGGCTCAGAGATGTTTACGTAAATAACATATGTGGTAGTGAGTCACCTCTGACTTTGCAGGGCCAACAAAGGCGACAACTGAGAGGTGATGTGGTTTCTCTAACCAGCCATGCACAGAATCTTCCTGCCAAAGTGGGATGTAACACAAATCACATCCCTAGCTACCTGCTGGCCCAGCTCTAGGGGAGGGGAAGGGAGTGGCAAGGATGGTGCCTCTCTTGTATATGTCAGGGCCCTGTTTGCAAGGATTCTTTAGCATTGGTTGGTAATAAAATGGCAGCATCATGGCCCTAGGAGAGCTGGCCCAGCCCTGGGAGGCCCTGAAGCACTGTGTGGAAGGCCTGGAAAACGAAAGAGAGCCTCAGCTACACAGAGAGCTGCTCTCAGCCTTTGGGGGAGGCACTGCCAAGACAAGGCCTACACAACCCCATGCACATGGGGCCAGGAAGGTGGGACCGAGGGTTGATCTGGAAGGGCAGACAGAGAAAGGGAACTATAGAGAGAGGAAGTGATATGTTTAAAAGCATGGAGCATGATGTGTTGAAGAAATGCCCACAAGTCACTATTATTAGTGCCAGATCATGGGCAGCCTTTACACCCAGCTAAAAAGCTAGTGCTTGTGGGTATTGGGGAAAATTGAAAATTCTGCCAACCCAGAGAATCCTCTCCTCAATAAATAGAAAAGAAAGACAACAGTTTTATTATTAAGTAAGCATTAAACCAGTTTACAATGTGCATGGCAGGTAGCCTGTTGATGATACTACAAAAACAAAAAGAAATCTCACCATTTAATTTTTTTTCCTTTTTTTCAAATATATATTCATGGGGTACAAGTACAAATTTGCTATATTGATGGATTACATTGTGGTGAAGTCAGGGCCTTCAGTGCATCCATCACTGAAGCAACATACATTGTACCCACCAAGCAACCTCCATCATCCACCCTCACCCACTCCCCTGCCCCCTGAGTCTCCATTGTCCATCACTCCACACTCTGCTTCCATGTGTACACAGTATTTAGCTCCCACTTGGAAGTGAGAACTTGCAGTATTTGTCTTTCTGTGTCTGAGCTGTTTCACTCAGGATAATGGCTTCCAGCTCCACCCATGTTGCTGCAAAAGACATAATTTCATTCTTTTTTATGGCTGAATAGTATTCCATTATGTATATATAAGGGCTGTCCAGAAAGTATCCAGCCATGTAACTGTTCTCATTATATTAACAATGGCTGGATACTTTCCAGACAGCCCTTGTATATCGCCACATTTTTCTTTATCCAATCTGCCATTAATGGCCGCATAGCTTGATTCCACATCTTTGCTATTGTAAATAAAGCTGCAATAAACACGTGAGTGCAGGTGTCTTTTTTATATATTGATTTCTTTTTCTTTGGGTCCTGGTAGTGGGGTGCTGGATCATATGGTAGTTCTATTTTTAGTTCATTGACAGATCTTCATGCTATTTTCCATAGAGGTTGCACTAATTTACATTCTCACCAACAGTGTATAAGAGTTTCCTCTTCTCTGCATCCTCACCAAAGTCTGTTATTTTTTGTCTTTTTAGTAATAACCATTCTGATCAGTGTAATATCTCATTATGGTTTTAATTTGCATTTCTCTGATGACTGGTGATGTTGAACATTTTTTCTTATGCTTCTTGGCCATTTGTCTGTCTTCTTTGTAAAATGTCTATTCATGTCCTTAGCCCAGTTTTTAATGGAGTTATTTGTTTGTTTGTTTGTTTTTTGTTGAATTGGTTGAGTTCCTTGTAAATTCTAGATATTAACCCCCTGTCAGTGTATAGTTTGCAAATATTTTCTTCCATTGTACAAAGTGTCTGTTCACTCTGTTGATTATTTTTTTGCTGTGCGGAAGTTTTGTGGTTTAATTAAGTCCCATTTGTCTATTTTTGCTTTTGTTCCCTTTGCTTTTGAGGTCTTAGTCACGAATTCTTTGCCTAGACCAATGCCCAGAAGAGTTTTCCCTGTTTCCTTCTAGTATTTTTATAGTTTCAGCCATTACATTCAAGTCTTTAATCCATCTTGAGTTGATTTTTTATATGGTGAGAGATAGGGATCCAGTTTCATTCTTCTGCATATGGCAATTCGAATTTCCCAGCACCATTTATTGAAAAGGGTATCCTTTCCCCATTGTATGTTCTTGCCAACTTTGTCAAAGACCAGTTGACTGTATGTCTCACCATTTTTATACTGCTAAGCAGTTACAATCCATTACACACATGTGCTCAAGATTAACAGTAACTCATCTTCCTGTAGGATATGGCAGCACCATTTGCTGGGCATTCTGTCATAGTTCCTCTCATGGTCACCTGATCATTAGCCTGCTAATTTCCTCTATCTAAATTGCTTTTGCCTCTATGACAAGCAGGTGGCTACAGCTTGAAGCAAGGCGCCTAACTAAACTCCCACAGTGACCAGGAGATAGGGATGCTATCTTCCTTAATGTTTATATTTCAAAGAGATGGCTCCCAGAACCCTAAAGCATTCTTGGGTTATAAAGCTGGCAAGAGTCTTACTTAGCCTTTACAAATATTTACATACACACCAAAGCAGAGGAAGGATTCACAAACACCAGGTTTCTCATGGGAATGCTCTAAGAAAGGGAGGGGAAAGGTCTCCTTCCATTTTGCCACTGGGAAAGTTCAATTTTCAAATTTACCCTTATATGCATGATGGTGAGGCACTGGGATGTGGGTGAGGCACAGACTTCCTTCCCCAAATTCTGTAGGAAATTCCACTGTCAGCTACCTTTCAAATTTCCAGAGGGAAATGATTAGGAAGCTGGTAATGACAAAGATCTGACACAAAGGGAATTTATTCTCAAGACCCAGGAAGACAACTTTCCTGGGGAACTGGCTGGAAATTAGAGGGATGATTCTTCGAGGAACTTTCCAGATACAGTTTGGGGTCATCTCTGAGAACAATGCCTAAAGCTCGGGGGGGGGGGGGGGGGGAGATGCTCTTGTAAGAACTTAGCACACAGGAAATGTCTGGCCAGGTGTAAAACCAACTCTCGTCACAGGTCCAGCTTTGGTAGGGTCTCTTTTTGTGGGGCTCAGCATCTCCTTGGTGGGGCCCCTTCTTGACACCCAAGCCATCTCACTCCTGCGTGGCTTGCAGTCATTTCCAGTAATAGAAAATTGCAGACGTTTCCGAAGTTGCTTCTGCAAACCACAGCCGTTGCCCAAAACATCCCATCCCCCACCTCAGATCATGGGTGTCCTAGAGACTGCAGTGTGACCTCAGCAGGAGGAAATTTGTGCAGATCAGAGAAGTCCCCCAATCAGTTGTGAAAATCACTCCATTGTATCCCAAACACCCTGCTAAGAGAAATGACTAACTTGGCAGCATAGAAGCTCAAAGAAAGAGGGGAGAGTATGACTCCAAAAAAAGAGGATCTTTTCAGAAAAGGCTAAAACCATTGTTAACTCCTTGGGGTGGGGGTGGGGGGTCTGTTAATTTTGTACCATTTCAAGGTCCAACTCAAACGTCCCCTCTTTCTTTCATGAAGTAGTCCTGCTTTTCTGTTGTAGTCAATAGCCTCTGATCCTGCCCACTTCCCACCTGAAGCCCTGAGCCTGTGTTTGCCTTTCTCCATGATACCCTCATGACAACTGGATAAGTAAATGCCTGTGGTACTTTCAAAAATGACTTTCTGACTTCAACAGCAAGAAATGCTCATGATAAAACACCTAGAAAAACACAAGCAAGAAAATTAAAATCACATATAATCTCCCATTTTGGTGGACATCCTTCCATTCTTTGTCCTGTGCATTTTTATACACTTGTCTTTAAAAAGTAATGACCAGATTGAATGTATTGCTTTGTAACCCACTTTGTTCCTTTAAATCACCTGAGATACATTTCCCCATGTTCTTATTTGAGGCAGTAGAGCGTGGTGATTAAAAGCATGTGTTCTGCAAACTTCCATAAAAAAGAAAAGGAACAGAATTTTAATAGATTTTTGAGATTATCCTAGTAACTTCCAAAAGTTCTATTATTTCACCACTGTATTTTGGTTGCAATGTTCTGCACAAACTTTTAAAATAAACTCTTATTAATCTTACAAAAGTAATCTCCTGAATCCACAGGTCAAAAAATAAAAATCTGCAATTAACTTTATTGGATGTACAAATTATAGCCCAAATAAAGACTTACTAATATTCATACTGGGAGAGAATAATAAAAAGGTTTTCCATTGGATTGATAATAAATTAGATTAATTAAAACTGTACTTAAAGTTATAGCTATAATATAATGACACTGGTCTTATAATAAAATAACAAATTTGTGTGTCTAAAGTATCATTGTTTCTTTTCATATATTGAAGCTTTGGCCTTAATCCAAAAATATTGCCTTTGCCAAAAACAACTTTAACACTCCCTTTGGGGAATTATCATCAGAATGTTTCTCTAACTGATTTGAGTATTTTTTGTTTCAGAGAATTTTCTCCTTGAGAAGTTGGATTTAATTTTGAAACTGTCAAAATATTCTTCAAAGTAAAGCTTTGTGGCAAGTTTGAAGATTTAAATAAATAATATAATTTTGATGGAAAAAAAAAGTGTTTGTTGTGGGATTGGATCACCTGAATCAAAATGGTGGCTCAATGACCTGAGACAAATCACTTAACCTCTCTGAGCCTCAGTTTTCTTAATTGTAAAATGGGGGTATCAATAGTACCTCTCTCACCGGGTGGTTGTGAATATTAAATACACATAAACACTTAAAACAGTGCCAGGCACATATAAGCAGTATATGAGCATTAGCTACCGTTCTTGATTTGTTCACAATCCCCCAAAGTTGAGTGTGCAAGGGTAAAGGTTTGCTACTCTAAGCGTCACTGCAGTGACCACCCATGATTTTTCCTTGGGAGAAGTGGAACTTATGGGTCATAGTGTTGGCATATTTTAAGGTTCTTTCGTGCATTGCCAGCTGGCTTTCCGTCCATATGGAACCACTCAAACCAGCACCAGTGGTGTGTGGCAGTGCTTGCTCTCCCAGCGGCATCACCAGCATCCTTCCCAACCAGCACCAGCCTGTTCCCACACACACCAGCACTCTCTCCTACACACCCTACACGCATGCCCACAACCTTATACACACACCCCCAAACACTTATACACACACAAACACACACATTTATTAAGCTTGTGTATGATCATTTTAAGTGTTTATTTTCAACTAATTTGATAGGTTGAGAAAAGTCCTCTTCCTCTCTTAATGTGCTTGATTGCTAATGAGGTCATCACTTATTCAAATGTTGGTCTGTAGCAGGGTGTTGAGAGCCACTCCTCTTGTCACCCTAGAATTGGAAGCTGTAAACCAAAAAGCTTCAAGGAACAGACAACTGGGGGACAGTCATCACTTCCTTGGCTAATGCAGAGGGAGCTGCACTTTTCTGAGACTTAAAAAGAAAGGAGAACATTAAGAGTGGGAGTCACAGGGGAGAGTGCAGTGGCGTTTCCTCTCTGGGAGAAGAGGTGGCTCTCTTGACCACCTCCATCTCCTCATTCCCCAGAAACCGAGTGAGTAGGGGCTTCTAGAGAATCACTGGGAGATTTTGGAGGTGCCTGTGAGAAAGGAGATTGATATCTTGCTCCCCACTTGGGGTCTGTTTTTTAAGAAAGGGAGGAGGAGGGTATTGAGGAAAGGGGACGAATGGGCGGAGGGGGCAGGAATAGCCAGCACGGGGGTGGCCCTGTAGCAGCCTGCTCTCCCATCACTTAGGAGGCAAGGATGCAGGAGTTTCCCACAGATCAATGGGGCATCACAGAAAGTAGCTGGTTTGCACCATCTTGCCACTACCTCACCAAAAAAATCTGGCCACCTCCACAAGCAGACCCCAGCGGCATAAGAAGTGGTGGGTTGGGAGCTGAGTGGGCCCTGGAAAAGGTCTGAGCAGATTCACATCAGGGCAGGGCTTTGGGAGCTCCCCTGCAGAGCGCCCACCTGTGGGTGGGAACAGGAGACAGTCACCACCACCAGAAGGCTACAGCCCCATCAGGAAGCTGCAGCCCTCATTCTCCTGCCCAAGCCCAAGGAGTGAAGCAGTGGGGCAGGGAAGAAGACCACAGCCCCTGTGTGGGCTCAGATCTGGCAGGTGCTGGCAGCAGAGGATGAAGCGAGGGCCACACTGTGTAGGGGGTTGGAGCTTTAACCTGTGCTGGCCTAGACTGGACCTGTCCCTTCTCTCTTGGGAAGTGACTGGAAGCCATGGGAGCTGACAAAATATTATCAAAGAAAAAAAAAGGAGAATTCAACACAGGACAATGGACAGCAACTGTTAGAGAAAAACATATTTGTGGTCACACCCCTCCACTGTCAGATGGTTTAATAAATCAGCTGCATCTTTTCCTTCCTTTATGAATTCACAGGTCATGCCTAAAACAGGTGTTTGTGGATCTTCTCTACTGAAGAGGAAGCACTGAGAGGCTGAGCTATCTTTGACTAAATATTTTTAATGTTTTGAAACGAAAGAAACTTGGGCCCTTTAAAAGAAAAGCAAGTCTGTGTTGGAGGTCAGATTGGAGGAGTTAGAAATTTCTCCTCCATCAGTTTCACACCAGCCCTTCTGCCAACAGGCCTTGGGTCCCCCAGCCCAAATCCAAGGAGTGCCAAAGCACTGTCCATTTCAGCCCTTGAACCCAGCCTTATGCTGTCAGTTGCAGAGAGTGTCCTCCCTTTGGACTGGAAAAGCCATCTCATAAAGATCACACAGAGGTGACTGCCAACAGTCAAGCCATGTGGCCAGAGAGCCAAGCTCTCCATCCCACCAAGAAGAGCCCAGTAAATAGACACCAGTGGATACCATGAGGACCCAGGTGCTATTAAGAAGAAACAATAACAAACAGAAGATTCCCAGAGGTTTAATCTTGAATGTGATGAGGTTCTCAAGGCCACATGGCTTCAGCAGTGTTCAGAAGAGGCAAGAAACAGTGGGACCTTTCTCTTGTCCTGTAGAACATTTTGCAGCTACAAAGTACATTTTCATTTGAGTCTTACCACACTCTTCAACGTAGGTAAGGCACGGCTAGTATCTCCATTACGCAAGGCAGGAAATGAGACCCTATAAGCTAAAGTGATGTCCGAAGGTCACACAACTCAGCATGACAGAGCTGGAGCCTGGAACCAAGTCGTCTGGCTCTCAAGTGCCCATCCCAGTGTATAATCAGAGGTCTCTGCATAGGCTAGGGGAACACCCAGGCTGAAAATCAAATGGTGGGAACCTCTGAAAATGCCCGTGATATGGTCACTAAAGACTATCGGAATTTGTATATTTTTAATCGTTCAATAATTCACATTGTAAGTATATGATATTGATAGTATTATATTAGTCATTACCAATTAACTTATCCTTACAACTTGTGGTGATTTTGAAACATGCTCATACATTCTTTGACATTCCTCACATTAAGGGATAAAGTCTATGTCCTCTCCTCTTAAAACCGGGCAGGCCTCTGTAGTCACTTTAATGAATAGAATGTGGTAGAAGTGATGCTGTGTGACTTCTGAAGTCAGATTAGGAAAGGTCTAGTAGTGTCTCTTTAGGACACTTACTCCAAGGCCCCAGCTGCCATGTAAGAATTCTGGGTACCCTGAAGCCACTGTAGGGAGAGACCATGTGGAAAAGATACATACATACATACATGCATACTTACATACTTACATGCATAGATAGATGTATAGATCGATCACCCAGCTCTTTGAGTCCTCCCAGCCCAGGCTCTGGACATGTGAGTGAAGGACCCTTCAGAATGACCCTAACCCAGCCACTGTCTTTCTGCAACTGCCCCACAGACCAAGCAAGAACCACCTGGCTGAGCTCAGCCAACCCCAGACTGTTATTACTTTAAGCTACTGTTGTGGTGGCTTGTTACATAGCATTAGTTAACTGGAACATATCAATCAATTTATCTAATAGGAGTTTATATTTATAGAAAAATAAAAATAGTATCCTGTAATCCTGTAATCTGGGACTTCCTGTCCATACTTCTGGCTTGAGCTCTCTGTCCGTATGCCAGGTAAAATTATTCCCTTGGTGGCAATGAGTCCAAGAGCAGATATTATTCTGGGGCAGAAATATAAACGGTTCTCATGAATGGTAATTGTTATTGTTATTTTCATGATTAATGAAACCATACTAAACAAATTAAGGCATTCAAATTCTTATCCTTCTCATCATCTCCCATCCCTACCTACTCTCTTACTCACTTACCTTATAAGGAATCATGGAGTTTTAGAACCTGAAAGGAACCCAGGAAACATCGAGGGCAACCCACTTATTTTACAGATGAGGAAACTGAGGCTAAGAGTGGCTACCTCTTGCCCCAGGTTGCCCAGTTGATGAGTCGGCCAGATGGGACTAGAACGCAGGTCTCCAGACAACAGGGTGCATGTCCTTGTTACTCTCTTTTATCTCATCCTGCCCTGGACTAAAAGTGGATGAGTCACTTTTGAGACCCAGGGCAAGGACCAGCCTGGGGAAAAGCTAGACTCTCAAGGCTGACCTACCAGGTCATATCACAGTCAAGAGAAAGTGGCTAGTGTCTGTCTTATCCACCTAGTACTACTCCAGCTCAAATCAGGCTAATACACTTGTGTGAACAGCTATTAAAAACAAACAGAAGAAAACAAAATGAAGCCAAAACAAGCAGGGATTTTTTTTTTTTTCATTGAAAGTGAGAAATGAACGAGAGTTTATTATGTGAGGTGGCAGGGAAAGATGTGGAAGTTGAAGCAGAACTAAAATCCTCTCTTCCCCCAAATCTAAAAAGCATCAGAGACTTTTTTTTTTTTTAAGAAAATAGGCAAAAGTCTTCCAAAAACTCTCAAACCAAGGAAGGAGCAAATGTCATACAGTACACTACTTTGCAAAGTGCTGTCAAAAGCAGAAGCAGAAAATTCTTGGCATCTTTAAATAGTGTCCCCCAGAAACAACATGGATGGGGACAGGAGAGGGCGGGGCAGAGGGTGTGGACTGGAAGCTGAGTGGACAGAGTCTGAAAAGTGTTACTTAAATCCCCAGTTTTAAGGAAGTCAGTGAGGGAGGCCAGTTTCTAGAGTAGAAGTCCTCCCCACTAAGACAGCAAGGATGAAAATTAACTCATAGCAAGCATAAAGAAAATAAGCGTTGTGTACAATCTCTTCCCCTCATAACACTAATTAATCTAGTATATCTTTACATCATCAAAATCATGTAATATATACAATTGTATATATTTTTGCTCTGAACATTTCATCAGATATAGTTTCCATCCCATATCATTAAAAATTGTCTACAAACATCACTTTTAAGAACTATATAGTATTTATTGACTATGCTATAATTTACTTATTTCCTTATTACCAGATGTTTTCCCCAAGTTTTCTATACTATAAATAATACATCAAGAAACAACTTTGTGTTCTAACTATATTTTCCAGAGATATACTTCTCTCTTGGCCTACCCTTGGAAACACCTAGAAATAACTGGGGCAGATTTTGATGGAGAGAGAGAACACTCATGTTGTTATCAAAGTAGGGGTTAATGAGCTGGTGAAATGGAAATATATATTATATAAATTTTAATATTATATAATGTATTATGACATATATTATGTAATATAGTATAACATACCCTATAAAATAATATAACATATTAATATAGTAATAGAATATAATTTTTTTTCCGAGGGCTTTATATTTTTATTCACTCAATTAACCTTCCATCATACAGTTAATACATGCCAAGTTGCTGTAATTACAAAGAGGCAATACATAGTCCTCGCCTTCATGACACTCACAGCCTAGAATTTTTATCCACAAAATTGGAAAGCTTGGGGCTATTTGGATTATTTATTTTCCAGATTATCTACAATAAATATACATTACTTTATAGCCAAGGGGAAAAAAAATCTTCATTTAAAAAAAATTTGTTTACTAATAGTTGATTTACAGTCCAAGATGACAGGCAATTATGTTTACCAATCCTCTCCATAGGAAACTTGTTCGAATAACAACCAGGACTTACAAAGATGGAGCAATTCCTAAAAGCACTGTGTATAGGGAAGAGGACAGTGGACTGAAGCTAGTGACGAATTCTGTAAAGATGGAAAGTGTAAAATCTGGACGAAGGAGGCAATGCTCAGAGCGCTCTGGGGGCTGCAGTAGCAGTGGGAGTTACCGATGAGGGCAGTGGGGGTGTCCTTCACCCTGCAGGTCCTAAATTTGGCAAGTACAAAGATTAGGATGAGCATAAAAGAAGGGATTGATGGAATGACTGTACCTAAACTACTATGGAAACTGGCCTTCCCCACCCCACCCATCCCCCACCCTGTGGGCAGGAAGTAGCAGATTTTATCCCAAGGTAAAGCTAGAGAAATACTCCTTTCTTTAAAAAAGTCAATAAAAGTCGACTGGAAGAGGCAAGGGCTTATAACATGGGGGTCACACACATACCAGAGCAGGACCCTCCTTGAGTTGGCTTCCCTTCTCTCCACACTCACAGCAGAAAGCGAAGCCCCCTTCCACACCCAGGGAGCTTACAGACTGCCCTCTCACTCCGAGGAGAAGAACCCCCTGCCCAGTTACTTTAATTCAGCAACCCAGCCTGGCACGCACAAATAGGAATGGGCTGCCAGAAATCACCATTCATCCATGAAAAGAAAAGAAAAGAAAAGAAAAGAAAAGGACCAAGATCAGTTAACAGAACAAATGAACCTGAAGGAGTTAGAGCTAATGAAAGGGAAGTGAACTAAATAAAAACCCTAAAATCTCATTATCCTCATGGAGAACCAAGATGACGCATCTATAAAACAAAATCAGTCTTTTATTTAAAAAGAGCAGTTGGAAACCAAGAAAGAGTCTGTTTTAAATCCCTTTTTAAATATATTTAGTTTTTAAATATTATCACAGATAGTAGTACATGCAATAAAAAACCAATTATTGCATGTAGAAAAACCACATCAAAACGGTCAAGATCTTACAGAATACAGAGTAAAATAACAAAAAAATGGATAATTGGAGAAAAGATACATAACAAATCAATTCAAGTGAACCAATATTTATGTAACAGAAGTTTCAGAAAAAGAGAACAGTGAAAATGGTGTGGAGAAAATTACCAAGGAAATAATTGAAGAAAATCTCCCAGAGTTGAAGAAAGATGTAATTTTAGATTGAAAGACCCCAAGTACTGAGCACAGTGAATAAAGGGTAATCCGTGAAAACCATCTCATGGAAATTTGAGAGCACTGATGAAGGGAATCCTAAACACCCTCAGAGAGAAACAGGAAACAGATAACCAATGAAAGAATAAGAACCAGGTTGGCATCCACTTGGAGACAATGGAGCAATTACCTTCAAAGTTCAAAGAAATGATTTTGTACCTACAATTTGATATCTTGGCAAACTATCAATCCAGTGTGAAGGAGAAATAAAGGCTGGTTCAGACATGCAAGAACTCAGAGAATTAATTCCCATTAATTTCTTTCTAAAAATAAAATTACTTGAGGATGTACTACTACCTAAGAAAGAGGAAGATCTCAGAACTAAATAAGCAAACAAAACCAATTAAATCAGGCTAGAAATGCAATTAAAAGAAAACTTCAGTACAGATGAGCATTGAACCTAGACACAAGTCAGTATATTTTGGAGCAATCAATAAATGATATAATTAAAGAACTGGAAAATATTTGTAATTATATAAAGAAGGCATTTACTTCTATTGTCAATCAATTAAAAATTCCAGAAAACAGTGCGTGTGCATGTGTGTGTGTATGTGTGTGTGTGTATATATACATATACATGTATATATATCATGGCTCAAATATAAAACCAATGCAAAAGTATCATGATTCTGTGTAGTTGATGGAGTCTAAGAGAAAATGATCCATTTGACTTTGACCTTGGAACATGCCCCTCTACAGCTCTCAATATAATACTTGCTTCTTTAGATAATAATATTTGCATAATCTTTGTTCTTTAAATATTGTTTTCTCATTCACATTCAATTATCAGAATTGACAAAGCAAGGGGACAAATTTATAAAACAGAATTCATGTGCTATAAACCTTGACAATGTAAAAGAAGTGGTATAGCTGAGAGAGGGTGGCAAGGGGAAGAGAAAAAAGTGGAGGGAAGTAAAGTGGTATTAATTTCCTATCTTACATAGTAGAGAATCAAGAATTACTACCCAAAAATTAATGAGCCAAAATAGAGATTGAATATTATGGAAAATCATAACGTTAACCACAGAAGAAATAAAAATATACAACTATCAATGATTTGGAGGTGGGAGAAATGAGGTTACTCACCTGCTACAGCTAATAGTCTATAGACAGGGCCTACATAGATAGAAGCTGATAAATGAAGACATAGGTGTACTATGCTATTTAGCCACATCAATCAAGGTAACTAGCAGAAGAAACATAAACAGCAACAATCAGAAGAAAATGCTTGCTAGGAGGAAATCTAGGAAAGGAGTAAGAACACTTACTGCATATGGCACTCTATCCTGTCTGAATTTTTATTTTATTTTATTTTATTACTAATTAAAAGCCAAAATAAGAAAAGTATCAAAGAAATGTGCTGTAATAGTTACATGGGCATCAGGTCAAAAAGAAATTGTGTGGGTGACTTTTTCCTGTTTATTTTCTAATTATACTGTAATGTAGATTTCATTTTCATAATAGAAAGATTCATAAAGAAAAGAAGAAAAGTAATTAATACTTTATTTTTATCATATGGTGGCTAGAAAGAGTGGGAGATAGGGATGACTAAGCAGAGATATTCATCTGAAATATTTGTGAGATGATTCTGTGATAACCGTGAAGCCCAGGCTGGCTGTGTGGCTTTGAGAAAGTCACCTAACTTCTTTGGACCTCAGTTTCCACCTCTGAAAGAGAGAGGAGTTGGCTATAAGAATTATCAGACCCTGTTCAACTCCAATAGCCTATGATCCCAAATTTCTAGCAAGTGTGAGCATTGCCATTGAGATCATGTGACCCAGGTAGGCTTGACCACGAAAATGGCCTGGTTCTATCTTCTGTTGTTGTTGAGGTACTAAATAAGGGTTATACTTGATATCCGAATCTGTGAAGTGCTGCAAACCTCATGTTCCTCTAACAGCATTGCAATAATTTTCTCCAACAGAAAGCAAAATTCACATAGATTAACCTTGATGTTCACATAGAAAAAGGCCAAAGACCCCACACATCGACGCCCAGTGTTGCACTGCACACCGTGCTCCAGCCCTCAAAGAAACCTGTAATCATCTGGGCTGTGGCCTCATGCAGAGGGGTGGGGAGTCTCTTTTGCAAGAAAAGCAGGAAGTGTGTTGAAAGTCATAACCACAGCAAAAACTGCCACATCAAACTGAGAGGTATCCTCTAAACGTAGGGTCATCACTCCCAGAGGGAACCAAATCCCACTGCCCATAGGGTTACACATCTGTCCATGTCACGGCCAG
Organism: Eulemur rufifrons; assembly: GCF_041146395.1. NCBI lineage: Eukaryota > Metazoa > Chordata > Mammalia > Primates > Lemuridae > Eulemur > Eulemur rufifrons. Next base: position 149,332,074 of record NC_090989.1, read on the forward strand.
GATATGGGCATTTTATCTAAAATGAAATTCTATGTGTAGTAGATTATTAACAAAAAACAGAAACAGAAACCTCAATCCTCTCTTGTCCAAAGTGAGATATGCTTGCAGTGAGATCATATAACAAAGAGCAATTCATTTGGTTTTTCTAACTATAGTGTCTGAAATTGTGGGGTCAATTTTTGAAGATGAGGGGCAATAAGTAAGAAATATCTACAACCTTGCCTTATAAAGTGTGGTTCTCAGAGCAGCAGCAGCAGCACAAGGAAGCTTTGAGATACACAGAGTCTTAGGCCACAAGCCAGACCTGCAGAATCAGAAACTGCCTTTCACCAAACACTCCAGCTGATATATTTGGGCATTAAGGTTTGAGAGGCACTGGTGTACAAGACCTTGGGAGTCTGCACACCTACTCACATCAAAAACTGAGGATTTGACTGCTTGACCAACTGTCTTAGCCCGCAGCAACTCTCCAAGGAAGATGTTATCTATTAAGTGTGTGCAAATGAGGAAATCCAGGTTGACGTCAGCAGGACTGGGATCTATGAGAAGGCCAGGTTCTCAGAGAGAAGGCTTAGAGAAGTTAAGTAACTTGTTCAAGGTGAAAAGTTTGCAAAGGGCACAATCTGACCTTCATGAATCCCAAACTCAAGTTCTTAACCATTACTTTCTGTTGCCTCTCTGGAGTAGAATGTTTCCAAGTGATTCATCTGAACAATCGAATCCAGGTGGTGGCATGTCAAGAACCGTTTTCCAGAATGTCACCCTCAGGAGACATCCTTAGGAGCTTCTTTGCTCACCCCTCACCCAATCTCTCTGGGTGGGCATAGACATGCTGGGAGGGGCCTTTCTCAGAACTTTGTACCAGAGACTGTGACCCTCTTAGGCAACCAAGTCTGAGTCACAGAGGCAGTGAATGTGACAGTCAGCTCCAGAAACCCAGCCTAGAAATGCCTGTGTTTAAAAACAGAAGGACGTGGCTTTTGGGAAGGATGATCTATTTCATAATACCTTAAGGTTTCAAAATAACTACAGACCCTCCTCACCTGCCTCTGAGCCACACACCGTCATCTATGTGTACACTCCTGGGTCTGGTGACAGACTCATAGCTGAGAGGAACCCTGCTTTGTGAGAGCCTGGGCTGGGACAGCTCTGGCCAGGGCTCCCTGCACCCCTTGTGGTATGACTTGGGGAAGTGAGGATGTTTCAGAAAGTCATGCCTGCACGCAGGCAGGGAAGGGAGAGACAGCAGTGCCCATTAGTGAGCTGCTCAGCAATTCCTTCTTTCGCCCCTTTCTGAGAGACCCTGCGTGGACACCATCTACTCTGTCCATAAGAATTAGGTTCAGCTGCAAAAAACAGCAAAAATATAATAATGATAGTAGCTTAAACCAGTGCCTCTCAAACCTGCATCATGCACATGCATCACCTGAGGATCTTGTTAACATGCAGATTCAAAGTCAGGTCTGGGGCTTCCCATGGGACGCCACATTGCTGATCCACAGAGCACATGGAGGCATGAGATCCTGGGGTCTGACCCTCTCCACTACATGGGGATCCATAGCAACATCAGAGACTTGAACTCTGACCTCTTTGCTCCTCCATCCTCCTCATGTGGCTTTCATCCTTCAGGTCACCTTGTGGTCCAAGGTGGCTCCTGGAGATCCAGCCCACCCATCCATGGTCCAAGCCAGCAGCAAGAGGAAGTGAGAGAGGGAAAAATCATGCTTCCACCAGCCAAGCCAGCTCCTCCAAAAAGTTCTTACAGTCCCATACCTTCTGCTTCATCACTTGGCCACCACAATCTTCAGAGAGACCAAGAAATATTGTTTGCTCTGGAAGCAATGTGCCCAGCGAAAAATTGGGTTTCTTTTCCTAAGGAAGAATAGGAGAATGGGCAGTTGGTGGGCAATTATGATGTCTGCCCCATGTCCCCATCCTGCTACTTTGAGTTCATGCCACCTGCCAGAGGGAGCACAGCCTCAGCAGCTCCTTCCTCTGGTGGTTCTTCTGAGAAGGAAGAAACTGCACCCTTCCTCCTGAGAAGGAAGAAGCTGTGCATTGTCTGGGTGACCAGTGAGCCATAGCCAGGAGCCAGAGTGAGAATAAATGAAAACATGCTGACAACAGGGCATGAAGGAGGGTGAACCAAGCACAGTGGCTTGGCCTCTTTTGCTAGACCTAGGCAGAGGAGTGGAAAGATCATGCGCAGACCTCACCGTGCCCATTTTTGAAAACTTGCTTTGGTCTTGGCTTCCAAGACTTAAGACCCATCTTGTACTCCAAGGGGTGGGCCTTTCCCCCAGGTCTGAGACCCTCTTTTGGTCCCTCGGGAACAGAAGCCCTCTCTGCAATGTTCTAGGTAGACTCTTCCCATCCTCCTCCCCACTGAGAGACTGGGGGCTGCCTGTGCATGCTCCAGCTGAAGCCTGGGCCCTGCTCTGGGTTCATGATCTGGCACCTGTCCTCGCCCACTCCTGGGTCCCCTCTCTTGCTTTGAATAGAACTGCCTCAGTGCTAAAACTTGCCTGAAACACCAGAAGTGTCTTCTGACAATTTCTGATACTTAGGTGCTTTTCTCCTATGCCCAATGCCCCTTTTAGCTGAAACTGCCTGGCCTACAGCATCCTACCCACCCACCTAACGAAAGCAGTTCTGGGATGAACTTTGGGCAGGGGTGACCACCGCTGGGACCAGGGGTGGACACCCTGCCATAAGCTGCTAGTCACTTATAACAATGGTCAAATGCAAAGGAACCTGTCAAACAAGACAGTAGCATAAACTAAGACAATCAGTATCCCTAACCAGGGAACCCGGCAAGGAGTTACAGGGAAATACAGTAGCAGAACAGAACAAGACAGAGGTGTTAACTGCCACTGAGTCAGATTAATGGTGCCACAAATGCCTTTTGCTGACATCCCCACCTCTTGGTGCCACTGAATAGCCAACCTGAAGCTTTCTCTCCTGCATGCCATCCACGAGGTCCACAGACTATCAGACAAGTACAGCTGACATTCTTTTCTACTCATTCAGTGAAAATAATTTGTGATAACTCATGATGTGTGACCAGTGCCATGCAAGGTTCTTGTTTTGACACCTGCCATACTACATATCCCTTGCTGGCTGAAACTGCTCTTCTGTCAGCCCCTACCAGGGAGGAAGTGCTAAACTTTCCTCTGTGCAAAAGTGGTCACTGATTTGGGCCAAGGGTGGGCACTGACCCAAAAGAGCCCAACCATAGGCTTTCCAGCTGAGGCTGCTGGCTTGAAGGCAATAATGATTTCCTAAATGTAACAGTGATTCAGCTGCCATGACCAAACCCCAAATAATATGACTAAAACAAATAGATGTTTGCTTTTTTCTCATGTGAAATTCTAAGCTTGTATGACAATTCTATTCAGCAAAGGTATCAAGGGCCCAGGCTCTTTCTATCTTGTTGCTCTGCCAACTGTAGTGTTGTCCTCATCTGCACTGTCCAAGATGGCTCTCCGCCTATCTATATTCCAACAGGTGGGTGGAAAGAAGGATACAGGAGGACATGCTCCTCCCCTTTAAAGGCATAGTCTGGGAGTTGTGCAGATAACTCTCATTCATATCCCATTGGCCAAAACTTGATCATGTGGCCACGCCCAGGTGCAAGGAATGGGGAATGTTAATCCTATTCTAGGCAGCTATGTGCTTAGCTAAAAATCAGGGGTTATATTATTTTGAGACAGAATGAATATTCATGGATATCTCCAATCTCTGCTGGTCAGATCAGCTCCCTGTGGAATCTGGGGCTGAAGAAATCAGACATGATTATCTTGAGAGTAAGAAGAGATGGAGGGGGACACACATCTATGATGCTCATGAGAGAAAAAAAGGGCATTGATAGGCCACAAATGCCAGAGACACCACCACCACTCTTGCTACTGCTCTCCCCAGTGGGCATTCTGTCAAGAAACCCCTTTGTCTTAAGGGGCCTCAGGCACCTAGAAGTTTCTGCTGCACATCCAAGACATTCGGTCCTGTTGGAGGTGAAGTCTGAGCAATGTTTTAACAGTGGTTCCATTCTACAGATGAGAAAACTGAATCCTCAATGCTGTCCTCTGGCTCCTGGCCCTAATCAATCAAAGAACAAAAGATGCATCAGAATCTGTTTCTTTCATCCTCTTGTTTAATGAGATGGAAACAAACCATCGCTACATGATGCTATCTGGCTTCCCCTGTGTGAAAAGTGCAGACAGAGGTTGCAAGGGTCATATTTGGCAAGACTACAAGCTTAGGGTGTGTCAGCCATATAATAAAAGATAAGATATGATAACAGACAGCAATATAATAACAGATGAGGTGTAGGGCAGAGGTGTTTAAATGGGCACAGAGCAGCTGGACCCATACCCCTCACTGAGGTTCCTTATGTGTGAGGCCACTTGGAGATCACAGTGCGGTTAGCACAGTGCACACGGTGGGCAGCCTGGGGTTGGGGAGGACAGGAGAGTGCAGCTAGAACCTGGGACCCGGCCAGCACTGAGGGGATGGGATCAGCTTCAGGTACTGGGAAGGAAGCCCTTCCCAGAAGGCAGAATAGTTTCTGAAGGGTATGGCCAGTGTGATATCTTGGCTGGCAATATAATTTGTTGTCCAAACCAGGGACACTTTTGAGAATAATAAAACCAAAATCACTTAACAGGCCTTAACTGATCTGCAGTATGCATGAGCCAGTTGCGGGCAAGCCCAGAGGTGTGGACATCCTGCCAACCCTGAGTGGGTATCTGCCGGGTGTGCTGGCCACAAGCAGACCGAGGGGCCCCATTTTGGCCTAGATGCTCCTCAGGGAAGGGTCCAGACAGTTGGGCAGCATCAGAAGGACAGGGTGGGTGGGTGTAGCCCTTGACAGCAAGCACAGGGCTTCAGCGAGCAGTGAAAGTTTGTTCCTGTAAAGCAACTACTGAATGGTTGGTGAACAAATTCATCAGAAACTCAACTCAAACCAGCTTGAGCGAAAAACAGAACCTGTGGGCTGCATAACCAAATGACACAGAGTGGAGAGGTGCAGCTGAAGCCAAAGACAGCCAGATTTAGAGATTCAAATATTAGGGCTTCCTCTCTTTCCACCTATATCTGAGTCAGATCAGGCTGCTATAGCAAGTTACCATAGACTGGGTGGCCTGAACAACAGACATCTATCTCACAGCTCTGGAGGCTGGGGAGTCCAAGCTCAAGGTGCAGGCAGATTTGGTTCTGGCGACGGCACTCTTCCTGGCTTGCAGGTGACCATCATCTCTCCACAGACAAATATGTGTGTGCACTTGGAGAAAAAGATAATTCCAGTGTGTCTCTTCCTCTTCCTCTGAGGGCACTAATCTCATCATGATCTCATGTAAACCTCTACCCTCATGACCTCATCTAAATCTAATTACCTTCCAAAGGCCCCCAACCCCTCAAATATATCATGTTGGAGATTAGGACTTCAGCATGAATTTTGGGGTGGGGACACCAACATTCAGTTCATAACAACCTATGTCTCCAAATTCTCTCTGCATCCTGGATTCACTCTCTCAATTCAGCTGTCCCCACCATGCCACAGCTACGCCTGCAGGCAGCTCTGAACCTGAGCACCAGGGAGGAGAGAGAGCAACCTCACCAGCTCTGGGTCAAAAACATCTCAGGAAGGTTCCGATCAGTGTCGTGGGCCTGTCTGCCCATTCCCGGACAGTCACTTTGGCCACAGGGATGAGGCGGCTATGGGGAGGTCACATGCTCGTCCCCATGCCATGCAGGTGGTTGGAGTGAGGAAGAAGCGGCTTTCCCCCAGAACGGAGAGTGCTGTTGCAGGCAAGCCAAGCAACAAATGCCCGTGCAAAGGGAGCTGGACGTGGAAAGGGATGAAGCAGCGCTGTTCTGAGTGGGACTCTTGGTGAGTCCCTGTGACATGTCTGGGGCTGCCTACAAATAATTCAGAAATGATACTTTGCAAAGTGCTGAAACCATTGACCAGCATGTTGTTAACCAAAGAAATGTTGCTGTTACTAATACAGGGGCTGGAGTGCCCTGGTGCCATGACATCTGCAATCTACAATGTTTCAGCACTGAAAGTGTAATCCAAGTGTGGGTGTGGCTCTTGTAACCCACACTCCAGAGGGGGCCAGTTGCCTTCATCAGGGCAGCTCTAGGGTGGTAATCAGAGTGTGATCAGAAAGCTACACCCCAGAGGGGTGCCCACAAGGGCTTTGTTTGTCCTTATCTCTGATCAATGTCAGAGGTTTTGTTAATTAGCATAACGAACACAGAGGCGGCTTTCCATAGCAGAAGCATGGAGAAACTCCACAAACATGCATGAGCGGAGTGTTAGAATCTAGTGAGCCCCTTAGAAATGTCACCCAAGGCCTTGGTGTTAGCCGATTCAGGAGAATGTGGCCAACCCAAATCCAACTAGATGACTCATCAATCCCCCACCAGAATATTGTCACATTTGTCTCAGGAGGACCTTACTTTCATGCAAGATCTTTTCAGAGCCCCCTAAAGAACAAGCTCACAGGAGATGGTGTGACTGATTTGTGCCTGCTTGCTAATAAATGTCTGTTTGAGGGAAAGAATTCAATCTGAGACTTGCTTTTATGGTAACCTGGAATGTGGCTGTGAGGAGGAGCTGTCCCTAAACATCTGTAAGTAGCAGTGGCTGCTGATATTAACCAAAAGAACTCAGGGAGGGGGCGGTGCGAGGAGGGGATGGGTGTATACCTACATGATGAGTGCAATGCGCACTGTCTGGGGAATGGACACGCCTGGAGCTCTGACTTGGGGGGATAGGCGGTACATGGGCAACGTATGTAACCTGAACTTTTGTACCCCCCATAATAAGCTGAAATAAAAAAAAAAAGAAAGAAACCTCGTGGTGGGAGAAGACAAAGTTGGGAAGTAGCAGGCACCCTTACAAGCCCAGCGGGCTGTCAGTTTTCATCAGAAGGATCTGTCATCTGTCAGGTCTCTCCTGCCTTAGGCTCTGGCCTGGAGCCTAAAGCAGGAAGCCAACGCCCAAAGAGGTGCGGGAAGGCACATTCACAGAGAGACTGGGGATTGGGCAGGTGTCCATGAGGGAGAGAGAGAGCTCCTTGAGGGCCCCGTGGCTGTGAGCTCCCTTAGAGCCCAGCAGGAAGGAGCTCGAGAGTGGTGTTGTCGGTGCTAACAGGGAGGCTGCAGAGACTGGGAGGCCAGCCATGCCTGACAGCCCTCTGTGCATCCCAGAGACGTCCCAAAACTACCAGGAGGAAATGCTGAGAGATCAGAACCTGAGATGCCTTGCTCTTTATCAAGAACCATGAACTGTCACCTTTCCCTGGCAATCATCAGCATTTTCAAGGTAATTGCAAAGACTATGGAGAAAACGTCTTTGTAGCTGCTAGCATGAGAATTTCTTTGAGGAGAAAGGGTCTTTGAGAAGACCACCTCCAGCCTGGATTTGAGCTGCTCCTAGATTTACTGCAGGAGGAAGGAGCAAGACTGGGTGTTTTGGGGTAAAAAGCCAGGGATGAAGGCGACAGACACTACCATAGCCCAGGGAAGGTTCCAAGGGCTTTCAGGACATGTGTGGGAGGTTAGCTTTCCCTGGGTCCCCCTACCGAAATGTTTAGCAAATTCCAACTGCTCATTTACGCTTGTGGACCTCCTGCTGCCCAGGTGTTAGAATTGACCTAAGCCAGTTTGGTCATGTAAAACCATGAGGTTCCTTCGGGTTATATCAACAGCCACCATTAGTTAAAGGAGTGGAAATTCACCTGCTCCCCTGTTACCTCACTCCTGGTTACCCCGAAAGGAAGTCTCGGAATGAATTCTGTTTCAAATACAAATATTTGTCAGCAAGCAGAAAAGGCTTTCAAGTGCAAGAGGATTGTTTGGGGCCACAAAGAGGTGGTGAGGATGAAAACAGAGACCTCAACCAAAGGAACGTATATCTCAGTGAAAACTGATATAAACTGTTTTTCTAGTATATTTATTTATACACACCTATTACTTCATTCAAACACTTATTGGAGGCAGAGACTAATTGTTTTGCCTTCAAAATCCCCATGTAAGCTGGGCATGGTAGCTCACACCTATAATCCTAGCACTTTGGGAGGCCAAGGTGGGAGGATCACTTGGGCTCAGAAGTTCAAGGCTGCAGTGAGCTATGATTGTGCCACTACAGTCCAGCCTGGGCTACAGAGCTAGACTTCAACTCTTAAAAAAAAAAAAAGATCCCCATGTAACCTCATTCCCCAGCCAGCAGCGGAGAAATATGGTAAAACATGAACCTTGAGTGCATACAAAGGAGCCTTGTGCGCTGTGAAACGCTAATGATGACACTTTGTTCTGTGAAGGTGTGGACATTGCAAGTGCAGGCATGGGATGTTGTACTCCCCAAACCAAGCACTTCCCCCCAAGGTGTCTGCAAGAAAGATCTGCAATGAGACTCCCTCAGAAATATACAACTGTCTAACTGTAGGTGCATGGAGGAAATCTAGACCAGCAGGAAGGACTGGGTGTCTGGAATCTGTACAGCACAGTAACTGCTGTGGCTTGAAAGTGTGTCTCCCCCAAAAGTCATGTTGGAATTTAATCCCCGATGCAACATTGCTGGGAGGCGTTTGGGTCATGAGAGCTCCACCCTTATGAGTTGATTAATACTGCTATAAAAAGAGGTCAGGGGAGTGGGTTCATTCTCTCTTTGCCCTTCTGTCATGTGATGCTTCTGCCGTGCTATGTCACAGCAGGAAGGCCCTCACCAGATGCTGGCACTTTGATACTGGACTAGCGAGCCAATAAATTACCCAATTTTGGTATTAAGATATTAACTGACCAAAACCAGGTGAGCATGCGGCACAGAAGTCCAGCCAGCCATGCCCTAAGAGGGACGGATCTCAGAACTCAGCAAGGAGGACCCCAGGAGCAGTGGCCCTCTCATGTCCAGGAATGTGGGCAGTTAGAGGAAGGGCACCTGGGAAAACAGTGTGTCATAGGGCTGTGTTCACTGGAGTGAAATGTTGGAAGAGGAGAGGACTCCAGCCCTGAGCAGCTGAGACGACAGGAGTAACAAGAGTGGGTTGTGGAGGGACTGAGCCACTCTCGGGTAGAGACGTTAGCATAGAGAATGAGAGAAAATCCCAGTATCAGAAACCAGGCTCAGGTTAAGAGCACGCTGGCAATACCTGAAGCTTAGGCCTGGAATGTTGAGCTAAATCTCCTTAAATGTCTCTTCCCAAGGTCAGGATTAATCCCAGAAATAGGAGTATTTTATTTGGGGTGCTTTCAGCTGCAAGTAACAGGAAACTGAACTCAGAGTGGGTTAAACAGTAAGAAGATTGTGAACCACCAAACGGGAAGTTGAGCAGAGCAGGCCCACTGCTGCCTAATCCAGTGGCCCCAACTCCGTTCTCCAGTGGCTGTCTCGTTGTCTGTCCCAGGATGGAGGCTTCCCTGCAGGCTGGCAGCAAACTGGCTCCTGCCACGCTGGCTTTGGGTGTGGACAGAGCAATAGGGAGGAGTCAGCCTCCCGCCCTGTTAGAAGAAGGAAGGGGTGGGCTCAGGTGGAGGTGGGCCGAGCCTGGCATCTCAGCGCTACTGTGCCTCCAGCTGGCCAGATGGGCTGGAGCAAGCCCCTTTGACTCTTGAGGCCTCCGTGGTTTCATCTCACAAGCAAATGATTAAACTAGAGCATCTTTAAGATTATATCCAGCTCTAAATCCTCTTTGACCCTTTGGAACGAGATTGGTTGTCTAGCTTGGAGAAGAAAATGCTCAATTATAACTCAACACAGGCCTTCAAATATGAGGAATGATTTCAGTCCTTCGCGAGAGATTACAGTTTCCAAAGATGGCCACAGCCACTTCTCCCATCCCACACACCCATCTACCACGGGCCTGTGCCACTCTCCCCTCAGGAAATGGGGTCTAATTCTCATCCCTTTGAGTCTGGGCTGACCTTAGGATTCGCTTATTCCCAGGGGGCCACATTAGCTTATAACTAATAAAATATGGCATAAGTGACACAGTGACTTCCCCAAAGGCCACACAGCTTCCACCTAGTTCTCTCAGCACACCAGCTGCAGGAGGCCCAGCACCATATACAAAATCCAAGTACCCCGCAGCTGCCACACTGGAGAGGCCTTGCAAGGGCACTTGGGTGGGCAGCCCAGGCCCTGCTCCCAGCCCACAGCAGCACCCAGTGCCAGCCAGGGGAGTGCGCCCTTCTGGACATCCGGCCCAGCCTGACCCTCAGATGACTGAAGCCACCACCGACATCCTACCGCAACCACATGAGAAACCTCAGTGAAGGGCCAGCTGAGCCTTTCCTGAATTCCTAGCCCAGAAAATCATGCACAGGATAGAATGATTGTTGTTCTATACACCTATGTTTTGCAGTGATATTTTTTATGCACCAGTGGTAACCAATACATCGTTATGGAGGAGTGGGCATAAATAAGCCAGGAAGGATTTAGAGTCAACTTTAAAAAGTAGTTTCTTCTCATTGCAAAACACCGAAGATATCTAAATTCCTTTATGTGGCTATTTTAAGGAGTCAGGTAGAGAGAGTCTTTGAGGAATTATCTGCGGAAGTCTTGCCAGGAGGTCATGATAATGGACTTTCCCATCTATGCATTCCCTTTGAGTTCATGAAGAACAAACAATCACATCTGATCCTCAGAACTAAGGGTTAGAGCACAATTCAACCTCCGTCTTGGTTCAGACCCCTCTAGGCATTCCTTAGCCTGTGGTCTCCGCCAGCTTCCTTAGAGAGAACGCTAACAGGTGAGCAAAACACAAATGTGGCAGACACATGTACAGGTACCTTCTGAATTGTGTCCTCACTGTACCTTCACATGGGGACAACAAAGAGGGCTGGAGGCCTCTGAGCTGCCAAACTTCCCAGCTGACTGTCCCTGTGCTGTCTCCAATTAACTCCATTGTGGCAGTCAGCCTCCTGTTAATCCCAGCAGTTTGCACCTCCTGAGAGTCACATCCTTGGGTAGGGTTGACTTGAGTTACAAACAGGGTAGTGCAGAAGTGACAGAACTTGACTTCAGAGGCCAGGTCGTACAAGACAGTGTGCCTTCTGTCTTGCTCCCTTGGATCACTCACTCTGGGAAGCCAACTACCATGTCAAGGGACACAGCAGTCCCACGGAGGGGCTCATGTGGGGAGGAACTGGGGCCTTCTGCCAGCAGCCAGAGGAGGGAGCCATCTCGGAAGCAGATCTGCAGTCCCAAGTCAATTCTTCAGATGACCACAGCCCCAGAGGACACCTTGACCTTGACTTCATGCCGTGAAAGACCCTGGGCCAAAACCATCCAGTGGGGTCAATCCCAGATTCCTAACCCACAGAAACTGTACAAAATAATAAATGCTTTAAGCCACTAAGTCTTGGGGTAATTTTTTATATAGCAATACATAACTGTAATAATACCTCCATTATGCAAATGAGAAATCAAGCCTCAGAGACATACAGCGACTAGCCCAGAGTCACACAGCCAGGCCATGGCAGAGCTGGGAAGAGAGCCCTCCTCCTGTGATTGCGGATCCATACCCACAATGCACAGGTTCTCTCACAGCCCCGTGATTCAGCAGCTCTCTGATTTGGCTTCAGAAGAGTGAGAGACGAGTTTGCAGGTGCAGTGCAGTGATTGCCCAGGCAGCCCTGGCCACGCTCGAGCCTGCACCAACACAGCCCCTCTGACAGGGAGCACGGTTGGGGGGCGGGGGGTGGAGACCCTTTGCTCCCATTTGCTGGGCCTCCATGACCCAGAGAAACAATCAGTGACGAGGACCTCCTTTGGCCTGGACAGACCCACACACGCTCATGAGTCTGGGCCACAGTGGAACTGTTGCTGACTCGCACCCGCACCCCTGCTGGGCTGCGCTGGAACAGGGTCGTGGTGCACGGCTTGCGCTTTCCATCCCCCCTGCCTTGCTCCCCCGCTGCCCCCTGCTGACTCATGGGACCACTTTAGAGAAGTGCCCCACCGACAGGAGCTTTCAGTTCCTATGTGAGTCACTGGCCATGTGAGTCCCTGTCAGCCCTGCAAGCAGGGCCTGGGGGCCACATGAGCTCAGTAGTGGGCTGAGTGTTGTGGTCATGGGGTGAGCAGGTGGCAAGTATAGCTGACACTGTTTTCTCATCCTTCCAGCTGGATTGGACTTATTCTAGCAAGAGTTAGTATGGCCCCTGGACAGGACTGGGATTGGGTAAGTCAAAACTGTAGCTTAAGACAAGAGGATGAGAGGGGCTGAGCAGTCACTGCGTATCTTCAGGGTCTCTAGTCTGAGACCCTGAAGTTGAGATAGGGAAACTGCCTGGTTAAAGGCCTAGCCGAGTAGCTCGTGTCTAAGACTTCATGTGGTATTCAAGGACCTCCAGGATAGGAGGGAAAAAACCAAATAGGATATAGGACAACCGGATTCTCATCTAAACTCAAGATTCCATCACGTGGTTAATCGTGGACAAGTTGTTGGCCAATCTCAGTTTCAGTTTCTTAATGAGTAAAATCAAGCTAATGGTATATAAACTGGGCTCCTGGGAACCCTAGGGTTCTTCAGAGCTACCTTGGGGTTTGCCATGGAGGGAGCCTCTAGACCAGTGCTGTTCAATAGAAATATAAAGTGAGTCACACATGCAATTTTAAATTTTTTGTAGCCACATCTTTTAAAAATCTAAAAATAAGTAAAATTGGCCAGGCACGGTGTCTCACACCTGTAATCCAGCACTTTGGGAGGCCAAGGCAGGACGATCGCTTGAGTCCCAGAGTTTGAAACCAGCCTGGGCAGCATAGTGAGACCCGATCTGTATAAAAACTTTAAAAATGAGCCAAGCATGGTGGCGTGGGCCTGTAGTCCCAGCTACTTGGGAGGCTGAGGCAGGAGGATCACTTGAGCCCAGGGGGTCGAGGCTGCAATGAGCTATGATGATGCCACTGCACTCCAGCCTGGGCAACAGAGCAAGACCCTGTCTCTAAAAAAAAAAACAAAAACCAAATAGGTAACATTAATTTTAATACTATCTTTTATCTAATATTTCTTAAATATTTCAACATGTATGTAATCAGTTGATTACAAGTGTTAATAAGATATTTCACATTCTCTGTATTGTACTAAGCCTTCAATATCTGGTGTGTGATTTGTACGCGGGTCCATCTCAGTTCAGACCAGCTGCATTTCCAGAGCTCAACGTGCCCTAGACAGAGTTGTGTACTTAACCGCGAAGAGGGAGGGATGGAGTCTTTGAGACTATCTCCCCCTGGTGGAGGAAATGGGAAAATACACGGGAGACCCATGGATTCCAATGAGCAAAACACGGAAAAGCAAACAAGCCCGGCGCAGTTGGGGCGCAAGCGGTTCAGTCCAGCCAGAGCGTGAGGGGCGGGGAGGGAGTGTGAGAGCAGAAGCCGTGAAATCACTGGACCTCTCCTGCACCATGTGGTTTTCATGACACCAGTTTCTCTGACAATGTCTTTGGATTGTGAAGTATCACACAAAAGAATTTTGTCTTTGTAGCTGAGGTTTAGTATGGTCTGGGGGATAAGACGATAGTAGAGCGTGACATAGTAGCTTAAAGCACAGACTGCAGAGCCCAGCGTGCTGGGTTCTAGTCCCAGCTCTGCCCGTTGTTGCGGGGGGATAGGTTGACACAGTTCTACATCTATTAAGTGGACGTATCCAAATACAGCCATAAACAGTGCTTCCCACCCCTCTACTGCTGTTCTTCCCGCCAAGATCCAGAGTCCATTTCCCTTGCCCTGAGTCTAGGGTGACCCTGTGATTGACTTGGACCGATAGGACATGGCAGAAGTGATGCTCCTGTCCTCTAGGACGCCAACTGCCATAGTGTGAAGCGTGGGCCAGGCGACTGAGCAGTGAGAAACTGTGTGGAGAAACAAAGGCACCTGGGGAGCCTGAGGCACCTGGCAAGACCCAATTCCCCCAGGACCTGCCCGCTGAGTGCCGACACCATGCGGATGAACAGAACTGCCTAGCAGAGCCAGGCCTGAATTTCTGGCTGGAAGAATCATGAGAAACTATAAATTGCTATTGTTTTAAGCCACTAAGCTTGGAGTGGTTCTTTAGACAGCATTAGATAACTGAAACAAATGTGATATTTACAGAACCTATCTCACAGGGCTGTGTGAAGATCAAATGAGATAAGGTGTGTAACAGGCAGTGCCTATGATAACTTGTAAATATTGTTGTATAGCAGTCCTATGAGTATGGTCCATGATAATTGGTATTGTGGTATTAGGACAGGCCTAAGTAATACAAGCCAGACTTACCGGTACTTTAAAAATGAGAAGTTATTTCTCCGAGTGATCGTTCTGTTCCAACAAGATCTCAGGGGGCAGATGTGGCCATCCAAACAAGGATGTGCTCATAAAATAATTCATTTTTTAAATTACCATTCAGATGACAATAGGCAATTTCAAAATTCTCACAGAGAACTTGAGGACTGTGAAGAACACAATCCCATTTGGGGAAACAGCCCCGTGCGCACTGGGAGCGCTGGGGACTTGGGCAGGAGTGCCATGGTGAGACCTTGCTCTTCCAGATTAGTGTCGCAGGATGGGTGGGGACCGGGCGGGGCAGGACCACAGTCAGCAGCCCAGTGTTGTGGTCGAGGCTACGGGTATGTGAGATCCAAAGTAGGGGAGGGGAGGGGGCAGAGAGGCTAAGGATGTGGGAAACATGGCATCAGCATTTTTAGGTTAGAAGATGGCAAGGGGCTAGGACAAGGGAGAGGGAAAGGGGTGAGTTCAGTTTGGGGTAAGTTGAGTCTGCATTGGAGCTATCCTTGTGTCTTGGGTTGGGTTCCCAAGGGCAGAGCCTGAAAAGGAGATTCTTGTGCAAAGTGAGGTATTGAGAAGGGCTCTCGGGAGACACTTGTAGGGGCATGGGAAGCAGGAAGATTGGCCTCTGCCTGACCGTGCACAGTGCTGGAGCACAGCCAGGCACCAGCGAGACAAGCTGGCTGAGCTTCCACAGCCCAGCACCGGTCAGCTACCAGTCACAGGCAGCTGGGGGGAGCCGGGGCAACCTCCGGGAATCTCTGAGCAAAGCAACACGCATCAGCTATGGTAGTGAGTCTCAAACAAGTCTATCTAAGGGAATTTCCTGGGCTTCAGAAATGCTGAGGCTGGATCCCACCTTCAAGAGATTGTGATTCACTTGGTCTGAGGTGTGGCCTGGCTTTGGACTTGAAAGATCCCCAGGTGGCTGGAATGCACAGACAGGCTTGGGCTGAGGGCCAGCCTCCAGAGAAGGGTGCAGGTGTGAGCAGTTAGCAGCAGGGACTCCTAGCACCTACGGCAGGAGTGCACCAGCAGGCAGAGATGCAGGCGGGCACTAGAGCATCTGCTGCATCACATGACATCACACCGCTCAAACTCTATTGTGCACAAGAAACTGCTAGGGTCGGGGAGTGTCTTACTGAAATGAAGAGTCTGACTCAGCAGGTCTGGAGCTGGGCCCAAGACTGCGTTTCTCACAAGCGACCTGGTGCTGCTGCTGCTGCTGCTGCTACTGCTACTGCTGCTATTACTACTGCACCAAGGACCACATTCTTAGTAAGGACACCCCTACACCAAGGTTGACAATTGAAGATCTGCAGCCCAAAACAGGGGTTGGGACTGAATGTGTGGGTTTGGGGGTGTTGGCATTATGCATTATTATTGAGCCATGGCAAGTGTTTGGGGAGAATGCATGGGCAGATCAGAGAAGCAGGTCAAGGCCAGACTCCTGAGGAATTTGGGAGTGAAAACCATGGCAGACATGCCTCTGGGAAGAGTGAGCGTGGACTATTTTTTCAAGAAATTTTGCTTTGAAGGGGAAGGGCAGGCAGGGATGGTACACAGACTTGAAGTGTGTTAAATGGAGAAAAAGTACTTGGACCATAACATAGGCTGCAGAACAACTGTCATGATCAGGTGAAAAGAATCAGAGGCATTTAAGGGGCTGGTTAGGAACACACTGGAGCCAGATTTGCAGCTCCCTGCTGTGTGACTCTGGGCAAGTTATTTGCCTCTCTGTGCCTTAGCTCCCTAATCCATATAAATGAAGATTATAATAGTACCTGCCTCGTGCTTGCAGTGTGATGAGTTATGTCTATGGTGAGGATTGTTTTTTTCAAAATAATATATGTCAAAGCCTTAGAACAGACATAGGATGCTCCATGTGTTAGCTGTTAGGATTACAAGAATTCTTTAAGAGGGGCAACGTTTTCTGTGAGTGCTGTTGACCTAAAAGGAAGAAGCCGAGGCACAAAATGTAATTTTAAAGAGTTTACTTGAGCCAAAGTGAGGACGGCTGCCCGGGACACCCCTCCAAGCTGCCTTGGGGAGAGCTCTATCCAGCCTTTGTTACAAGCAGGTTTTTAAGACAAAGAGGTGGCAAGGAGTAGGCTGATCAAAGTTGTTTGAGGGAATTCTCATGGTTTACAGAAATAACATTGATTAGTGATTGGCTGCACATTGTAAAACTAGAAGGTATGAGTTCTGGTGTCCAGTGTGTGGCATTTTGTGGCCACTTGGGGTCAGTCTGTAGCCCACAGAGCCCATGGCTTCAAGAGGAGGGGGGAGCAAGACCTGACTGCTGTCTCCTTCCAGTGCCACTCTGGGCCTGGCCATTTAAAGGGGCTTGCATTCCTCACATAGAAAGTTTCTTTTCTTTCTCACTTCCCCCTTTTGATCAAAAGTTTATCTTCTTGAAAGCTTTGATGATCAAAGTCTGAGCGTCAAGGTGTCCTTCATTACCAGGAAGGCTCATTCCCAGGAGTTCCTGTCCCACATCAAGCGAAAAAGGAGACTTCTTGGTGATGAATTTTAAGAGTGCCCCAAAGCCAAATAGGGGTGGCATCACAGAGTGGCAAAAATGAAACCTCAGTCAAGTCATTGATTTGCATAACTGCTGTCACTTATGGTGTTAACCCCAGTCTTTGGAATACCATGATGTTAGTTTTCTTGGAAGAAGTAAAACAATGAGAGATACATAGCATTAATAATCTGAATAGAACTATAATGCGCATAGGATTAAAATCAAAAAGATAATTTGTATACCAGAACCAAAAAAGGAACCTATTCTATTAGCAAGCCAACTAAAAATATCATAAGGAAGATTAAATCCTTGTTCTTTTTAGAGACTCATTGCAGCCAAGTGGCTTCTTCTCTTATTTTTCCCAGACAAGTTTCTACTTCGTGGAAAGTATTTATGGATACACAACAATAGGTATTTGCCACCATACATACACCTCCTTGCTCAGCTAAAATATACCCTAAAACAAGGTGATTGTCTAGTTAGTACAACCTCCTCCAGTGAATCAATAGCTTTTTGTTGAGCTGTGATGTACACATCAGTTTCATCAGAAATGTTTTCTAAGGTTATAGAAAGATTCTTATTCATGTGTTCATGGGAACTGACACCCTACCAAGGCAAAAGCATTCTTCTTGCTTGGAGCCATCTTCCTGATGGCCAGGTAGACAGCAGATTTTCCCCAAATGGAATCCCTGTCTAAAATAGATTAGCAATCATGCCTGGAGAAAAGTTGAAGGTAACTAGTCCAGTGTTAAGTGTCTTCAGAGTTACATATATATATAGAGAGAGAGAGAGATAGGGGTGACCAGATATCCTAAGAGACATTGCATTTCATCATTCTATGCCCTTAGACATTTATAGGCCTATGGGTGGTGATTTCCTCCACGGACAAAAATAAATCCTGGTGGAGCACATGTAAGTGTACTATAATTTGAGTACATCAGTTGTGGGGCATTATTAAACCATGAGTCAGAAATGTTAGACCAAGAGGGCGAGTTGGATCCTGATAGCTGGAGGGGTTGTTTTTTTCTTAATTTTCTAACAATATCATGGATTTTAGTACTGTCATTACTGAGTTAGGCGGAAGTGATTTTGACAGCAGGATTCTGATGAGTTAGATTGAAACATAGGACAATCAGGTTAGGATGAGTCATGTGGACCTGATAAACAAGTTTGGTTTTATGTGGCTCCTGAGTTGTGTTATGAGTAGTACAATCAGGAATCCTGATGAAATTTAGGACAGAACGTACCCAAAAGGTCAAAAGTAGCTTGTGGTTTAGGATGGCAAACTTAGCACCTTGTCAAATTTCTAGCAGTAGCAATAGTTTGTGAGATTCTGATCAGAGAATTATCCCTCAATGCTATAGTCAAATTTGTAATGGACAGCACAAACAGAAACCTTATTATAGGCATTTTGTTAAAATATGTGTATATATTTTGTATAAAATATGTGTGTGTATACATATGACAATTTTATTATACCAAAACCACCAAGAAAGTATACCCACAGAAGGAAGGAGGCCTAAAAGCATAAGTATCCCAGTCAACAAAAAAAGGAGATCAAATATTTCAGGCATTAGAGTCATGAAGACTGGTTATACAGGCCTGGCCCAGCATCTTGGGAGGAAGCAGACCACCTCTGACGTCAGCTACTTGCCGTCCTGCTCAGGAAGATTATAGATCTATTTCCTCCCCCCAGGTCTATTTCCTCCTTAGGAGTGCCTGTTTGTGAATCTTTTAATGAAGTTTTAAGTGCCTAATAAATCTGAAAGGACATTTCAAGACATCTATTGTCTGATCTAATCTTTAGGGCTACATTCTTAGCTACAGCATCAGTGAAAATGTTGCCCTTGCTCTCTGGAGTACCTGATTTTGGCCAGAGGTTTTGGTTTTAGGATTGCTATCTCATCTGATCTTGGAAGCTAAGCAGGGTCAGGCCTGGTTAGTACTTGAATGGGAGGATTGCTTCCAAGAGCTCAGAGATTTATTGACCATTTTGATGGGTTGACTGATGAGGTCAGAAACCTGTGTTGCTTCCAAAGCATTTCAACATCATGGCTTACTTCAAACACATAACTGCTGTCAGTATAAATGTTAGCCATTTTGTCTTTTACCAATTGACAAGCTCAAATTAGGGCAATCAATTCTGTCTGCTGAGCCGATTATACATCTGGAAGAGCATTATCCTCTATAACCTCAGTTAGAGACACTATGCATAACCAGCCTGATAATTTCTAGATTCATCTTACAAATAAGAATCATCAATGAGCCAAATTACATCAGCATTATCTACAGTATCAAGGTGTTTCTTGTAGATTGTGTCTAGGCATTAGAAGTCTATCAGTCAGGGTGATGCAGTCATATGGTGTCTCATCAGTAGGCAAAGGCAAAAGGGTAGCTGGGTTACGATTATTACAGCAGAAAATGGTATCATTAGGTGAGGATTTCATAGGAAGAAGTCCATTAACAGAGTACATTGGGTATGACGCGAGTTCAGAAGCGTTTCTACTGAGTGGGGAACATAAATGGTAAGAGTACAATCCCGTAACTATTTCCTCCACAGCTTTAAAGAGTGAGGCTGTGGAGAGATTGCCTTTAAGCAAGGTGCCATCCCTCTTGTGACTGCATTGAGTTGCTGGCTGTAACACCCAACAGGTCTATCCTGGTCCCATGTTTCTGAGTGAGGACTCCCAAGGTGTTTCCCTGGTTTTCATGATCACACAGGGCAATGGAAGGCTATAATTGGGATGCCCTAAGGCAGGGGCAGTGGTACGACTTTCCTTGATAACTTGTATGGCTTTCAGTGTCTCTGGAGTCCAAACAAGGGGATCAGGCCAATCCACTTTCAGGAGGGCATCTCAAGGCTAAGCCATTAAGGAAAACTTAGGTATCCAATTCTGACAGTATCCAGACAATCCCAGAAATCCCCAAAGTTGCTTCTTTGTTGAGGGCTTAGGGAAGGCTAGAATGCCTTTAATCCTTTCTGGCGTTATGAGCAATCCTTCCTTAGAAATCTGGACACGCCTGGAGCTTTGACTTGGGGGGATAGGCGGTACATGGGCAACGTATGTAACCTGAACTTTTGTACCCCCATAATAAGCTGAAATAAAAAAAAAAAAAAGAAGAGAAGAAAAAAAGAAAGAAAAAAAAAAGAAGAGGAAGAAGAATTAGATTTGCCATTATTTTGTTTTTAACTCAAAGTGTGTGTTCAAAACTCATGTTCAACAGTAACTTAGCTTATTTCTCCCTGAAAAAAGCATGTGTTCAAAATTCATGTTCAGCAGTTACTTAGCTCATTTCTTCCCGAGCCCTTTTTTCAGGACAGTTACACTATTTAATTTAATAAAGCTTGGTTTCTTTGTTTCTGTTTATATTCATTTTTGAATATGGGAAAACCTCTCAGGGAAGTATTACTCCCCTCTTTCTACTCTGTTTCCACCCACTTGCTCTAGGTAAGCAATTTCTTTAGTTCTGATTTCTATTTTCAGTTCTCTTTCTAAAATAAAAAAAAGGAGAGCAGATACATGTATATTTCTTTATTTCCAACATCATTGCTCTAAAATATAACCTGTGTTCCTCTCCTGCTTAAAGCCCTCCTCACTATTTTCCCACCATTCTTGTGATAAACCCAAACTTCTTATGTCATCTGCTAGAATCTAAATTATCTGCCCCTGAGTAATTTTTTGATTTCATGTTCTAGTATTCTACCCTTGGTCATTCCACTATATTTACTTAAATATACAAATGCTTTTCCTTTTCTCATGGTGTTTGAACTTGCTAAACTCTCCCTGGACTGCTCTTCACTCTCTTATGTTAATATCTGCTCAAATGTCACCTTCTTAGAGCACTCAGCTCTGGCAACCCAATTATTATTCTCTGTACTTTTGGCCTTTTTTGCTTGTCTGTATAACATTTGACACTACTTAACATTATACCACACATTGTTTGCTACTTAATTATTGTCAGTACCACACACTAGAATTTAACCTCTAAGAGATAAGGACATTGTCTTGCTCACCAATGTATCATCTGTGCTTGCAACAGTGCCTTTAAATAGCAGATGCTCAAAAAATATTTGTTAAATGGGAAAAAAGGATAAATTAATGAATCAATATCTCCTCTGTGTTTCTCACTTTTCTTTATTAGTCTCAAGTCCCCATCCTTTTTTCTATGAGTTATTAAAAAAATTGACTGTTTTCTATTATGTTATTCTAGTTGTCTGTAGTATTCTCATTGGTTTTCTTGTTTCCACTGTTTTTTTTTTTTTCATTTTGCAATAGCGTTTTCTCTTTCCATAAAATTTTTTCCTGATGTCACAATTTCCCCTTTTGTCCCCATCTTCCCTTAATTTCATAGCAACAATGTATTCTTGTGTCATGTTGAAAATAAAGATTTTCAACATCCAAAAAAAGAAATCAAATGTCCTAAATATTTTACTTGTGCCTGGCAAAACTGGAGTTTCTTTCCAGAAACTTTATGTCCCTTAAATGCCAATTGTTTTAAAAGATGCATGCTGTCATCCTAAGAAGTTTGCATATTCAAAGAACAATGGTGGAGATCATCCACATATTGGGTGACCATAGATCCCCCTGAGAAATGTACATCAGCCAAGGCAAATTTCAATATTTGAGAAAAACAGGTAGAGGTCTCAGCGTAACCTTGGGATGTGATGCTCCAGGTATACTGGTGGTCATCCCAAGTAAAAGCAAACAAGTTTTGGCTCTCTGGGTCTACTAGAGTACTAGAGAAAGCACTGCATAAATCAACCATAGTAAATATGTCACTTTCAGTGGGGACTGCTGCCAAGAGCCTGTGGGTGTTGAGTACTACCGGATGTCTTGGGATCCCAATGTTGTTGGTAGCTCTCAAGTCTCATACAAATGGCAGCACCTCCCATTTGGCTTCCTACAGGAAGGATCAGAGTATTACATGTGCTGTGCAAGAAATAATTAGATCCTTTTTATACAATCTTTTATTATGAGTCTGATTCCTTCAATTGCTTCAGGCCTTAAAAGATATTATTTAATATTGGATAAAGGTATAATTGGGCTTACTTCCACTTTAATGGGGGTGGCTGAATATATTTTGCCAATGTCAGTAAGTTGGTAAAATTTACGGATATTGGTAAAAGGTCAGATTGGAACCAAAAGTGGTCCAGCAAAGCTTACAATAAGTCATCAGTGTCATTCATTAGTCCTGGTTTTGAAAAAACTTGTTGGATCTGTATTTTTATAATTTCAGTAGTTTCATTCTCATACTATAGTTGTTCTATTTGCTCCTTCTGTTCCAAATTTAAATATATTTCCCCTTTTTGAGAAAAGAAAATGTGTGCATTGTGAAGTTCCAAATGTATCTGCCTAAGGGATGTATAGTAGCTGAGGGAATGAGAAGAAAGGAATGAAGGTCACTGAGTAGGCCTACTGGAATTCTAAGAGGTTGGACTTAAATACAGCCATAGGTTCATTAGATACCCCAACCATTTGTGCAGTTTGATTATACTCCAAGGAAGAGGATAATTTAAAGTGGTAGAGGTTCCCAGAACTTTAAGAGGCCAAGGTAGGAGGATGGCTTGAGGCCAGGAGTTTGAGACCAGCCTAGGCAACCTAGCAAGACCCCATCTCTACAAAAAAAAAAAAAAAAAAAAAATTAGCCAGGCATGGTGGTGCATGCCTATAGTCCCAGCTACTTGGGAGGCTGAGGCAGGAGGATCCCTGGAACCCGGGAGTTTGAGGTTGTAGTGAGCTATGATTGAGCCACTGCACTCCAGCCTGGGCAACAGAGTGAGATTCTGTCTCTAAAAAAATAAAATAAATAAAAAGTGGTAGGGTTGAGGACAGAATAGTATCCCCAGTGTCCATGGGGGTATGTGTATGTTCTCCATCTATGGAAATTTCCATTTCTTCTAAGGTACTGGTCAGGAAAAGTAGGAAAGCCCATTTTGATCCTCGAAGCAACCTTATTTATTTTGTGGTATCCTATCTTTTTGTTGGTCCTGCTGTCATTTAAATTTTCTACAATCTTTTTTGAAATGACCAAGGTTTTTACACTAAAAGCAAATACTTCTTTTATCATTAGAAGGAGGCCCCTGTCTTTTCTTAAAAAGCCTAGTTTGAACAGTTAATTGTTTCAGCTGCAAATTCATAATCTTTGAGGCCTTAGTTTTTTCTTCTTTCTGAATAGTTTTAGGAAGTTGATCTGCCCAGCTTACTAATTCCTGGGTTCATATATTCGCCTGGTTAAACTGGCATCTTTTAACTCAGATAACCAAATCCTCGCTTAAGCCATTGAAGAAAGTGAAATGTATGAAGGAATCATCCCAATGATCTTGGACGCTATCAGCAGATATTCTAGAATATTGTTGAAAGGTTTTGGAAATTGTTCAAAATAATCAAACACGGATTTATCTGTCCTTTGAGTACATTGTTGAAATCTCCTCTAATCTACATTTTTAGCAAAGACCTTGGAAATGGCATTATGAAGAAAATTGGCTGAAGTGTAGATCCTTTCATGGTTGGCTTCAGTTTGTTTTGAAAGTCCTCTAAAGGAGGGTTCCAGCTTGCCTTTTTCAGCTATTTGGTGGCCCTGCCTTCTGATGCCAGCATGTGAACTAATTGATAAAGGTCAGAATATCTGGGCTGTTAAGTCTGGACAACTAAATCAAATTCTTCTGCAAACTCTATAGGATCCTGGAGTGGGTCAGAGAAGTTTTTTATGATATTCTTAAGTCTAAAAGGTATACACAATAGTAGGCTCGCCTCTTCCTGTGGGTTTGACCTTGAAAGGGGCTGCAAAAATAAAAGCTTCAAGGAAGGGGTTAGAGACCTGGGGAATTCCTCAGGGGGTGGTGGAAGGGGAGGCGAGTCAGGACAGGAGGCTCAGATGAGAGAGGACATAAAGGTGTGGGGCCGGGGGAGGAGCAGTTGGAGACAGAAGGGAGAAGGCCTCAAAGTCTTTTTTAATTCAGAAATAGATTCAGTTATCTTTTTGTTTGCCTCTTTGAGTAAATTTTCTCAGAATTTCTCTTAGAGGCTTCTAGGTGCCATTGGAAGTCATTCTCCCACTTAATTTGGTTCTAAAACGAGCTTTTTCTAATTGTTCATACCAATAAATGATTTTAGGTACCTCTAAAGACCCTCATTTCAGCCATTGCTGTTTATGGTCATCGCAGGTTGTGTCGGTCCACTCCCCTAAATGTTTACGAGCAGATGCCCCATAAGTGTTGTACATAAAACCAGCTGGTGTTTCTAACAGCGGTTGTCCCTTAAAAGAGTGCTCGGATTTTGAAGCTTGATTTGCCATAATTTAGGAACTTTTCAAAAGTGACCATGGCTGGATTGAAGTGTGCTGCTTATGACACCTCTCCTCTCTAGGTGTCACCCAAGAGTCGTAAGTTGCTCCCTTGTGTGTCTCAGACTATTTCTACCAGGTACCAGCAGAGTGCTCAAGGTATGGGGGGCCAGTTCCTTATTTTATATCTGTCCAGATGATCAAAAAAGTCCCCCCAAAAATGTTTTTCTGGTGAGGAATACCCCATGAGGCTGCCTCATCCTGAGCAACAGCCTGACACCTCTGCAAAGTCTCCAGTCACCTAAACCCAGAACCAGAAGGGGTCAGAGGGACCAATCGCCTCTTTTCCTTGGGGCGAGGGAATTTAACCCTCATGCATTTTTTTGGAACTAACAGGAATTGGTCACAAATGAAAATCCGAGTCTAAATTTCAAGCAATAGGAAGCAGCAGCAATTTTAAAAGCATGCTGTGGAAAGTAAAAACACCTGTGCCAAACTGCCAATACCTTCACCTGAATCTTCCTGCCATGAGGCGAGGCATGAAAAGGCAATTTCTCCCTTTTCCCCCCTGAAACCTAAATCTCCTGACCATTAGGCAGAGACAGAGAAACCTCCATTCTAGAAAGGGAGGGTTGGAAAGAACAACTCAAGCAAAGGCTAGACTTTCAACCAAAAAGTGGGAAAGGCCCAGATTTCAGTAGGACTCGCCCTTTATGTTCAATTTCTCTAGAGTTGGAAGAACAGGAGGAGTTCAGAGCTGGCCAGGCGCCAAGTCTGGGAGGCATGGTGGATGAGGGCAGAGGGATTGCTCTGGAGCCTTCTCACAGCACCAAAAACACCAGCCTAACAAAAAGAAGCTGACACAAAATATAATTTTAAAGAGTTTATTTGAGCCAAAGTGAGGACGGCTGCCCAGGACACACTTCTAGTTGCCTTGTGAAGAGCTCCATCCGGCCTGTGTTACAAATGGGGGAAGGAGTGGACTGATACCAAGTTGTCTGACAGAAACTCTCCTTGGTTTCCAGAAATAACATAGACTAGTGATTGGCCGCACATTGTTGAACTAGAGGGTATGAGCTATGGTGTCTAGTGTGTGGCATTTTATGGCTCTGTGTGGTCAGTCTAGGGCCCACAGAGTCAGTGGCTTCAAGAGGTAATTCCTCAGCTCAGAGAGGAGTAAGATATGACTACTGTCCCATTCCAGTGCCTCTCTGGGCCTGGTCATCTAAAGGGCTTGCATTCCTCACACAAAAAGTTTATTTTCTTTCTCAGTGCTCACATAGGGGTCAGCTTGTCCCCAGTGAGTTCAAGTTCAAGTGCAATCCTTGACTTGCAGCATGGCAAATCTGAGTATTCCCTCCTCAGAAGTGACGATATTATTTCAACAGAGGGCAGTGGCCAACAGCAAATTTCCTAGCATCTTCAAACTGAAACTGCCAAGAAGGCCAACCTGGTGGGGACAGTTTGAGACCATTAAGGTCCAGCCCCTTGTTTTACCAATGTAGAGACTTCCTCCGTCCCAGGGAAATATGTCAACTGATCAGGACTCACAATTATGTCTTGTAACTTGCTGCTGCTGATGGCAATGATCTTCTTTTTTTCCCTCCAAAATAATGGCTACCATTTGTTGAGCTCTTATTAAGTGGCAATCATTGACCATCTAATCCATTTAACTCTGCAAGATGAGCATCTTCCCCATTTTACAGCTGAGGAAGCTGAGCCTCAAGTGTGTTCCAAATTTGCCTATATTATAGGATCACCTGGAGCAATTGTTTTACATACAAAATCTGAGCCCCTGAGCAGTGGTTCTCAATCTGGGCTGCACTTGGAATCACTTGGGGCAGGGAGAGGTGTTGGGCAGGCGGTGACATATAAAAAGTCTTGGTGGTCCAGGCCAGCACTCCAAGCCAATTAAGTCAAAGGCTCTGGCCATGAGACCCAGACATTAGTGTTTTCAGAGCTCCACAAGTGATCCCAGACCGAAAACCACTGATTCACAGGTCCGATTTTGGTTCCCAAACCTCGCTGGTCCTCAGCATCAAAACTGACAAAGTTCTGCAAGCCATTTAGGTGCACAGAATTTAATTGAAAATTCTCCTGATCATGGCTTACTGTAATCATTAGTCCATGCCAAGTCCTTTCTCTTTAATTGTGTTATTTTCCTCCTCATCACTCATTCCCAGCCCATTGCCTCCCATGTCCTTAGGCACTTCTCCCTCTCTAGTGTATTTAAACTACATTCTGGTCCACTTTCCATATATTTGTGTGGAATATATATTTATATTTAGGTATGTGTGTATCCTTAAAAAACCCAGCGTGTATTTGTTTAGTTTACATTGGCAATGTGCCAGTAAGATCGTTCCGAACACTTTTTTTATTCAGTATGATGTTTTTGAGCTATAACCATGCAGCTGTAGTGAATGGATTTCTGATGGCTGCTTTGTCTGGCCATGTATGCATGTACCACATTTTATGTATCCATTTCCCTGGTGACAGACACCTGGGTTGTCTACAGTCTTTGCCATCAAAGGCAATAATGCAATTAGTGTCTTTTCACCTGTCTCCTCGTGGCCTGGGCACTTTCTCTGGGTGAGGAACCCAACAGTGGAACTGCTGGATCACAGGGTATTTGTGACCTTAACTTCTCCAGTGTGTCCTCGGGATAGATGACCGCCCCAGTTCACACGCCCACCTGCCTTGCCTTCAGGGTCCTCACATTCCCCATTCTCAATCAGCCCTTGATATTATCTGATTTCTAATTTTTGCCAAATACATGGGTACAACATGAACTCTGGTAGCTTTAATTCACACAAACCTGATTCATGTCATTGAAATCTCTTCACAGTCCTGAAGCAATTCTAGACTTGGATTCCAATGGCTGTGCAAAGGGAAGTTTCTGTCCAAGAACCTGTAATAATTCCTGACAGATGTAAAGCTCTTCACCAGGGGATTTCATGTACTTTCGACATTTGTTGCTCCCAGACGCCCTGGGAGGTGCTCGCTGCAGATAAGCAAACTGAGACTCAGAGGGTTTGATGACCAAGCCACAGATCATCCAGCCAGTTGTCACTAGAACCAGGATGAGCATCCATGTGTCTCGACCTCTCATCAAGTCTCTTTCTACCCAGTTATGTTGTGCCTTGAACCCAGCAAAGAGATGGATTTTCCCCCAAAGCTCAGGGTTCAGTGCCGTGGGAGAGAGGGAGTGTGTGTTTGTTTTTCTGTTTTGTTTCTTTAATCAGCTTTGTTGAAGTATAATTCACGTATGATAAAACACACCCACTTTAAATAGGCATTTCCGTGAGTATACACTAGAGTAACCACCACCACAATCAAGGTACAAAACATTTCTGATACCTGAAAAAGTTCCGTTGTAATTACCCACCTTCTCAGATAATCACCCTCCCAGGCAGTCACTCATTTGCTTCTTGTTGGTGTAAATTAGATGTCTTTTCCAGAGTTTCTATCACTGTAGATTAGATGTCTTTCTCAGATTTTCCAGAGTTGCATTCAGAAGATATACTCTTTTCTGTTACTCGGCATGTTTGTGAGATGCATCTGTGTTGTTACCAGCATTGGCATGTGTCTCTTTTCACTGCTGAGTATACCACAATTTTTGGCCTATTCACTAGTGAATGGACGTTTGGTTGTTTCCAGTCTTGGGGTGTCATGAACAAAGCTGCCCTGAACCTTAGTGTACAAGTCTTTGCAAAGGGCAGGACTAGGTGGAGGTGAGCAAGCCACTGAAGGTGCAAAATTTAAGGAGACACTCACTTTTAGGGGTAGGAAAGTGCCCACTCTGCACTTACATGAACCAGAGAGTGAGTGCCTCCTTAAAATATCAGCCCTTTGCTCCTGTCTGGCCTTAGCCTGTTCCCTTGCCGGTATGCTAACATTTTTGTTGCAGAGCAGGCTTTTAACTGTAAATAAGGGCTCCAGAGCTGAGCCAGAGTCTTGGTTTCTCAAGTTTGAGCTGAAGACCCCACTTGTAGCCTAATCACCTGCTAAGCTCATTACACATGCAGATCCCTGCCTCTTCCCCTCCCTCCTACATCAGAATTTCTGCGACAGGGGCCTAGGATCTGCACAAGTGATACCGAAGTACACTAAAGGTGTAAAACCGCTGCTCTGTGAGCAGTGGAGAATTGTTAAAGCTTTTCGAGTCCAACAATAGTGGGATCACAGCTTTGTTGTTTAACTTTGAAACAATTGTAGATTCACAGGAAGCTACAAAAATAGCATGAAGAAATACCATCTAACCTTCACCCAGTTCCCTCCAATGGTCATATCTTCCATAACTATAACACAATACCAAAACCAGGAAATTGACACTGTTACAATGTATGTATATAGTCTTATGTCCCATTTTATCACAGGTGTAGAGTCACGTAACCACCACCACAATTAAGATAAGGAAGTATTCCATTACCACAAAGATCTCTGTCAAGCTACTCCTCCATAGTCACACCTGCCCCCACCATCCCTAACCCCAGCAAACACTAATCTTTTTTCCATCTCTATGATTTTCATCATTTTGAGAATGTAATGTAAGTGGAATTACACAGTATATGACCTTTTGAGGTTGACATTTTTTACTAATCGTAAAATCCTTGAGATCCACCTAAGTTGTTGCATATATCAAAAGCTCATTCTTTTTTATTGCTGAGTAGTATCCCATTTAACCATTCACCTATTTCATTTTGGTGCTATTTAGAATAAATCTGCTATAAACATTCATGTATACGTTTTTGTGTGAACATCAGTTTTTCATTTCTCTGGGATAAATGCCCAAGAGTGTGATTCCTGGATCATACGGTGTGGTGGTTAATTTTACGTGTCAACTCGACTGGACTAAGGGATACCCAGATAGCTGGTAAAGCATTATTTCTGGGTATGTCTGTGAAGGTGTTTTGAGACAAGACTGGCACTTGAATCAGAGGACTGGGTAAGGCAGATGTGCCTTCACCACTGTGGGTGGGCACTATTTGAGCCGCGGAAGGCCCAGAAGGAACAGAAAGGCAGAGTAAAGGTGAGTTCACGCTCTCTTCTGCAGCTCAGACACCATTCTTCTCTTGCACTTGCACATCAGTACTCCAGGTTCTCTGACCTTTGGAATCCGGGACTTGCAGCAGCCACCCCCAGGTTCTTATGCTGTCGGCCTCAGACTGAGAGTTCCACCTTCAGCTACCCTGGTTCTCAGGCCTTCAGACTTGGACTGAGCCGTGCTGCCAGCTTCCCTGGCTCTCCAGCTTGCAGACAGCCTGTCGTGGCACTGCTCAGCCTCCATAATTGCATGAGCCAATTCCCCTGATGAGTCCCCTCTCATTTACCTATATTTATATCTATGTATCTGTTAAATATATCATCTATCCTATTGGTTCTGTTTCCTGGAGAATGCTGACTAATACGCATGGTGTACATTTAGTTTTTTAAGAGACTGTCATACTCTTTCCCAGAGTGGCTATGTCATGTTACATTTCCAACAGCAATGTAGGAGACATCTAGTTTCTCCACATTCTTGTCAGAATTTGGTATTGCCACTATTTTTTATTTTAGCTATTCTAATAGATATGTGGTAATATCTCATCATGGTCTTAATTTGCATTTCTCTCATGGCTACTGATGTTAAATATATTGTTATGTGTTTATTTGCCATCTGTAAATCCTCTTCACTGAAATGTCTCTTCAAATCCTTTTACAAAAAAAAAAATTTTTAATTTTGTAATGAATATTTGTAAATAAAGGTACATTTAGCTACAATTTTCCATTTTCCCTACGTATGGCGGCTTTTGGGACACCCTGTATTTTAGACATGTGTCCTTTCTTTATCTGATAGGTAGTTGGCAAATATTTTCTCCTAGTCTGTAGCTTGTCTTAACAACTTTTTTTAGAGGCAAGGTCTTATTCTGTCACCCAGACTAGAGTGTAGTGGTGTCATCATAGCTCTCCATGACCTCAAACTCCTGGGCTCCAGCTATCCTCCTACCTCAGTCTCCCACACAACTTG
The DNA here is from genome assembly GCF_041146395.1 of Eulemur rufifrons. Lineage (NCBI taxonomy): Eukaryota > Metazoa > Chordata > Mammalia > Primates > Lemuridae > Eulemur > Eulemur rufifrons. Next base: position 149,362,170 of record NC_090989.1, read on the forward strand.
GACTATAGGCACACACCACCATGCCCAGCTAACTTTCCTTATTTTTTGTAGAGATCAGGTCACACTGTGTTGCCCAGGCTGGTCTCAAACTCCTGGACTCAAGAGATTCTCCCTCCTTGGCCTCCCAAAGTGCTGGGACTACAGGCATGAGCCACTGTGCCTGGCAACAAGGTCTTTTGCAGAGAAAATATTTTTCATTTTGATGATGTATAATTTATCTATTCTTTATTTTATGTATTATATTTTTGGTGTTATATCTAAGAACTCTGCATCAAGATTTAGGTCCCAAAGACATTCTCTTACGTTTTCTTCTAATAGTTTTATAGTTTTACTTATCACATTTATATCTATGATCCATTAATCCATTTTAAGAGTTAATTTTTTATAATTTTTTATTTTTCTCTTTCTATTCTGTTTTTTTTTTCTTTTTTTTTTTTTAATCCTTGAAAATTCTGAGCTTCAAGAGTAAATTTTTTTTAGTTAATTTTTGTATAAAGCCAGAGGTTTAGACTGGGCATGGTGGCTCATGCCTGTAATCCTAGCACTCTGGGAGGCTGAGGCAGGAGAATCACCTGAGCTCAGGAGTTCAAGACCAGCCTAAGCAAGAACAAGACCCTGTCTCTACTGAAAAAATAGGAAAAGAATTAGCCAGGTAACTAAAAACAGAAGAAAATTAACTGGGCATGATGGCACCCAACTGTAGTCCCAGCTACTTGGGAGGCTGAGGCAGAAGGATTGCTTAAGCCCAGGAGTTTGAGGTTGCTGTGAGCTAGGCGGATGTCACGGCACTCTAGCCCAGGCAACAGAGTGAGACTCTGTCTAAAAAAAAAAAACAAAACAAAAAAAAACAGAGGTTTAGGTTGAGGTTCTTTTTCTTTCTTTTTCTTTCTTTTTCTTTCTTTCTTTCTTTTTTTTTTTTAGACTATCCTTCCTCCATTGAATTGCTTTGGCAACTTTGTCAAAGATCAGTTGACCATATTTGTGTGGGGCTATGTCTGTTTTTTTTATTCTCTTCCATGAATTTTTGTGTCTATCCCTATGCCAATACAACACAATCTTGATTACTGTTACTGTAGCCACAAAGTAAGTCTTAAAATTAGGTAGAGTGATTTCTCCCATTTCATTCTTTTTCAAAATGTTACTTCTTCTATAAACATGTCAAAGAATCCTCCAGTCAAACTATCAGGGCCTGGAAATTTCTTTCTTTGGAGATTTTAATTATGAATTCAATGTCCTTAATAGTTATAGGGTTATTTAAATTATCTATTTCATATTGGGTGAGTTGTAGAAGTGTATGCTTTTTGAGTAATTGGACTATCTCATTACAGTTGTCAAATTTTGTGTGTATAGAATTGTTCATAGTACAGTTGACCCTTGAACAACACAGGTTTAAACTGCACAGGTCCACTTATATGCAGATTTCCCTTGGCCTCTGCCACCCTGAGACAGCAAGACCAACCCCTCCTCTTCCTCAGCCTACTCAACATGAAGACAATGAGGATAAAGAACTTTATCGTGATCCATTTAACAAATAGTAATATATTTTCTCTTCCTTATGATTTTCTTAATAACATTTTTTTCCTTTGGCTTACTTTATTGTTAGAATACAGTATAAAATACATATAGCATACAATATGTGCGTTAATCAACTATTTATGTTATAGCAAGGCTTCCAGTCAACAGTAGGCTATTAGTAGTTAGGTTTGGGGGGAGTCAAAATTTATACATGGATTTCTGACTGTATGGGGAGGGCAGTTAGCACCCCTAACTCCCTCATTGTTCAAAGGTCAACAGTATTTGATTATTATCCTTTTATGTCTGCAGAGTCTGTAGTGATATCCCCTGTTTCATTCCTGATATTGCTAATTTGTGTTTTTCTCTTTTTTGTCAGTCTTTTTAGAGGTTTGTCACTTTTGTTGATCTTTTCAAAGAACAAACTTTTTGTTTCATTTCTTTTTTGGGGTGTTTTCAATTTTATTAATTTTGCTCTTTATTTTTTTCCTTCATTATACTTCCTTCAGGTTTATTTTGCTCCCTTTTTTTTAGGTTCTTAAGATAGTAGCTTAGATTATTCATGTGATACATTTTCTCTTTTCTAATGTAAACATTTAGTGCTATAAATTTTCCTCTCAGCACTACTTTAACTGCATCCCACAAAGTTTGATATGTTGTATTTTAATTTTTATTCCATTCAATATATTTTTTATTCCCCTTGAGATTTCTTTGACCTATGGATTATTTAAAAGTATGCTATTTATTTTTCAATAAACTTACTTGGTGCAGATTTTCAAGCATAATAAGTTGTCTACTGCTTTTATTATATTCTTATTTTTAGCTGTTGATTTCATAGTGAGGATGTGATGGAAGGAGAACCACAACTTTGTTATTGAAGGGGCTCAGAACTTTGTCAGCTAACTTCTGTTGACACGAAAACATATATGAAACCAGACACGTGTGCACATGCACACATGCAAGCCCATGGTATGCTTATACCCACAACTAACCAGCACAGCTTCATTTTCAAAAAACAAGGCTGATAGCAGACAGCATGGTAAACAAGAAACAGAAAAAGGAAGCTGTTTAGGAAAAAAAAAATCAGGTCATCTTTGCATCTCTAAAAGAATTAGGCTAAACCAGAAACCTCCAGCGGAAATAACAGAGATGATATTTCAAGGTCTGGTTGGCTGTAGACAAGTTGCATTTATTGTAAATTGGCAACACTTCCCCAACTTCCCACCATCACTGCTCCATCTTAACAAAATCTATCAAGATAATTCTGCTTTGAAAAAGTGAAAGAGAGACAGAAAGAAAAACACAGAATTTAATACAACAATGGAATGGAAAGCCCAGGAACTAAAGATGTATGATGAAGAAAGAAAGAAAGCTGTGTCCTGCAAAGAAATCCAATATGAAATAATAATAATCTCAAATCTATAAAATAATCATACCTTCTCAAATGGTATGTGCTCAGGATCATAGACATAGTGTCTTTACATTTATATGGAACATATACAAACATATAAATATGTTTATAAAGTCGTTCCCCATCCATCTGATAACCATCTCTGTCTTCTAGATCTTATGGCCTAATTTCTTACATTTAATTCTATATGGAACATCGTATGGGTATAACTTTATAATACATTTACATATCTTGCAGTGTCTATGGTCCCTCAGCTGACCCATGAGACTGGATCTTTGGACTCCAAATGTATAGTGAGGGAAGCAACTTTACCTTTCCCTTTAAGCTAAGGACACCCAATCAGTGTAGACCAGGAGTTCTCAACCTCAGGGCCATTGACATTTTGCTAATTCTCTTTTATGGGAGTTTGTCCTGTTTAGCAGCATCCCTGGCCTCTACTCACTAGATGTCAATAGCTTTCCTCCAGTTGTGATAATGAAAAATCTCTCCAGAGACTGCAAAACTGCACCCAGTGAGAGCCATTTGTGTAGATATATGCTTCTCTATTTCCTGTTTTGGATGCTGTAACAAAGCCATGATGCTTGGAGCCACAGCAGCCATCTTGCAATCATGAGGAATGATACACAGAGATTCTGAGGCTGGGACAGGTTGCTGTGTCAACCCTAGAATTATCTTCCCAAGGGAAATTTGCTGCCTCCCAATCTGTAAGCCACTTTAGTCATGTGCTCTGTTACTTGCAGCCAAGAGCATCCTTGTGAATCCACCGATGACCTTATTTGTCTGCTTAGGAGCCTTCACTATTCTGCATTTGAGGGTAAGTTTAAAATTTCACAGCTTAGCACCCAAGGGCCTTTGCTTCCCTCTCCTGACTCATCTCCCACCACCCCTCTCGGCATACACTTTCTCCTCTTGAGCCGTAGAGTCCTTTGAACAAGCCCTGAGATTTCCTGCCTCCTGACTTTTGCATTTGCTCGCCCTCTTCCTGCCATGTCCTTCCTCCTCTTCCCTCCCTGTTCACTGCTACTCACATTTCAAGACTTAGCCCACATCACCTCCTCCAGGAAGTTTTCCCTGAGTCTCCATGTGGCAGTTTTGAAATATGGTCCTCAAATTAGTTAACACTCCCCCAATTGAGAGTGATCACGTGTTTCCTGGGGCAGTAATTTGGGCCTTTGTAATGTTCCATAACTCTGAGCACCAAATCAATGTGTAATTGACTAATCACAAAGGACACAAAAAGTGATCTCTGTGATAAGAACTTGAGGCGGGTGAGATGTGCTGACCAGAACTGAAGGCATTGAGCCCAATTCAGCCCAACCCCACTTAACTGAACCAGAAGATGCTGCTCATCTTTGCAACCTCAAACCATGACACTCCTGCCTCTTACACCATGCACCTCACCCACGTTGAACCCATTAGTGGCCCAGAATGTCCACTAGTTCCCCTATACCTGGCATTCAATCCCCTCTTCCTGGATAACTCCTACTCATCCTTCTCATCTCCCTTTGACATCACCTCCCCCGGGAAGCCTACCCTGCCTCTCCAAAGATGGTATGCTCAGAGTTTGCCCCTCACACAGCATTTACCATACTGCATCCTAATCGTCCATTTCCACATCTGCGAGCTTGTGAGCATCTTAATGGCAGGGATCATGATTTATTTCTTTTTGAACCCACAGCACCTAGAGTAATGCCAGGTCCAGCTGTGAAAATAAGTGTTCATGGCATGATTGTGCCAATGCATGGCTGAATATGTTGTGCTCTTCTCCTCCATTCAACAATCATTGAAACCTGACTCTGTGCTGAAGGTACGCAGCTTCCTGCATTGCATCTACTGTCATCACCCAGGAGTTAGTAGCTATTGAGCACTCTCTAGGAATATTCTAAATATATAACTCATGTTGATTTATTTCATCCTCCCAACAACTCAGTGAGGTTGGTGCTGTAATTATCTGCAATTCTGATAGGGAAACTGGGGCACCAAAATTGCATGGGCACTGAATCCTGGAGTCTGGGTTTGAACCCCTGTAGCCTAACTCCAGAGCCCACAGTACTAATATCTATACTGCCTGGCTTCCTTCTTCAGAACCCCTTAGACATCTGTTATGAATGCAAAGGCCAGGCCCTATATGCAGAGCTTCTGTTTCTATAGGTCTGAGTGGAGCCTAGGAAACTACATTTACCATGGGCCCCATATAGTGTAGTCCCCACCAACTTCCCACTAGTCCCAGGAGCATCAAGGAGTGTGTCCAAAGCACTACCTGGTCTGGCCTGATGTGCCTGTCTCACTGCATCACAAGCACACACTGTACTTACCATCCTGTCCAAACTCCTGCTCCCTCTACAGGACTGTGGTTACAGACCTTCCTCCACCCGCCGCCATGTGCTTGAGTAGCAATGGAGGGAGTAAGAAATGGGAGTGGATATATTCTCCTCAGGATGAGTAGGCAAATGCCCATGCCCTAGGGATGTCCCCACACTGCCCCTTCCAGAGGCCCTGGAGTAGACAAAGAGGCTCAAGCTTCTCAAATGTTTGTTTAGTCTTTGGTGCTACCAGAAATAGCCAAAAGGCTCCATCCAAAGCCCTACACACTTTCAGAACACCCTCACCGGAGTTCAGCCCTCGAACTACAATCCTTGGCCACCCTCTGAAGCTCCTCACTGATGAGTCATGGTGACTCCAGCAGTGGTTCACTCTGCATGTCTCAAGGCAGGTTGGACCTGGAGAGCAAGGCGGCAGTGCAGCTTGGGCAGCCCCCTGCGTTTCCCCCACTCTCGGTGTGAATGCCATGTAACCAGGCTGTGCGTGGTCGGGTGAGCAGAACAGCCTTCAAAGGAGTTGGTGATTTTGCTGTCACCTGAGGAGGAGGGAGATTTGGCATATGGAGATTTGGCAGGTGGCCTGGAACAGCTCAGCTGTCAGAGCTTGCCATAGAGGGAATGGCCCGCACTTGGAGGGGGATTCCCCAGCAGTGTTGCAAATGGAAACTGAACTGAGAGAAGGCACCACTCTTAAAGCCACATCAAAAGTAAGTTGTAACACGACTCTTGGTGGTGACAGGTCCCTTGTGGTGACAGTCCTCAAGGGAAGCCTGAGCGGGTGGGATGGGTAATGGTGGGGTGGAAAAGCAGGTCGGGGATTTTCCCTTAACCAATATTACTTGTTTTGACTATTGCTATGTAACAAAGTGCCCCAAAATGTAGAGGCTCAAAAGAAGAATCATTTGACTAGATCTTATAATTTTGCCACTCAGGAACTTGCGTAGGGCTTGGCTGGGTGACTCTGTTCCATGTGGCATCAATGGAGGTCCCTTGGTGCTGTTGAGCTGGTGGATGGGCTGGCCCATGGAAGCATCACTCCCATGGCTGGCCCTGAGCAGAGAAGGCTGGAGAGCTGGGCTCAGCTGGAATTACCACTCATTCCAGCACGGAGCCTAACCAGCATGGCGGCCTCATGTGTTGGACTTCAAAACTGGTGGTTCAAATCACCGGGAGAGAATGTTCCAAGGGACCCAGCTAAAAGCTGCAAGGGTTCTTATGATCTAGAAGTCCCAGAACGTCACTCCTGCCACATTCTATTGCTCAAACAAGTCACTGAGATCAGCCCAGATTCCAAGGCAGTGGAATTGAATTTCACCTCCCATTTGCAGCCATAATTAATCTCCTCCACTACAGGAGATATCAGAAACACTTGCAAGGCTCATTGTGGGATTTTTACACTGCACATGTTTGTTGAGATCCTGGTATGTGCCAGCCACTGTCCTAGGCACTGGAGAGACAGAGCAATGAGCAAGACAGAGACATGGCCCCTGCCTTCATTGAGATTGTATTCCAGAATTGTCTATCAATTACACAGTGCCTGTCACATGGCATGTGCTCAATAAGTGTTGGCTACTGGTATTATGATTGTTAAATAATCATTGAATAGAAATTTTGCCATAAGCAGGTAAATATTTTGAGAAATGACAGGGTGCAAAAGAACACAATCAACAAAGAGTCTGACATGTTTAGGAGGGTGACATTTAAGCCAAGGATGAGAAGTAATGAGCCAGGGGCAGGGGGAAGTGAGAGCCTTCAGATGGAGGAAACAGTGCATGTGGCAGAGTGCAGTGGACAAGGGCGATATGAGTCAAGTGAGGCTGGGCAGGTGGGACAGGGACGTCTTACCTTAGGCCCCCCAGGTCTGCCACCCACCTCCAGTACTGCCTTGTGCTTCTGATGGCTGACCTGTATGAGCTGCAGCTGCAGGCTACCTGGCCTCCCTTGCCTCCTGGCTGCTGCCCGTGAAGACACCAGCAGGAGTCTGGACAGGGTAGGGTGGAGGGAAAAAGAGGTTGGAGTACTTATTCCTCTGGCTTCCTTCCTGCTGGGCTGGGGTGGAAGTCACTAGGTTCCTCTGCCACAGGCTTCAGGGTGCATCCTCAGTCCAGCAGCCCTCTCCTAAGGCTTTAGGCCTCACCAGGTTCTTCAGTGGCCTTTTCTCCTGTGCCTTCCAGCCTGGGATTTGTAGAAGCTTCCCACCACTGCTAGATCAGGGATACTTCACTATCCCTTCTTGCATTCCCTATACCCTGCCTACACTTTTGTAAATAATTCCTTCCTTGAATTGTCCTCAATTACCCTTTTGAGGGAATCACTTGTCTCCTACTGGGACCCGGAATGATAGAGCTATATCAGCTAGGATAAGAATTTGGAACCTTATCCCAGGAGCAATTCTAAGAAAATGATGACCTTCTATCTAGTGGTATGCTGGTAAATCTTAACAACCAGCTCTCCAAAGGGAAAAGCTCTGGTTTGTGTAACATTTACTAAATTTTAAGGTACAAATACTTCTACCATGGCTGATTTCAAGCTACCAATATGATGTTACCAGCTTGCAACATTCCTAAAAAGATAACATAGGCAGATATGTGCCATCTTCAGCACACCTCTGCCCAGATGGAAACCCAGCTCTAGTCTCCTCTACCACTGGAGCCAGAGATAGGCTGGGAGTCCCAACAGAGAGGAGGATGGGTCCTCTGGAGGTGGCCAGCCTCTTCCTTCCTGCTCCTTTTCACCAGACACTCTTGCCTCCTAGAGAGAGGGTGGCCCCATGCCAGGCTTGAGGACTCAGAATGGCCCTGAGCTCCTATTCTCTTAGAATTTCAAAAGCAGACACCAAGAAGGGAGTAGATGTACGAGAGCTCCATTGGAGAAAATTTCTGAAAAGATGGAGGGCGAGGGAGCAGGAGTAGGCAGGGAGAGCCCTTGGACAGAGATGCAAGTCTGACACCGATGAAGGGAGAGTGGGAAGGAAGGAGGACCCAGGAGGTAGAGCATCAGACCTCAGTGCACTTCTGAGAAAATCTTGGCCAGGCCACTGGGGAGTCCCAGAGCACAGGTTGCCCTTAGAGGAGTTGTGCTTTAGGCAGGAATGGGTTGACTCCAATCCTCTGCCAAGCTTGGTCATTGGCCAGAAGAAGACGGGGTGTGGGGGAGAGTGGCACGTAGCCTCAGTGTTCGTGGTGGAGGCAGCTGGGGCCATCAGTCAACCATGCACCCGGCAGCAGAGTTTCCCAAAGGAGAGCTGAGCGGGCACATCCATGGCTGCTACAGGAGCTCACATCCAATAGCCCTGCTGCCCAGAGGCCTGCATCTCCTCAGGGAAGTTTATAAACTATCTACCTTCACCTAACCACTCACTGAAACAGCCCAAAATTTTGTCCCAGAGGTGTCCTGGGCTCAGTGAGCTTCTGTGTGCAATGGGCACTGCCAAAACTGGCCTCTGGCTAACTGAGACCTCCTAAGTGTTATGCCACTCCCTCCATGGTCCATTGCCCCACAGAACCATGCCCCTGGGAGCTTCCGGAATGGACTCCATCCCAGAGGAGAGGTCTTTTATGCCAGACTCTCTGAATCTCGCTTTAGCCTCTGCCCACAGTGCTGGACTCAGCTTGGCCTCTGAGTCCAAGCCCCCAACCCAGTGTTTTACACTACCCTGGGTTTCTTGCCTACCATGCCCAGAAGCCCAGGAAGCCAGGGAAGGATGGCCCAGGCCCTGCACCCCCAAGACCCCTTCTGGTACTGACCATCTAACCCCCACCCTCCATACCTCTAACTCACCATATCCCTTTCCCCTGGGAGGACTTCAGGCTCCAGCTTCCCCTGGCCATGTCTGTGTCTTTTGACTCTAAGAGGCCTGTCCCAAGGAGTCTTTGGAAGCCAGGAAAGCAGGCATGGGAGTGGCCCATATAGGTCAAACCAGACACCAGACACCAGGCTTCAGCCCAAAGGTTCTCAACAAGAATGTTGAGCAACACCCCATAAGAAAGTAGGGAATGCAGGGGAATGTCTCATGAGAATGCTCACCAAAGGTGACCCTAGCAGAGGAAGATTTTAATAGTCAAGTGGATAGGGTGAATCATTCTGTGGATACCAGTCAGCCTCTTTCTCCAGGCACTCCTGTCACCTTGCAATGGGCTCATGGGCCAAACGGCCCTGGCAGCAGGGATGGAGGTGACATATGGGCTCAGCAGCATGGACTTCCACTCAGCAATGCTGACCTGGCCACAGCCTCTGCTGAGCACCCAGTCTGCCAGAAGTGGAGACCAACACCGAATCCCTGATAGGGACAAGTCCCTAGAGTGATTAGCTGGCTTATTTAACCACAAGTTGACTACACTGGACTACTTCAATTATGGAGGGCAGCACCTTGTTCTTACTGGGATGAATACAGATCTGCTCTCCCTGAATGCATTGCTTCAGCAAAAACTACCATCTGTGGACCTACAGAACGCCCTGTTTACCATCATGGTATCCACATCATGTTACTTCTAATTCAGGAACTCCCTTCACAGCAAATGAAGTGCAGCAATGGGCCCATGCTCATGCATTCACTGGTCTTCCACCTGCCCATCATCCTGAAGCAGCAGGCTTGCTAGAACAGAGGGATGTCCTTGTGAAGATTCAACTATGGTGACAGCTAGGTGGCACTACCTTGCAGGAATGGGGACATGTCCTGGAGGCTATATGTGCTGTGCTATGGTACTCTTTCTCCCAGAGCCAGGATTCATGGATCCAGGAATCGGGATAGAAATGGGAGAGCACCACTCACTATTACCCTAAGTGATCCACTAGTAAAATTTTTGCTTTCTGTTCCTGTGACCTTATGCTCTGCTGGTCTAGAGGTCTTGGTTCCAAAGGGAGGAATGCTGCCACCAGGAGATGCAACAATGATTCCATTGAACTAGAAGTTAAAACAGCCACCCTGCTGCTTTGGGATCCTCTTGCCTCTGAATCAACAGGCACATAAAGGAGTTACCGTGCTGGTTGGGGTGGTCGAGTCCTAATTACCAAAGGGAAAATTGGGCTGCTACCACAGAGTAGAAATAAGGCAAAGTATGTCTAGAATACAGGAGACTCCTTAGGGCATCTCTTAATACTATTATCTCTTAGTCCTGTGATTAAAGTCAACAGAAAACTACAACAACCCAGTTGTAGCACTGCTAATGGCCCAGGTTTCAGAAATGAAGGTTGGTTCACTCCCCAGGCAAAGAACCATGACCAGCTGAGATGCTTGCTGAGGGCAGGAGGAATATGGCCTGGGTCGTGGAAGAAGGTATTAATAGTTACAAATATGAGCTAGGACCATGTGACTAGATGCAGAAATGAGGACTGTAATTGATATGAGTGTTTCTTCCTTATTTTGTTATACATTTGTATAGATATATATGTATTAAGGAAATATTTTGGAGTTTTTCCCTCTTTATACCCTTATCATCTAACAAAAATGTATAAATAGTAATTAACTTTACATCACAGTATTTAAGTTATAGGATATTCAAGGAAAAGAGTGAATATCACCCATGGATTTTGCAACCTGTTCCGAAGAAAGAGCTATACGTTTTCAGTTGTGTGCACGATAGTTGTATCATGTTGGGTGGAAGTACAACTTTGTTATTGTAGAGATATAAATATAGACATAGATTTCGATCCTACTGGTTCTGTTTCTCTGGAGGAACCCTCACTTACACATGCCTCAATAAAATGGTACCAAAAAAACAAAAACAAAAACCAAATCTTGGCAGGGACATTGGTCATAGGTATTCAGGCCACAGTCAAGCAAAAGTGAAAAGTAACCAGGCTCCCTTTCCTCTTTTTGCTAGAAGAAGTGAGAAATGGGATGTGTAGGCTGCATATTATACAGAAGTAACTGTGAGAGCACTTCACCTCATTGTCCCTGAAGCTAGGTATTAGGAACTAAGATTTTCTTTCTGAAATCAACTAGTAAATTCAATGTGCACAGGCTAAGATTTGTGGGCCTGAACACAGAAGCTGTCTACAAATAACATGACTGAGAGTTCCAGTACCCATTTCTCCTTCCAAACAAAATGAACAACCACGTGCAATGCTCAAAGTTCTGCCCATTGGGAGTATTTCCCCTCGCCACTGTCCTTTAGGGGTGATCCAGAAAAGGAGCTGTAGTGCTACAGCTGACCACTTCTGGGTGGTGCCTGCATGTTGTGCAGAATCATCTGTAAACCAGACATGAGTTTTCTCTTCTCATTCAACTGGTCATGGGAGATTCCTCATGAGGACACAGGTGCAGGCTGGGGGAGAGAAGACAGTGTAGTAAGAGTCGAGTCCACAGGCATGTGGACCCCTTCCTCATGTAATTGCCTTGTGCTTTCAGGGCCTGCTCAGGGCTGATCTTGTATTTGCCACTTCTACTAATACTTGATGATGGAGTGTACACCCAGCCTTATAACTTGGTAGGTCAGACAGTGGTGGAAGGGCTGCTTCTAATGGCAAAGTAGACTCAGCAAAATTTAAGTGTTTAATGTCTTCACCTTCCTTGGGATCTTTTCATATGTCCCCCATTCCAATTTTCAAGATCCCATTCCTTCCTAATCAATGCCTTCACTTTAACAGAAGACACCCTGCAAGGTTGTGATTCAATTTGCATTGTAATTCAGCCACTGGAAGGATGAAACTCGGGGTGTGGTTTCCAGAAATCCTAGCCCTGCAGCTACAGAGATAGGGTTTCTCTAAGGACAGACACAGAAGCATTAGACCATGTGTGTGGAGCTTGAGCTGGCAATTCGAAGCCCTGAGCCCATCCTTTTCTTTCCTCATGGTCTCTAGCACAGTAAGAAGCAATCAGTTAATCTCATTATACACATTATTAACTAATATATCCCAAGGTATCAAATACATGGTCATCTAGGACCTCACCTTTTCTAAGTGTTTGATTAGGAGTATTCCCAATTTGCATCATGCCCTCTTTACCACTGGAAATAGAGTCATTAGTGGCTTTAAATCTAATCGTATTTGAGAACCAATTCTAGAAAACTCAACCAATTCAGAAAATTCTTCCTTGGGATTCTGAACTTAGAGGTACTTCCATTACTTAAATCTGTATAAGTCAGGCTTCCACCAGAGAAACCGGACCAGTAGGATATAGGAGATAGGTAGACAGATGTATAGATGGTTGATTGTTGATAGGTAGATACATAGATGGTGATTTACTGCAAAAAAAAAACCTGTCTTATGCAATTGTAGGGGCTGACGAGGCAAGTCCAGACTCCGTAGGGCAGGTCCCCAGGAAGAGCAGGCTGCAACTCTCAGGCAGGAGTCAAGTCTTCAGTCTACAGGCAGAACTTCTTCTTCCTCAGGGAAATTAAGTTCTGCATTCAGGCCAGTCAACAGATCGGATCAAGCCCACCCAGATTATCAAGAATAATCTTCACATAAACTCAACTGAATATGAACATTAATCACGCTTATAACATCTAAATTTCTGTTTGATTGAAAAACTGTGGAATATAGCCTCGCCAAGTTGACACACAGAACCAGCCATCACAATGTATGTACAGTACAGTAAACTGCACAAACTTAAAGGGTGCCATTTGATTCATATTGACACGTGTAAACTCACCAAATTATCACCAAAATCAAGATAACAAATTTCTTCATCAACCCTAAAAGTTTTCTTGTGCCCCTTGGTAATCCACCTCTTCCTCCATCCACCCCCAGGCAACCACTGGTCTGCTCTCTGTCATTGTAGATTAGTTTGCATTTTCTAGAACTTTGCATCAGTGGACTCATACTGCATGTACTCTTTATTGGTTCTTTCACTTAGCATCATTACTTTGAGATTCATCCATGTTGTAGCATGTTAAATAGTCTGTTCCTTTTTAATGCTAAGTGTATTTCACTGTATGGATATTCCACAGTTGATTTAGCCATTCACCTGATGAAAGACACCTGGGCAGCTTCAAGTTCTACACTATTAGAAATAAAGCTGCCATGATCATTCGTGAGCAAATTTTTGCATGGACATTGTCTTTGGTTCTGTTGAGTAAATACCTAGGAGTGGGACAGCTGGGTCACATAGGTGTTTAACTTTTAAAGAAACTGCAAAACTGTTTTCTAGAATATAGTACCATCCCTCCAAGTTTTAGGTTTTTCACCAAAAATCCTTTGTTTGTTATGTTGGTCATAAATTTTGTGTAAAAAGAAGTAAGTATTAAAATGAAATCTTTTTTATTAGAGAGATGGATCTGGCTCTGTTGCCCAGGCTGGAGTTCAGTGGCACAATTATAGCACCCCTGGGCTCTGAAATGAAATCTTGAAATGCTAGTCTGACACCATATAATGAGGACTGCACCTACACCAGGCATTTTGAAGAGCAGTGGGATGTAGAGTGGAATGAAGAAGGACAGTCCCAGCCAGCCTAAGGGGTCAAGACTGCTTAGCTCCCAAGCCCAATCTCAGAAAGAAGTGTGGCTCACCTTAAACTAAGCCATCCCCAAGAAACCTGAGACTTTGGAGCCAGACAAGCTGGGTTGAATCCTACCCTGCCACCATTTTCCTGCTATTTAACTATGGGTGAGTGACTTTAACCTCTGCTGGCTTCTCTATAAAATTCAAATTTTTTTTCACTTTGTGTATTTTTATTGTTATAATTACTATTTCAATAGATTTAGGGGGTACAAGTGTTTTTTTTTGTTACATAGGTGAATTATATAGTGGTGAAGTCGGGGCTTTCGGTGCACCCATCACCAGAATAGTGTACATTGTACACAATGGGTAATTGTTGATCCCTCACCCCCCTCCCACCCTCCTTTTTTCTTAGTTTCCAATGTCCATCATACCACTTTATGTCCATATATACCGATCGTTTAGCTCTCACAAATTCAAATATTGACAGTACCTTCTTCATAGTGTTGTTACAAGGTCTGATCAAGTCAGGGCTTGGCAGAGTGGTGGTGGCTCCCTAACTCCATGTTTCCAAATGGGCCCTCCTGCTAGACAAGCAAGGACTCCAGTTACTTTAGGCACCTTGAAGTTATGGACTCAGGGTCTCCAGAGGGCCCTCTGAGGCACTCTGTCTACTCCTTCCTGGCCTGAACGCTCTACGTCAGAGGGCACCAAGGGATATGACTTTAGAGAAATACTTTTCCTCCCACCCCAAGTTACAGGTGCCCTATCTGTTGAAGATTCCACCAGTGATGCATTTCTTCAGGTCAGTTGCTCCTGTTCTTGGCAGGGCCATTGGCTCCCAAGTGGATTTGACTGATCAGCCATGTCTTTATCCAGGTGCAACGCTTCCCAGGACAAATCAGAAGACCTATGGGTCACTCACCCTTTGAGGCCAAGGTGTCTTCATGACTTGGCATCTATTATGGATAACTCAGCAAAAGGGGAGAATTCCTGCACATTATGCAAACAATAAAGATTTCTGTAGGACAAATAAAAAGGTAAGGCCATTAAGGTAACTTTTCCAGATGGCTGAAAATCTGCAGATCATGACTTCATGCAAAAATAACCTAAACATAAATATCCATCTCTGCTTGTATTTGCAAAAAGAAACTTTGGAAGGAAACATAAAAATTAATAAAAGCAGTTTGGGGGAGGACAAGATTGGAAGTAAGATTTTGCACTATGTACCTTTGGTTTTTTAAAGTTTTAAACCATTAATTTGAAAATAATTTCAAACAGAGATGTTACAAGAATAGTACAAATAGCACTTTTTGCCATATACTTTTCTTACAGATTTACCTATTGCTAATGTTTTACCCGGCTGGCTTTATCATGTGTTCTCACTCTCTACCTTTCTCTTTTCCTGAGTTATTTGAAAGTAAATTGCACACTCCATGGCTCTTCATCTTTAAATATTTCCATGTATATTTCCTAAGAACAGCAATATTCTTTTACATGACCATCTAAACTTTGTTACTGAAAGCCATTATAAACTTCAGTAAACTCAGTGTTGACATAACACTACTTTAATCTAATTTTCTATTGATATTCCAGTTTGGCTAGTTGATCTAATTATTTTCTTTTTTCTTGAGCATCCATTTGTTTAGTGCAGTTGTTGTTTCCAACAACAGGTTCAGCTAAACTGAACAGCCACTGGAAATCCCAACAAGTCAGAGAGCATGGACAGGCTGGGCTGTCAGGAGGCAGAGGCAGGGAGGAAGAGCAGAGAATGAGAAGGAAAGAGGCAATGCTGGAAGGGTACATAGATGGCCCATCACCCAAACCTTAGGCTACTGAACTTCTGGAGACAGTGGTCAGACATGAATTCCTAGTCCAAAGGCATCAGATCCTGCTCACTGTTATAGCCCCTTACCCTGAGATTGTCTTCTGCACCAGCGCTCTTAGAACAATGCCAGAGCCTTGGGAATGGAGACCATAATAAAATTTGAGTCAAATAAAATGCTTTGTCATTACGGTTCCTGTATAAAATTAAGATCTCAAATGTTATGTCCAGGCAATAAGGTATAATTCAAGCGGAGAAAGTTGTCTCCCCTCATCCCCTCATCAACTTCAGTATTAGGATTTCAAAAAGTAAAGGCAGATGGGGGCATATAAGGCACAAAAGTCAACGGAAAGTCCCACCAGCTGCTCCAAACAATGCGTTTTTCAGTAGGTGATCTGCCCTGGGAGCCACAGCACTGAAAGTGAGCCCGTCCTTGAAAGTGAATGGGGAAGAACACTCTGTAGGTTTGTCTTAGAGGGAGAACTTTATTTTTTTTTAGAGCAAAGATAAGTTAGGGGAGCAAAGTGATTTTGTTCACTGCCTTCACACTAGCATGACCTGAGAATTTTCTATCACATGGGAATTAGGTGTTTAGCTCTATCTCCATGCAAGACACTCTGTCAAGCTTTGGGGGAATATATATAAATTCCTTGCATTTAAATATAGATGCTTAGTCTCTAATTAAATGTTAAGTAAATGGGAACAGCTAGAGGATCAAAATAGGCAAGTATGTACAGAGAATTGAGGGAACAATAAACATGAAAAGTGTCATCTGGTCATCTTTAAGCTGGACTGTGAAGGGGATCGATTTAAACTGACAACAAAATAATTTTGGGCATCTGGGTTAGATCACACTGACCCACAGTGTTCATTGTGCTCACTGTACTGAGATTTGGGGGGAAACCTCAGACTATAAGGAGGATAACTGTGAAAATAGTCCTATGAAATTTGATATTAAAATCTATTGAAGATCGTGGTCAATGAATGATCTTCTTCTTTATAACACAAAGTCCTGCGAGAAATCCTATCAGGGTCTTAGTATCAGAAATAGTTCTGTATAGTAATTGATTTTGTTATATAGACTCTTTAAATTTCATAACTGACCAGGTTTTTGATTTTTGCTTTTTCATTTTTTAACACAGGCTGTTAAAAAGGAAACATGTGGCCCACCCATGGCTCTGGCTTCGTTTGATCATCCAGTTCTCATTCTCCTTGACTCTTCGGTCCTACTCGTAAGTCTGCTCATTAAATTTCATACATCTTTCCTTTAACTATTACTGGATAAACTGGGGTTCATAGCTAGAGAAACAAACAAAAAAATAAAATGTGGGAAAACTACACTTTTAGCATAGAGATAAGCAGGCGCTATTTGCAAGAGTCTACAGTGTCCTTCAAAACACAAAATTTCTGCTTGCCTCTGAGGAAGCACTGTGCCCACAGTGGATCTGGAAAGCAGTGTAGCCATTTTTGGGGTGTGAGGGCTACTACTGAACCAAAGACAAGTTGAGCCTCTTGAGGACTCTCAGTGCAGCAAAGGCTTGCAGAACTGGAAGAAAGCTTCTCCGGTTGCAGAAAGAGAGCCCAGCTACAGCAGTGATGTAGTAGTTTCCTAGGGCTGCCACAACAAAGCACCACAAATGGGTGGCTTAGAACAACAGAAATTTATTGTCTCCCACTTCCAAGGGCTAGAAGTCTGAATTCGAGGTGTGTGCAGAGCCATGCTCCCTCTGCATGCTTCTCTAGGGAAGCATTCTTGCTTCTTCCTCGCCTCTTCTTAGATCCTGGTGGTTGCCAGCAATCCTGCAATCCTTGGCATTTTTTTCTTTTTTCTTTTTTTTATTATTACTCTTAGTTTATTTTTAGCTCTATTTTTAACATTAGACCATAGGATTATTAATGTAATTCCTCAATAGAAATGTTTGTTGTTGTTGTTGTTGTTGTTTTTAATTTTCAAAATTGGAGTTGGATCTCTGTAAGACTACACATCATGTAACCTCTTCTCTCCATGCGCTTTCCTCGGCATTTTTTTGCTCGTAGACACATCATTCAAATACCTGTCTCCATCTTCACATTTCGTTCTTCCCTGGGTGTGTGTCCAAATTTCACTGTTTCCAGACTCACCTCTATAGGGACAGTGCTTTTTAAGAAGTGAGCAGCAATTACAGGCTTTATGACATTTTTCCCTCCAATACAGGATCCAGTCTGGAGGCTCGTATTGCATTTTGTCTTGTCTCTTTACCTGCTTTAATCTGGAATACCTCCTCAGTCTTCCTTAGTTTGTTGTTATTGTTGTTGTGTTTTGACATTGATATTTCTGAGGAATAGAGCTCCCCCTTATTTAATAAAACATTCCACATTTTGGGTTTGTTTGATGATGCATCATCTTTAGATTCAGGTTATGCATCCCTGGCTGGAATATTACATTAATGTAACTGATATTATGTCCTTGGGACAGCACATCTGGAGGCACATGATGTCCCTCTGGCCCTTCACCCAGGGCAGATGATTACCTGGTCTAATCTTTCCACATAATAATTAATATTTTTTTCTGCCTGGTAATGAATAAGCAATTTATGTACAAACATTTTAAGACCATGCAAATACCCCGCTCCTCAACAGAATTCCCCACCCCTAGACTTAGCATCCACTGATGGTTCTTGCCTGAATCAGTCTTCACTGTGATGGCTGACAGTGATTTTCTGACTCCAGCTCTCCCACACCTCTCCGTGCTGGCCCTGGCATTTCCTGTAAGCAGAGCCTTCCCCCTCACCTGTTCATTTACTTACATATTATCAACGTGGAGTGATGGATTCCTATTTCCTTTGATTTATATCTTTGATTTTGATCAATAATTCACATTGACCCATGTGACTGTATTACCTATTCAATAATAATAATGTTAATTTTTAAAAGTAATTCTGAGGCACAATTGTGCAGTGACCTTCTTGGAGTCATGTCTTTCTATAACTCTGGATGCTACAACTACTTAATTTCCTCCTATAGATCTAATTCTGCCCAACTCTGGCATAACTAGAAGGACCCCAAGCTCTCCAGCCTAACATGTCCAATAAGATCACACTGACCTGAAAGTACAGACACAACAGCCCTAACACACACACCCATGTCGGACCCCAGCACTCAAAGCCGACTTCAGTCAATGATGAGGTGCCTGAAGAGCTCTCATGCATTGTCATCAGTAAGGCTGTGGTGTTCTTCCCTTCCAACCCCTCCATAGTGTCCTTGGTCTACACAGCCACCTGAGGCTGCCCTGCCATTGCTGCCATGATTGTATATGCCCCTGTGAATGCACTGCCCAGCCAGGCCACGGTGCCATCTCCAAGTGCTCCTGAAGCTGCAAGATTTTTGATGTGGCAATGTGCCTATGGCTGGTCCCATGTGCATGAAAGTGAGGCTCAAACAGAACCATACACCTTGTTGGAGTTGGTCCAATTAGATCATAGGACCCTAGGGATCTAGAGCCAGCAGTTCTAGTATGAACAGCAAGTAATTCCTGCCAAGGGACCCACTTTGATGCTGGTGCCAAAAACCTTTGAGGCCTGATCTCTGCCCCTCTGTGGGGACTCTCACTTCCCCATAGATGGGTCCAGACTCTAACTGTAGTAACTGGGCCCCTGTCCACATAGTGATATTCCTAGGACTGGACTTCCACTTCTCAACGTTGAGGCTGCCTGAGGCTGGAACTCAGTCATCTTTGTTCAGTTTTAAAGTTTCAGAACTTTCTGTTTAACACAAGAGCCTGAATGTTTTTGGATGTTTTTCACACTGAAACCAAACATGAGGAAATGTGAAAATCTTAGTTTCAAAGTATGTATACACATTTAGGGAATAAACACTTGTTGAACACTTGCTATATGAGTCCTCTCAGTAATTACCTACCTTGGCAATAAGCAATTACACACTTACAAACACATACAAACATACACACGCACACACACACACACACACACACACACATTCAATTGGCCAATAAATCTGAGGGGAAAATGCTCAATCTCAGAAAAATAGACAATTTGAATCAAAACAAGATACTCGTTTGCCTTTCAGAATGATCAAAGTTTTAAAAGTTAATAACATCCAACTTTGAGTATGTGGAAATGGGCACACTTGTATACTATTGTGGAAATGTAAATCGATACAACCATTTTAGGAAGCAATCTGGCAGTATCTACCAAATGTAAATTTACATACCCCTGACCCATTAATCCACCACTTCTAGAAATTGAGTCTAGAGAAATATTAACACCAGTGCATTAAAGATATGAATACATAGATGCCCCCTGTAGCCTTGCGGTAGTTTCAAAAATTGGAAACAAACTGGATGTCCATCAACAAAGAAATAGGTAAAATATGACACTGCAATGCATTGAAGTACTTCTCAGCTCTTAAAAAGAATGAAATGGGCCATTTTGTTTAAGGGAAAAACAAAAAGATCAATGTGTATGGAATGATCCCATTTTTGTAATAAACACTTGGTAATTGTGAATATATAAAAATGTGTAAAGTTTGTATAAGTGTAGAAAATATCTGGAAATATATAAACTAAAATATTAGCTATTAAAGCACTCTAGTTTCAGCTCCAATATATAGAGCTTGGAAGTCAGCATTCCAGCCCTCAAGAAAAAAGCTGAACAAACAAAATCAATGACTTTTCTTAAATCCATTTGAGAATTGAGAGCCCAGGACAAGCCACCACCTCAAAAACTGGAGAATACAGATCAGCTGACCTGAAGAAGCAGCCACTTTTCTAATTACCATAGGATGAAACTAGAAATCAATAATAGAAGGAACACTAGAGAATTAACAAATATATGGAAATTAAACAACACTCAAACTACCATTGGGTCAAAGAAGAAATCACAAGGGAAATTAGAAAATATATTTAGACAAATGAAAACAAAAATGCAACATACCAAAACTTATTTAATACTGCTAAAGCAGTGCTCAGAGGATAATTCATACTATAAATGCCTGTATTTCAAAAAGAATGAATATCTCAAATCAACAACTCAACTTTATACTCTAAGAAACTAGAAAAAGAAGGGCAAACTAACCCAATGCTAGCAGAAGGAAGGAAATAATAAAAATTAAAGCAGAGATAAACAAAATAGAGAATAGAAAACAGAGAAAATCAACAAAATCAAAGTTGATTCTTTCTTTTTAAAAACAACAAAATTAACAAACCTCTAACCCAGGTAACAAAGAAAAAAGACACAAATTACTACTATCAGAAATGAAAGAGAAGTCATTACCACTGATCCTATGGACATTAGAAGGATAATAAAGAAATATTACGAACAACTCTATCCCCACTAATTTCATAACTTAAACAAAATGGACCAATTCCTTGAAAAACACAAACTACCAAAACTCACACAAGGAAAAATACATAATTGAATGGTCCTATATCTATTAAACAAATTAAATCAATAATTAATAATCTTCCAAAAATGAAAGCAATTGATATACTTTCTTGCTCAAATTCATCAGTGAAGTTTTTAAGTATTTAAGAAAGAAGTAATATCAATTTTCCATACTCTTCCAGAAAATAAAAGCAGAAGGAGCATTCTGAACTCATTGTATTAGGCCAGCGTTACCCTAAAACCAAATCTGATGAAGACAGTATGAGAAAGGAAAAGTGCAGACCAATATTTCTCATAACCACAGAGGCAAAAATCCTTAAAAAATATTATCAAATAAAATCCAAAAATATATTAAAAGAATATATTTTATTCTGGGGCATATTCCAGGTATACAAGTCTGATTGAAATTCTGAAAATCAATTAACGTAATCCATCTCATCAGCAGGATAAAGAAGAAAAATCAACTTTGGGAGGCTGAGATAGGATCACTTGAAGCCAAGTGTTTGAGATCAGCTTGGGCAACAGTGAGACCCCATCTTTATCAAAAATTTTTACAAATTAGCCAGGCATGGTGGCTCACACCTTTAGCCCCAGCTACTTGTGAAGTTAGGGCAGGAGGATTGTTTGAGCCCAGGAATTTGAGGTTGCAATGAGCTATGATTGTGCCACTGTACCCCAGCCTAGGTGACAGAGTGAGATTCTGTAACAAAGAAAGAAAGAAGGAAAGAAAGAGAAGGAAAAAAATCACATGATTATATCAATAAATGCAGAAAAACATTCAACAAAATCCAACACTCATTCTTGATAAAAACTCCTTGCACACTAGGAATACATGAGAAATTCCTCAACTTGATAAAAAAAAAAATTTACAAAAAACCTACAACTGACGTAATTCTTAATGGTGAGAAACTGGATGCTTTCTCCCTAAGAACTGGATCATAACAAGATGTCCCCTCTTACCATTTCTATTCAACCTCGTACTGAACATCTAGCTAATGCAATAAGACAAAAAATGAAATAAAAAGTATACAGATTTGTAAGAAAGAAGAAAAAATGTCTTTATTTGCAGATGACATGATTCTTTCAATATAAAATCTCAAAGAATCAACAAAAAAACTCCTGAAGTTTATAAGGCTGCTGTATATAAGGTTAATATACCAAAAAAAAAAAAAACTATTGCTTTTCTAAATATCAGCAATAAAAACGGAAATTTAAAATTTTTAAAAATACCATTTACATTAGCACCAAAAAAGATGAAATGCTTAGACATAAACTTAACAAAAATGTACAAGATCTATATGGGAAAAACTATAAAACTTTGTGAAAGAAATCAAAGAAGATCTAAATAAATGGGGAGATATTCCATGTTCATGGATAAGAAGACTCAATATTGTTAAGATGGCAATTCTTCTTAATTTGATCTATAGATTTAATGTAATCCCAATAAAAACCCAGGAAGTAATTTTATGTCTATCGACAAACTGATTATAAATGCAAAAGACCCAGAACAGTCAACACAAAACTGAAAAAGAAGAACACAGTCAGGGACTTAACACTGCCAACCTTTAAGACTTAATATAAAGTTACAGTAATCAAGACAGTGTGATATTGGTGAAAGAACAGACTAATTTATTGGTAGAACGTAATCAAGAGTCCAGAAATAGACCCACACTAATATAGTCAACTGGTCTTTCACAAAAGGGCAGAAGCAATTGAATTGATAAAGGATAGTCTTTTCAGCAATTGGTGCTAGAACAATTGTATATCCACGTGCAAAAAAGAAAAAATGAATCTAGACACAGATCTTATATCTTTCACCAAAAACCCTCAAAATTTATCTTAAATCTAGGTGCAAAATGCAAATGCATAAAACTTCAGCAGAAAACATACGTGAAAACCTAGGTAACCTGGGATTTTTGATGAGTTTTTAGATACAATATCATGAAAGAAAAGTTAGTAAGTTGGACTTTATTAAAACTGAAAAATTTTGCACTGTGGAAAGCACTGTTAAAAGAATGACTAGACAAGCCACACACTGGGAGAAAACATTTGCAAAATCATGTCTGATAAATGACTTGTATCCAAAATATACAAAGAACTCTTAGAACTCAACAATAAGAAACCAATGCAATTAAAAAATGAAATGGGCAAAAGATCTAAACAGACACCTCACCACAGATGATATATGGATGACAAATAAGCATATGAAAAGATGCTCAACATCATATGTCATTAGAGAATTGCAAATTAAGACAATAATGAAATACCCTACACACATTAGAATGGCTAAATTTTTTTCAAAGCCTGACAATACCAAATGATGAGAATGTGGATATGTAGCATGAAGAATGCACATGCATCAATAATGGAAACATAAAATGATCATGCCACTTTGGAAGACAGTTTGGCAGTTTATTACAAAGCGAAACATAGTCTTATTATGTGATCTATCAATCATGCTCCTAGTTATTTACCCCATTAAGCTCAAAACTTCTATCTACATAGAAACCTGCACACAAATGTGTATAGTATATAAAATACTTTGTATACATAGTGTATAAAGTATTTTTCATAATTGCCAGGAAATGAGATTGGCCAAGATGTTCTTCAAAAGGCCAAGGAATAAAAAATCGGTGGTATTTCCATGCAACAGAACTCAAGAGATGTAGAAAAAAGCATTTAACAAAATCCATCACCCTTTCATGATAAAAACACTCAACAAATTAAAAATAGAAGGGAACTTCCTCAATCTGATAAAGGGTATGTACCTGCAGCTAACATAATACTTAGTTGTGAAAGACTAGAAGCTTTTCTCCTAAGATCAGAAACAGGACAAAGATGTCCACTCTCACCCCACCTATTCAAAATTATACTGGTGGTTCCAGCCAGGGCAATTAGACAAGGGGGAAAAAAGGGTACCCCGACTGGAAAGGAAGAAGTGAAACTATATGTAGATGCCATGATTTAATAATATATAGAAAACGCTAAAGAATTCACCAAAAAAACTATTAAAACTAATAAATAAGTTAGGATACAAGATCAGTATATAAAAATCAGTTGTATTTTTATACACTCTAAAAGAACACTCTAAAAATGAAATTAAGAAAATAATTCCACTTACAACAGCATAAAAAATAGGACTAAATTTAACTGAGAATGTGTAAAATCTATACACTGAAAACCACAAAACAATATGGAAAAGAAATTAAAGAAGACCTAAGTAAATGGAAAGACATTCAGTGTTCATGGATTGAAAAACTCAATATTGTTAAGATGACAATACTCCCCAAATTGATGTACAGATTCAATGCAATCCCTATCAAAATTCCTTTTAAATTACTTGATAGTGTCCTTTGACACACAAAATTTTTATAGCTTTAGCTCTTATATTTGGCTCTTTAATCCATTTTGAGTTAATTTTTATATATGATACGAGGTATAGAATTGAGAGTTCAGAGCTAAAACTAAGAAACTGTTTGAAGGAAACATAGGTATACATCTCTGTGACCTTGGATTAGGCCATGACTTCCTAAATATAGCACCAAAATCACAAGCAACAAAAGAAAAAGTTTATAAATTCATGATAATTAAAAACATTTGTGTGTTAAAGAACCTTAAGAAATTTAAAAGAAACTCACAGAACAGGAGAAATTATTTGCAAATCATATCTCTGATAAGATCCTAACATCTAGAATATAGAAGTAACTCCTACCATTTAATAATAAAAAGTCTACTAACCCAAATTTTGAAAAGGCAAAGGTTCTGAATATTTTTCCAAAGAAATACACAAATGTCCAAGCACATGAAAAGATGTTCAACATTATTATTCATTAAGGAAAAGTAAATCAAAACCATAGTGAGATATCACTTGATACCCTGTAATTAAGAAAAAAAAATGAAACTAACAAGTGTTTGTAAAGATGTAGAAAAATTGAAACCTGTCTCTTACCTGTCTCCCTCTGAGACTCCTCAAAATAATCTTCCCCCACCTCTAGCCTTCTGGGCAGGGCAGGTGTTTCAATTTCTTTAAGTGAAATATGAAACAAAGAAGTACCATTTCTGCCTCAAGACACATGCAAAGAGGTGTAGATTCTGGTGAGTTCCTTTACAGACATTTTAAACTTATGTTTTCCTCTAATTTTCATAGCCTATATCAAGAGTTCTTAAACTTTGGTGGGCATGATAATCACCTGGAAGCCTGGAAAATATGCAGATTCCGGAGCCCTACCTCTGGAGGCTCTGATACCTTTGGTCTGGGGATTCCCAAGAATCTGCATTCTTTTTGGAAAAGCTGATCTATGGACCATACTTTGAGTAGAGCTGACATATATAATGTTTTTCTTTCCCTTATGCTGAAGGAAGTGGAGGGGTTATTTGGCTACACATCTTTATGTGAGGCATTGTTATTATTTGTGGTTGTATAATTTAGGGTTGTGTTTCTCAATCTACATTATACTATGTGCTAGAAAGCTAAATTCACTTCCTTTGAGTTGAGGTGGGCTGCTGAGATGGGGAGGAGGTTAGAAGGGGAGAAAGTACAGGCAAAAGGGACCAAACCACTGGAATGTAACTTTTTTTTTTTTTTTTGTAGATGCCCAATATCCCTTTTATTTCTAATTTGCTAGGAGTTTAATATTATGAAAGGGTGTTGAGTTTTGTAAAATGCTTTTCTGCATTTATCACAAAAGATCATATAGTTCTTTTCTTTATTCTGTTAATATGGTGACTTAAATTGATTGATACTCAAATATTAAAACCACCTCACGTTTCTGGGATAAACCCTATCTGGTCATGTTGTGTTATCCTTTTAAAATATATTGCTGGATTTGATTTCCTAACATTTTGCTAAGGATTTTTGTGTCTACACTCATGAATAATATTGGTCTGAGGTTTTCTCATATTGTAATTTTCTGAGGTCTAATTTTGGTGTCAGGGTTATGCTGGCCTCATAAAACAAATTGAGAAGTATTCCATCCTCCATTGCAGATAGCTTGCGTAAGACTGGTGTCATTTCTTCCCCAAATGTTTGAAAAATTCACTAGAAAATAATCATCTAGCTCTGGAGTTTTCTTCATGGCAAGTTTTTTTTTTTTTTTTTTTTTTTTTTTTACAGTTAATTACATTTCTATAATAAATGTAGGGCCATTCAGATTTGCCATATCATCTCATGTTAGTTTTGGTACATTGAATTTTTAAGGAAATTGGTTCAGTTAAGTTGTTGGATTTGTTAACATATCATTGATCATAGGCCAGGCACAGTGGCCTATGTCTGTAATCCCAGCACTTTGGGAGGCTGAGGCAGGAGCATTGCTTGAGTGGCCAGGAGTTCAATATCAGCCTGAGCAACATAGTGGGATCCTGTCTCAACAAAATGTTAAAAAAAAAAAATTAGCCAAACACAGTGTCACAGACCTGTAGTCCCAGCTATTAGGCAGGCTGTGGTGGGAGGATCGCTTGAGTCCAGGAGTTTGAGGCTGCAGTGAGCTATGATGCTGCTGTGCTCCAGCCTGGGCAACAGAGCAAGACACTTTCTCAAAAAGAAAAAAAAAAATTATAATATTTATTTGTTATTCTTTAAAAGTCTTTAAGATCTGAGCAATATTCTTCTTTCATACTTATTATTGATCATTTGTATTCTCTCTCTCGTTCTTCATCAACCTAGTTAAGGTTTTATCCATTTATTAAAATTTTGTCAGACAACCAATTTTGGTTTTGTTCATTTTTTCCCTTTTTTATTTTATTTTCTATTTTCTTTATTTCTGTTTTTATTTTTATTATTACACTCTTCTTCTTCTTCTTTTTTTTTTTTTTTTCTTTTTTTTAGAGACAAAGTCTCTGTTGCCCAGGCTGGAGTACAGTGGTGTCATCATAGCTCACTGCGCCCTCAAACTTCTGGGCTCAAGTCATCCTCCTGCCTTGGCCTTCCAGATGCTAGGATTACAAGTGTGAGCCACTGTGTCTGGCCCAGTCTTCTTTTCTAGCTTAAGTCATTAATTTTAGGACTTTTGTCTTAAATCTTTATTCTTTTTAAATACAATCATTTAAAGCTATAGATTTCTAAGTATTGCTTTAATTGCATCCCATAAATTTTGATATGTGGTATTTTCATTATTGTTCAGTTCAAAATATTTTATAATTTGCCTTTTGATTTCTTCTTTGACTTATAGATTCTTTTATTTACAAATTTTGGAGCTTTTCTAGATATCTTATTGTTATCAATTTCTAATTCCTTTGGGGTCTTTTATATAACTTGTCTTTTTCTGCTGAGATTTCCTATCTTTCCATTCATTATGAATATATGTTCCTTTCTTCCCTTGAGCACAATTATAATAGTTGCATTTTAATATTTATTTGCAAATGCCAACACGTGGCTCATCTCAGACTCAGTTTCTCTCTCTCTCTCTCTCTCTCTCTCTCTCTTTTTTTCCCCTATTCTTAGCAGAGACAGGGTCTGTCTCTTGCTCTGGCTGGTCTTGGACTCCTGAGCTCAAGCAATCTTCCCGCCTTGGCCTCCCAGAGTGCTAGGATTACAGGCCTGAGCCACCGCACCCGAGCCACTGCCCCCGAACTCAGAGTCAGTTTCTTTATTGTCTTTTCTTTTGAGTATGTGTCATGTTTTCCTATTTCTTCATATGCTGAGTAACTTTGAATTGTATCCTGAACATTATGAATGTTATATTGTGGACAATCTGGATTCTGTTTCATTCTTCTAAAAAGTGTTGACTGTTCATTCGTAGTTTGTTTGTCTTAGCAGGCATTTAACTTGGCAGGCTCAAACTCTAAGCTCGGTCCTCCTTGAAGTGGGCAGTAGTTCAAATCTCAGGTTAGTTCTTTTAGCTTTCACCAGTACATTTCTGGTTCAGAAGTCAGCCAAACATTTGGGCAGAATTCGTACACAGAATCTGGGATTCTTGCTCTCTAACCCTTTCCTTTCTTATAATTATAATTGCCCCCGCCCACTTTCCAGTGGCTGTAGTTGCCCCAAACTTGGCCATCTTGTTCTTCAAGACAGGAAAAAAGTTTTAAGTCTGTTACTAGAGTTTTAGCTGTCCCTCATCCACAGGTCCTGCCCTTAGGCCAAAGTCATAAAAATGGGAATCTCATCCAGTGGCATTCAGCTGTTCTCTACTTTCAAATGCTTAATCCCCTTCAGCAGCCATCTGCTTTTGGTGGCTCATCAGTGCCCTCAGGAACTCCTGGGAGGGGGTTGTTTGTTTATTTTGGGTCCGTAAATATATGTAATATCAACAACATTTGGATTTATGGGTTTTTTTGTTTGGTTGTTTTTTTGTTTTTTTTTTTTTTTGAGACAGAGTCTTCCTCTGTTGCCCAGGCCAGAGTGCCGTGGCGTCAGCCTAGCTCACAGCAACCTCAAACTCCTAGGCTCAAGCAATCCTCCTGCCTCAGCCTCCTGAGTAGCTGGGACTACAGGCATGTGCCACCATGCCTGGCTAATTTTTTTCTATATATATTTTTAAATGTCCATATAATTTCTTTCTATTTTAAGTAGAGACAGGGTCTCGCTCTTGCTCAGGCTGGTCTCGAACTCCTGAGCTCAAACAATCTGCCTGCCTCTGCCTCCCATAGTGCTAGGATTACAGGCATGAGCCACCACGCCCAGCTGGATTTATGGTTTTTATCTATAGAAGTGCCAGTCACATAGGAGCTTACTCAGCCATTACCAGACGTAGAACCCAGTTATGTTATCTTCTACACAATAAGTAATCCAGTACTTGGTAACCTGGCAGACATGGACTGAAAAGTCATCTTAGCAACCCAATCAAGTTGCATTATTCAGGACCACAGATCAAGATTGGCTAAAGCAGGGAGAGGTGAAGCTCAACTGGATTGGCCAATGGTTCCCTGTTATCCCAGAGCAGCCTGAGGACTTCTGCTCTGGAGAGCTGAGAGAAAAATATATGAACTCCACTGAGAATAGAGGTGTGTGATGATTCAGCCTTTGTGATATAGACAACACAAATCTTCATCCAAGGGAGTCAGCTCATCTCTCTGTTCCATATTTGTGAAAGGTGTTAAAACACTGATAGTCTGTAAAATTATTTGTCTTGTAGTAAATTAAAATAAAGGGAGGCAGAGAGAGAAGATATTTTCTTTCTCAGGAGAATCCATTTAACTTTGAGAAATTTCCAACCATGAAGCTGAGATGTTGATGTTAAAAAGATGGTCAGCCTGTACTGTTCAATGGGTCAGGGGAAGACAAGAGTCACTTAATAGACTTGGAGTTCACCTGTATGAAACGAAGCATGCTTAGAATCCCTCTGTCTCAAAATATCTCCACTTCCAACCTCTCACACTATAGGAAATCTAGATGCTTCATTCTACACTACAGGCTTTTTGTAGGTAAAGACTATTTATTTATTATTCATGTTTACACTCTAGAATCTAGCATCTATTAGAGTGCATAGCATATGTCAGAGATCATTAAGGACTGTTGCATTGAGTCAGATATGCCCATTTTTAAAATGTAAATACCTGATATGTCAAAAAAAATTAAAAGACCACAGACATAATTGAGAGGCTAAAAAGCACAATGGGTTGACAGTACTAAGTAAAGTGCTCTCAAAAATCCATAAGAAAAATGTTATTTTTCCAAGTAGAAAAATGAGCAAAATCCATAATTCCTTTAAAGCTAAGAAACTAAGTAGACAGCAAACATATAAAAGCATGTGCATTCCTCTTTAGAAATCAAAGACTACAAAGTAAGACCACCATACATAATATTTTCAACTGTCTTCATTTCGATCTCTAGAGACACAAATTGACTTGACTACCTAAAATAGAATAAATCCTAAGACCTCCTTATTATTTCTCTTGCCCCGACCTAGACAGTGAGAAACTCAGGCTATTTCTCCAGTTGTCTCCTCAAAATAAAAGGCAATAGAACCTGGGTTCCACTCTTGACTCTCTGTGGCTTACTGGCTTTATAACGTTGAGAAGGTCATTTCAACAGACTGAGCATCAGTTTCCTCTCCTGTAAAATGGAGGTGGTCATGCCTTACAGAGCATTGCAGGATTAAATGAACAGGATGGTATAATGTGTTCACATACCGCCTGGCACATTGCAGGTGATGGGACCTCTCTTAACCTAGCTCAGGTTACTGCTTCACCCAAGTCTCCCACCCTCCCTCTCTGAGGGCACAGCAGCTGCACTCACCTCTCTCAGGGAAAAGTCCAACTCTTTTAGTCCCTTTTGCTCCCTATTCTCTCTTCAGCCTTCTAGCCTCACCCTTTCTAACATCTCAGCAACAGAGACAGTGCAGTTTTCTTAGCTACTTCCCTCCTCCCCTTCTATTGGACACTTAGGCTGTTGCCACTTGGCTGCACCTATAAGACGTGCTGTAAACCAAACTCCCAAATGGTGAAGCTCTCTGCTCTGAGAGTTACTCTCTGTGTTCATGAGGCTTTGGTCCCCTCGAGTGTCAGGGTTCATAGTAGTCTTTAGATAATTTTGCTCTTTTCAGGGCTGTTCCTGGAGACGGCAAGTTCCCTGACGCAATCCTGTCATCAGGATTTCTGCACTTTGTGGGAAGGGAGGGAAGGATAGTAAATGCTTGATAGATATTTGCCAAATAAATGAAGGAATGACTCTGGGATCATTAGCACCATTTTGTAAATGAGGAACTAAGGTTCAGAAAGGTTACATGTCTTGCCGAAGAGCACAGTAATTGGGCTCAAATTTGATCTCAGGTCTTTGAGTCCAGTCCCATGGCTCTTTCCCCTACAGCTACTGGGAGACTGGTTCAGCTTAGTACTACTCAAGTGCCAGTCTGCAAGGAGAAAGGAGGCTCGTGACAGAGTGTATATCAATTCACTGCTGCCTTCATTAAGAAAGTCTTGATGTGGAAAAAGAAATGTTAGCTACGCCAAACCATATGCTTTTAGACTTTATGTTCTGGCACAAGTTCCTAATCTCATTACAAACATAGATCTTCCTTTTTTTGGTAATATGGGTCCTAATGATCTCTAGCCTAACCATGGCTTTATACTCCACGTCTCTTATCATTTCAGATGCTCTCACAGGCCCTGCCGTCTGGTCGGGATGGAGTACTCGGGCATCTCAGAGTCCACCACCTCTATTGACTATGATCTTCACAGCCTTCTGTGTGACAACACAACCTTCGTCTTTGCCACCATCACCACCACCATCCTGTACTGCCTGGTGTTCTTCCTCAGCCTGGTGGGCAACAGCCTGGTGCTATGGGTCCTGGTGAAGTATGAGAGCCTGGAGTCCCTCACCAACGTCTTCATCCTCAACCTGTGCCTGTCAGACCTGGTGTTCTCCTGCTTGTTGCCTGTGTGGATCTCGGAGTACCACTGGGACTGGGTGCTGGGGGACTTCCTCTGCAAGCTCCTCAGTATGATCTTCTGCATCAGCCTCTACAGCAGCATCTTCTTCCTGACCATCATGACCATCCACCGCTACCTGTCCGTGGTGAGTCCCCTGTCCACGCTGCGTGTGCACACCCTCCGCTGCCGCCTGCTGGTGACCACGGCAGTGTGGTCAGCCAGCATCCTGTTCTCCATCCCCGACGCCATCTCCCACCGGGTGCGTTCTGAGGGGATCTGTGATTACTCTGGACACACGTGGTTCCTGGCCTCGGTCTACCAGCACAACGTCTTCTTCCTGCTGTCGGCGGCGGTCATCCTGTTCTGCTACGTGGAGATTCTCAGGACCCTGTTCCGCTCGCGCTCCAGGCGGCGCCACCGCACCGTCAGGCTCATCTTCACCGTCGTGGTGGCGTACTTCCTCAGCTGGGCGCCCTACAACCTCGTCCTGTTCCTGAAGACGCTGCCGCACTTCGGGGTCTTCCAGACCTGCGAGGCCAGGCGGCAGCTGGAGTACGCCCTGCCCATCTGCCGCAACCTCGCCTTCTCCCACTGCTGCTTCAACCCGGTGCTCTACGTCTTCGTCGGGGTCAAGTTCCGCGCGCACCTCAAAAGTCTCCTCCGCAAGTTCTGGGGCCGCGGGCCGCAGGCGCCCAGCCCCCCGCTGTTCCCCGCGTCCCCCGGCGCCTCCACCTACGACGGCGCCTCCTTCTACTGAGAGCGGCGTGGTGCCGGGGGGCAGGGGGACGGGCCTGCGGGGAGCAAGGAGCGACCGACCAGGAAAGAGCCTTGCGGGGACGCTACGCAACGGTGGGGACGCCACCTTCCGCTGCAGGCGTGGGGCGGAAGAAATTCGCACACCAGTGGGCCTGCGTGCCCCCTCCTCTGCGGAAAAGTGGCTTTCCACCTGGGAGTTTTTGTTTGTTTGTTTTTGAGGTTGCATCAAAATACTTTTATGTCAGATTTTGTACTTAAGAATAATTACCAAAAGATGCACAGGTTTACTTTAGACGTAAATGTTTTGTGAACATCAGTTTTGCTTAATGTCAGCGTGTGTTTAAGTTTTCATCTTTTTAATCAGCTGATTAAAATGGATTGCTATCATGGCAGGTAGGATCCATAATTTGGTATGATCAGAATCTGTATAATCAGGAGAGAGGTTTTCTGTAGATATGCAACGAATCCAAATTTTTCTGCTTGTTTAAAAATTTCCTTATCCTGCCTCAAACTAATGTCGATAGTTGTGTGTGTTAATTCAGCAAATATTCACTGAGCACCCGCTCTGTGCCAGGCACAACCGGGATGCAGCACTGAAGAAGACACTCCTCCACCCCAATCCTAGCCCCAAGAGAGGGTGCATTCTGTGTGGGCTTCATGGGACACTTCACTAGCCTAGCAGCCGCCACCTGGGAATTTTATATTGCTGTCCAGAAAAACATTTCTTGGACTCTGAGTTCATCATTTATTCATTTAGACATGGATTTAACAGTGCTTGGTTCAGAAGGTACTAAAACATGAAAAGATTCTGGAAAAGGAACATCCTTTGAGACTTTAGAAGGGCCTGAAGCTCAATGTGTGTGATAATTGTGCGATGCAGGTTGCCGGCAAAACATTGTCTCCCTTCCTGACTGTTGGGTTGATGTGTTCACGTCGGAGGCCGTAGGCTCTTTATTCCCCAGTGACTGCTGGATGAGGCTGTTTGCAGGACAAGAGTAACCACACCCTCAAATAAGCACAGTCATGATGAAATATGAATTCTAAAAACCCACAGCTGTTCGTATCCTAGCTCCAGTTCCTGGCACATGAACTGGCCCTTAAATATTTAGCCA
Source organism: Eulemur rufifrons (assembly GCF_041146395.1). Lineage (NCBI taxonomy): Eukaryota > Metazoa > Chordata > Mammalia > Primates > Lemuridae > Eulemur > Eulemur rufifrons. Next base: position 149,395,175 of record NC_090989.1, read on the forward strand.
ATATTAATAAAGACTTTCTTCCTTAAAAATAAAAAAATTACTTAGCCCAAAAATATTTTATTGAATGAGTGAATGTAATAAGTGCTACCTTTTGCACTGTTTATTCAGAGGATACAAAGATGAATGAGACACTATTGCTATATACCCAGGTGCCAACAGTCCAGGCCTGAAGGCCCACATACTTAGATGAACACTCACCTTGGCAAAGTCATCCAGGTTGAAGACCCTACCAACATCTCATCCTTTCCAGGTTGGTAGTGAGCTGACTTCAGATTTGTCACTTTCCACCTAAAATGTCCTCCTCTCGCTTGCTTGATGGTGCCGGCTTTGCCCCAGTCGCCCACACTCCAAACCTTGAGTCTTCTTGGAGCCCTGCATTTTCTTTCCGACTCCCACACCCAGGTCCTCCTGACTCTGCCTCCCTGGTGGCTCTCAGAGTTGTTCTTGCTATTGCACACCCTTGGCTTCATCCCTGAAACAGGGTCTCACTTTCTCAGCATCTCCCCACTGCTCCTCTCTTTCCCCACCAGGCCACCCTCTGCCCTGATTCCAGGGTGCTTTAAAACCCTCATTACTGACAAATAAAGTCCAAACACCTAAGCAAGGCTTTCAAGGCCTCTACAACCTGATGCCAACCAACTTTTCCATTGTTATTCCACTCTAACCCTCCTCCACCAAGCAGCTTGGGATCCAACTCCAAAGGACCACTGGCCTCCTTCCAGATGCCTTTTTCCCAACGTCCTGCCCCTGGGCCTTTGTCATGCTGTCACCTGGGCCTAGAACACTCATCCTTCTCCTCCCCTGTCTAGAACCCCAGCTGCAAGCCCAGCTCCTCTAGGAAGCTTTTCCCAATCTGCAAATCAGAAGGGCACTCTCCAGGTCACTGTGGTACTTGTCCCCTCTAAAATAGTATTTGTCACATTATGTCACATTGTGTTGTAGTTACACACATACATGTCTTATGTCCCTGCCCCATCAGAATGCAAACAGATTGAGGGCAGGAACCTGGTCTATTTTTTTTTTTTTTTTTTTTTTGAGATAGAATCTCACTCTCTTGCCCCAGCTAGTGTGCTGTGGCATCAGCCTCGCTCACAGCAACTTCAAATTCCTGGGTTCAAGTGATCCTCCTGCCTCAGCCTCCCGAGTAGCTGTGACTATCTATCTATAGGCAAGCACCACCACACCTGGCTAACTTTTTTTTTTATATATATATTTAGTTGCCCAGCTAATTTTTTCTATTTTTAGTAGAGACGGGATCTCGCTCTTGCTCAGGCTGATCTCGAACTCCTGACCTCAAGGGATCCTCCTGCCTCAGCCTCCAAGTGCTAGGATTATAGGCATGAGCCCCTGCACCCAGTCCCAGGAACCTGGTCTTGAGCCCCAGTGTTCTATCACTGTGGGCTGAGTGGGAGCAAAGAATGACAGCTGTCATTAGCCTTCAGATTTATGCTTCTTGGGGAGCCATGCACACTTTACCCTCATTGTCCCAGGTTGCTCCTCTATAAATATTAACCTTTCTTTCCTAGTCTACACTCTCAGAGCACATTGCTTAGCCCCTTCTGCGGCAATAGCTATGTTTGCCTTTGCCTTCTAGTTAAGCATAGAGTCATCCCTGACTCTCAAACTGTCCTGTAGCTTGACACCCAAGGGCATAGATAAAAGCCACTCTCTAAACTTTGCCATGCTACAAAGACCTGGGCCCAATCTGTGAACCTGATTTGGCTCTAGAGTGGGATCTGAAAAATCTCCCTATGTGACTCTGGTGTGCACCCCAGTTAGAAACGTTTGGCTGCAACTTTTTGAATATGGGGAGTTCAGAGTCTTCCACAGTCCCTTGAGCAGGACTTTGCACACAGAAGGCACTCAATGCTTATTGACTAAAGTAACTACCAATGTAGCCCTTAGCTAGAGCCTAGAGAGCTTGTTAGGCATTTCCCCCCTCAGTTCCAGCTGCAACATCAATGATGTAGTTGTCGTTGGGTGGCCAGCTCTAGAGGAATTCGGCCTGTCTCAGGAAAAGCCAGGGACGTTTTTTAATAATAAGGCCAGTAGCATCTGCCGGAGAGGGCTGGGTAGTGCACCAGTGCAGGGATAGGGCTCCCATGGACCTGCTAATCAATAAGTGGGGCCATCACTCACCACTGATGGAAGAGACAGGAGAAGAAAGAGATAATGACATAGTTTGTGGGGTCAGAGCTAAGCCTGTGGGCCTCAAGTCAGGCTAGTCTTTCAGCACCTTTTCAAACTAATAGTTACAATTTTGTTCTGCTTTTATTCAGAGGGCAGGCTGACCCAGGCAGCAGAAGGGCAGAGGACTCCCACTCACATATCCACTTGGCCAAACCAAAGAACCGTGGCCTTCGAACCCACCCTGCTTAGAAGGCAGGTTGGAGGCTGGTGCTCACTCCACCCTCTCCCCATGCCATGCCATTCCTACCCATCCCTGATGCCTGCCTGAGCACTCCTCTCAGGACATGCAGCCAGCCACCCGGGAGCATTTCATTACATAAATAGTGTCCATCTCTTTACATTTCTAGCGATATCTTGGTATCCCTAACAGTCTGGCTTCCAGGGCAATTTTTAATCAGGCTCTAGCCTAGCTCCTCAGAAGTCAAAGGAAGAGGCACAAAGAAAGAGAGTTGTGAATGGGAAGATGGAGGGGTACCCAGTCAGAGAGGGAACGGTAGGTGAGACTGCTGAAAAGGAGCAGTCAGAGCACTGCCCACCAGGGACCCCAGTGTCCATTCCTGACCATAACCTCCCACATTTTCCCGCCCTCTGCCCACTGAAACCACTGCTCGACCTCAGCCAGACTCTTGCAGGCCTGCTCTTCCTGCCAGTCAAACAGGGTTGTCCTAGACACAGGGCTGCAGACCCTCTTGCCACTGCTGGATCATAAAAAATCCAGAGCGGTTCTTCTTCACAGCATTTGTACTCCACACTCCCCCACACAGAATCAGAAAGAGGGACCTTGCTGATCTCGGAAGCAGAGCGTGTCTCCAAGCTCAGGGCAGCCCAGACCTCAGACGGCCTCAACTTGAGTGGAAGTTCCTCTAGGGCACAAACGCAGGTTCTAGAACCTCCCTCGGTGCCTGGCAATGTTTGTGGTTGGTTGAGTGAGTTAAAAGGAGACAATACTTTGGCTTTTTTCTACTTCCATTTCCTCTTACCACACTGGCTTACATTACATCTCCCCATGGGCTTCTCATGAACCTCTTCTCTAGGGCCCTCCAGTCCAAACATCACCTGATTTTTTTTTTTTTTTTTTTTGAATTACGCTTCCTTGAACTCTTTTCATTTGTGAAACCTGCCCATGATGAGAAAAAGAGACCCACAGATATGCAAAGCCTGATAGAGAGATCCCCAAAGTAAACTGTCTGAGGAGGCTCCTGGCATTCAAGCTCTGGATCTAATCCCCAAATCCAAGCTATTTGTCACTGTGACCTTGGGCCTCTGGAAGGCTGTTTCCTCATCTGTGAAACTGTAGTGAAGCCACTAACAGCCTCACCCACACTACGGGGTGTGCACGAGGTCACGTGTGTAAACGTATTTGCTTTGTGAGCTATTTGGTCCCAGATAAATATGAATAACTATGCAATCGTTTCATAAAAACAGAAAGCCTCACTGTATTCTGTGCATGGATGTACCTCTGGCTGGCTGTCTCAGTCGATTCGGGCTGCTATAACCACAGACCAGGTGGCAACACTCAGCCACAGCACCGGTTCTGGATCCTCACTTCCACCCAAGGGCATTATGGTCCTTCAGAGTTCTCTATTTATGGAGGACCTGGGTTAGGACTCGGGAATTGGAGAACGAAGTGTGGAACAAGGCCTGGGTGGGTCAGTGTGGTGGGGAAACGGGCTCAATTCAGGCCTTAGGTGAAATTGTACAGAAGGACAAGTCTGTCTTGAGTGCTCTGTGACTCAGTTTTCTGTCCCCATCTCTCCCCGGGTTTGATACCCAAGTCTTCTGTCTCCAAGTCGAAGGCTTTTTTTCTGTATCATAAACCACCGGGGTCTGAAGAAGGACTTTTCAGAAATACAGTCCTACATTCAGAAGGAGTGATGTCATTTCCTGCTGGGAATTTCAGGCATCCTGAAAACTTGGTGATCTTGGGATTTTTGAAAGCCTTCTGGTGGTTCTAATGTAGAGCCAAGTTTAGGAATCACTGATCCAGTATCTTCAGTCATTCAACCTTTCACTCAATAAATATTTACTGAGCACCTACTATGTGCCCTACACACATTATGTCACATACTGACTACTTTGCAAAGTAAGCATTATCTCTACCCAGATGAGAAAAAGGGGGCTTGGGGAGATAAATGACTTGCTCATGTTAGAGCCAGACTGGGGATTTTCAACTCCCCAGGTTCATTTTGTCCCCAAACCTACTCTTTCCTTCACATCTTGCCAATTCCCCAAACAAGGGATGTGTCCATCAGGACTCTTAACTATAAGCAACAGAAATCACCTCTAGTTGCTGTGGCAGAAGATATATATGGAAAAGATACTGGGCATTATTGCATTGAAATCATGTCAGAGATGTGTCAGGATATAGTGTCATGATGTCTGCAACTACATCAAAAATGATTCATTAAACAAAAGGAAAGAAATGTGTATAATTATATAAAAGATATTGGGGAGGGGAATAAAATACAGAGCAGTTTATAGTCAAAGAAAAAGAAAAGATTTGGGGCAGCTCATAAAACTGATGAGCAAACAGGAGGAACAGGACAAAGGGAGGCAGTCTCTGGCACAACCACCCCAGAAACCAGAGATTACAACAGATCCAGAAAGCCTTCTCCCAGCCCCACTGCAAAGAGCAGGTACACGAAGCTCGAAGACTTTAGCCATGGCCACATGCCCACACTGTGGCCCCAAGGGAACTGGGAATGGGAGGTCGGGCTTCCTTGGCTCCTGTAGAAATGGGCTCTGCCTCCCACCAAGACTCATGTGGTGAGGAATCCCCCCCAGAGAAGGAGTCCAGCCACCACATCAAAAATGGCCACCACATGTGTGAAAGAGGTGACTGAGGTTTTGCTACTGCTAAGCCTTGTTGAGTATACGCCACCAAGATAGGAAGCCAGAGGTATGACAGCACCGTGCCCATTCAAAAACATTTTAAAAGAAGCCTTCAACAGGCGGTACAATCAGATCCCACCTCAAACTGCTGCCACCAGCAGTACTGCTCCCTGCCCAGGCCAACAGAACTACTCAATGACACAGTGATGCACTTGGAAAGTGGCAGGCTCAGTTTGTTACAGTAGTATTGAGAATTTCCTTCCTACCAGCCATTTAAAGTTATCTCTTGGTAGCAAAGATAAGAGTTTTCCTAAAGAGTCGTTTCAGTTTCTTCCTCTGTCTTAGATGGAGTTAATCCTTTATTCTGAGTGTCAAGAGCAATTTGGAAATAAGAGAACTTTTTTTTTCTACTCAAAAAAAAAAAGAAATCTCATTACAAAAACAATCTCGGGAAAGGAAATACTTAGGTTTGCCTTGAGAATTTAGAGCCTTCAACAGGGGAAAGGTCACTGAATTAGGAGTCTGAAGACCAAGATTCTAGTCCCAGCTCTGCCTCTAGCTGGCAGAGGGCACTTCTGGAAATAGTGATGATGATAATGATGATGATGGTGGTGGTGGTGGTGGTGATGGTGATGACAGTGGTGGTGGAGGTGATAGTGGTGATGATGATATGGTGGTGATGATGGTAGTGATGGTGGTGATGATGGTAATGATAATGATGATACTGATGATGATGATGATGGTGGTGGTGGTGGTGGTGATGGTGATGATGATGACAACGGTGGTGGTGGTAGTGATGGTGATGACGGTGGTGGAGGTGATAGTGGTGATGATGATATGGTGGTGATGATGGTAGTGGTGGTAGTGATGATGATGGTGATGATGATGGTGATGCTGATGATGATGATGGTGATGGTGACAATATGATGACATAGCCAGCAATTATTCACACTAACTTTATAGCAGGCACCATGGTAGAGTGCTTGGCTTATTTTAGCTCATTTAATGCTCACAAAATCATTTGAAATTGCGGTTATTGCCTCCTTTGTATCAATGAGGAAGGTGAAGCATGGAGGGGTTAAGCAAATCACCCAAAGTCACACAGTCAGGATTCAAGCCCAAGCCTCTGACCAGACCATGCCTCCTTCCATAGCCTGCTAACATTTCTCGGCCTTAGTTTCTTCATCTACACTACAAGGATGAGATCATAGGGATTTTACCAGGGATGCATGACAGAATCACCTGGGCAAGGTACTTAAACACACAGATGCTTGGGTCCCATCCAGGCCTATTGAACCAGAGTAAGGGTCCAGCACATGTATTTTTAAGTAGGTGTGGATGGGGCCTGGGCATCTATATGCTTAAGTGCCTTCCCAGGTGATTCTGATGCCCCCAGGTGAGAACCAGTGAACCAGCATACCAATGGTGGTCCCTTCTAGCTCCTCTGGTTTTACATCTGCACGTGCCAGCCTGTTTCCTGGAACACTAATCCCTTAACATAGCTTGTGACCAAAGTTCCTGGGGTAGATCAGGTGGAGAAATGCTACCTACCTTGTCTACACTGTGGAGACTCCCACAGCTACCCTGGCCTGAGGCTACTTCACAAGGTCACACCACGATGTGCTGACCAGAATGTGGTGGTGCCAGGCCCACCTGCTGCTGCCCTTGACTCAGCCTCTCGCAGAGATACCGTCAGTGTGAGCCCAGGACGTGGCTGCTGAGTTCCTCCACTCAGCCTTCCCTGTGAAGTCTTCACTGCTGACCCTCTGCCGGGCCATGGCAATGGGTCTTCTCCAGTTTGTACCTGCAACTCCAGATTATGCCGCCTCTGTCAGGCCATTGCCTGTGCCATCAGTCTGGCTTGGAGGGACCAGGACAAGGGTAAAGGAACAGGGACTCATCTTTCTCATTGCCACTCTCTCCCAAGCACAAACCTGCCTGTCCTCTTCATTCTCTCATTTTATTGAAGCACTTGGGGTTAGCCAAAGGGAAGAGCCACACAGAGAAAGCACCTGGTAGTAGCTAAGCTCAGAGCTCTGAGGCCCAGACTCCTTGCCAGAGACTTGTATAAGGCACCCCCCTGCCCTACTCCAGCCTGCCTACCCAGAGCAGGGCCCGGCTCACCTCTGCCACCTCAGCAAGCTGTCTACACCTTAGACTGCAGGCCTGAGAGAAGATAACCTTTCTCCATCTAAGGCCTGCCTCCACCATGGCCTCATTTCCCAACCAAGTGCACTTGGCAGTGGAAGTTCTCATTCCATTAAGGATCTGTCTTCAACACACACACGCATACACACACACACACACACCGCTCTTCTTCTGAAAACCCTTTTTCTACTTGGCTTCTGGGAAATCACCCTCCCTTGGATTTCCCCCTACTTCAGTTTCCTTTGCTGGTTCGCCTCCATCTCCCTGATCTCTTGATATCGCTGTGCTCAGGGCTCAGTCCTTGGGTCTCCTCTCCTCTCTCTCTTTGCTCACTACCTTAGAAATTGCATTCCGTTTTATGACTTAAACCATCAGTTTCCGAAATGTGTTCTAAAGACCTCTGGGGATCCCCAAGACCCTCTCTGAGGTCTAAGGTCCTCCCTTTTGCAAACATGAGTCTCTGTGAGGCTGGTTTTCCTTCATACACTTCAACAAAAGCAACATATTACAGCAGACTCAATGCAGAAGAAATTAAAACTCAGTGATCTTCTTAAAGGAAGACATTAAAAAGATTCCCAAGATGTAAACCAATGCTACTCTTCCCACTAAATATCTTTATTAGTGTTATTTTTACATAAATTAATAAAAAAATTGAAATGTATCTCAGTCTTAATTTGTAATGTATTAATTTGTTTAAACATAAATATAACTCATACAAACAAAAGGTCATTGGGGTCCTCAAGAATTTATAAGAATATAAAAGGGATCTGAGATTTTTATGGAATCCCAAGGGACCCTGAAAAGTCAAAACAATCTTGAAAGAAAATAACAGAATTGGAGGTCTCACACTCCTAATTTTAAAACATACTACAAAGCAACAGGAATTAAGACAATGTGGTACTGGTTAAAGATAACTATATAGACTAATGGAACAGAACAAAGATCCCAGAAATAAACCTCTGAATATATTGCCAAATGATTTTCAACAAGGATGCCAAGACTACACAATGCGGGAAAGGTAGTTGCTTCAAAAAATGATGTTAGGAAAACTGTATATCCACATGCAAAAGAATAAGTTGGACACTTACCTTACCCCATACACAAAAATTAACTCAGAATGGATTTAAGGACTAAACATAAGACCTAAAACTATTAAACTCCTAGTAGAAAACAGGGGAAAATCTTTAGGACACTGAATTTCACAATGATTTCTTGGATGTGACACCAAAAGCACAGGCAACAAAATAAAAAGTAGGCAAATGGGACTACACCAAACTCAAAAACTTATGCATGTCAAAAGAAACAATCAACAGAATGAAAAGGCAACCTACAGAATGGGAGAGAACAATTGCAAATTATATATCTGATAACTAGTTAATATCCAGAATATACAAGGAACTCATATATACAACTCAACAACAAAAAAACAAATAACACAATTTAAAAATGTGCAAAACACTTGAATAAACATTTCTCCAAAAAAGATAAACAAATGGCCAATCAGCACATGAAAAGCTACTCAAAGGCACTTTCATTAGGGAAATGCAAATCAAAACTGCAATGAGATTAGTAAGGCAATTATTTTTAAAAAAGAAAATAATAAGTGTTGGCAAGGACGTGGAAAAATTGGAATCCTGTGCACTGCTGATGGAAATGTAAACTGGTGCAGCCAGTATAGAAAATTATAGTATAGAATTTTCTCAAAAACTTAAAAATAGAATTACCATATGATCCAGCAATTCCACTTCTGCATATATAACCAAAAGAATTAAAAGCAGGATTTCAAAGAGTTATTTGCACTTATTCATCTCAATATCACTCACGATAGCCCGGAAGTAGAAGCAACCTAGATGTCCATCAACAGATGAATAGATAAAGAAAATGTGGTATATACATACAATGGAATATTATGCAGCCTTAAAAAGGAAGGAAATCCTGTCCCACGCTACCATATGGATGAACCTCAAAGTCATTATACTAAGTAAAATAAGCCAGAGTCACAAGAGGTCAAATACTATATGATTCCATTCATATGAAGTCTATAAAGTAGTCAAAATCTTAGAAACACAAAGGTGGCTCCCAAGGGCTAGAGGGGAAAGGGAATTAGTGCCTAGTGAGTATAGTGTTTCAGTATTGCAAGACGAAAAAGTTCTAGAGATCTGCTGCACAGCAATATGAATATACTCAAGATGCTGAACTGTACACTTAAAAATGGTTAAGACAATAAATTTAATGTTATGTTTTTTACCATAATTAAAAATAATTTTCAAAAGGGATCTAGGATCAAACTGTGAGAGTCACTGCTTTAAACCAGCTATATATTGATGACTAACACATTTATATCTGCAGCAGCTCAAACCTCTACCCTGAATGCCAGGCTCACGTAGCCCCTGCTTGCTGCACACCTCCACCTGGATGTCTAATTGGCATTCAAAACCTAACATGTCTAAAACCCAACTCTTGATCTGCCCCCATATGTATAACACACATCTGCTTCTCCTACAGTCTTCTACATTTCTCTTTTTGCTAACTCCATTGTTTCACTGGCCAAGGCCAAAGAGCCAGGAGTTCATCCTTGGTTCCTTTCTCTTAGAGTCCATGACCAATTCATGAGCAAACTCTCTCAGCAATGCCTTTGAATCCAACCACTTCTCACCCTCATTTCTTCTACTACCACACTCGCTCTCCTACACTCATAATTCACTCCCTGCTTCTCCCCTCCCCCTGTAGTCTATTCTCCTCCTATGACACTGGCCTCCTGTGGCTCTTCAACACACCAGGCACACATCTTGACTCAGAGCTGTTTTTTCTGCCTAAAACTCTTCTTCTATTTATCCACAATGCTCACTCCACTTCCACCTTACCCTGTGGCCTTCCTCATGGCATGACTGCCTCAGGGAGGTCAGATTTCTTACATGAAAGCTCAGAGCTCCAACTACATCACCTTTCATGACACAGCCTTGGAAGTCAAACAGTGTCACTTCTGCCATTGTCTATTGGTGGAAGCAGTCACCAGCTACCCAGACCCAAAGCAAGAGGAATTAGACTCCACCTTTTGATGGGGGAATGGCAAGATCACATTGCAGAAGAACACATGGGATGGGAAATATTACTGTGACCATCTTTGGAAAATACAACTTGACATAGTTCACTCTTTCCACCCCACTTTTGGTACCAAATTTCTATTTCAGGTACCATTTCTGCCTAACAAATTATCTTGAAACTTAGAAGCTTAAAACAATCATTTTATTTTGCTCATGAATTTTGTGAGTTGGGAAAACAGGAAGGGCTCAGCAGGGTAGTTCTCACCCAGGGTCACTCACACAGTTGCAGTCAGATGTCAGCTGAATGTGTCATCATCTGATGGCTTGACTGGACAGGACATCCCAGATGGTGGAATCACAGGGCTGGCAGCTGATGATGGTGTTGTCTGGCAGCTCCACTGGGCTGGAGATGTGTCCTCTCCAGTGGGGAGTTGTCAGAGAATCAGACTTCTTACATGGCATCTGGCTCCCATAGAGAACAATCTCAAGAGAAGCAGGTGGAGACTGCACTGCCTATTCCAACCTAGCCTCAGAAGTTACATAGCATCACTTTTGCTGCATTCTATAGGTTACAAGCAGTTCATTAAGGTTGGTCAGGATCCAAGGGGAGAAGACACAGGACACCCTCCCCCCCAACCTCTGGATGAGAGTAGTGTCAAAGACTTTGTGGACATGTTCTAAAACTGTCATACCTCCTTTAAGTTTGCTAAAATTTCTCCTTCTAAGTGAGACTTTCCCTTCCCACCTCCCCCCTAGTCCCAGCCTCGCAATTCCTTTTCTCTGCTTTCTTTTTCCTCTATAGTACCTGTCACCTTCTAACTTATCATTTAAATGATTTCTTTATCATATAATGCTTCTTGTTTTTCTCCCTCCTCTAGAATGTAAGTTCCATGAGAACAGAGATTTTTGCCTCTTTTGTCCATTGCTGAAGGCCAGGGGTCAATAAACTACACAATCTGGCATGCTGCTTGTTTTTGTAAATAAAGTTTTATCAGAACATGTCTATGTCTGCTCATTTATGTATTGTCTATGGCTGCATTTTCACCACAATGCAGAGTTAAGCAGTTTCAGCTGAGATCATATGATCCACAAAATCTAAAATATTTACTATCTAGCCCTTTACAGAAAAAGTTTTTCAATCCCTGATCTAGAACAATGCCTGGAGTAGTAAGTGCTTAATGACTAGTTGTTGAATGAATGAATGAATGAATGCATAGCTGTGATTCAACCAAATACAACTTGCCCATTACCAAACAGAACTCTGTTTTTGTTTTTAAGTATAAAACAGAGTATGGGCATAAAAAAGTCCATATCAGTGGTTTTCCCAAAATAAAGAAAGATTTTTTCCCCCAAAGGTGAATTGGGGTTCCCATCCCTTGCAAGATATTTAATAGATTTATTGCTCACAACTGTGAAATGACAAATCACCAGCTGCAATTGTTTCCTGGACTTCTACTAGGGGCCCATTTTTAAACACTAGGAGGTTCCCAAAAGTCCTGTGATATAGAACTTTTTTTTTTTTTTGTCTTTGCTCAATCTTGTTTTCAAAACTTATTTGACCACAGAGCCCTATGTTTTTCATGAAATACTCTATAACATCCCAAAGAATTACTTGTCTTATGGAGAGGGTGACCATATAATGTATTGACAAACTGAGATACCATTGAGAGTGAAAAGGGATGCTATGAATATTCATGCTAAGATAACAGGGCTATCCTGGGTGAGCCAGGAAGAATGGGCACTCTGTTCTGTGGGAAATACTATTTTCTATAATTATAACTCGAAATGGAAAAAAGTCTGAATTTGTATCATCAAGAACTTATGTTAAAATTTCAAAAGTTTTCAGTTGGGGTGGTGGGGCTTGAGGAGAAAAATCAATGGTAGAATTACAGAGAAAAAATTCTGGAAAATATACATCTTAAAATTCAAACCAAGTTCTGGAACACTGAGGTCCAGATCCTTCTGCACTGTCCGTGGACCATTCCTGAAAAGCAGTGTTCTGTTGGGGACAATGGTTTAGCCAACTTGGAGCTGTTGATTCTGCAAACAACTGACTCTCTCTGTGAGTCTTAGACTCAAATTTTCCAAAAGAGAAGATTCAATAAGAGGCTGACTCTTTTGAGCTGAGCTGCCAGCCCAGGACACCGTCATTATCATCCACCTCTGGCCTGATGAGTAGAGGCCAGGATGGCAGGTTCTCCAGCAGAGAACATGGCTGCCCCACATTAGGAGCTTCCAGCACAGTGGTTAAGGGCTTAAATTCTAATCAGACAGACCCTGGTTCAAAATCTGTCTCTACCACTACTATTAAGTTTTGACCTTGGGCAAATTACTTAACCTCTCTAAATCTGTTTGCTCATATGCTTAATGGGGATAATTATGTATCCCCATCAAGCACTGATATAAGGAAAAAACTAACCATGTGTGGAACACATGTAACATGGTGCCCAGCACATACGAAGCCCTTGAAGAATGAGAACAATTACTCAGAGAGTCTCTTCCCTTATCAGGGCTGTGGGTATGGTCAGCTTCCTGTGAGCAATAGTCTCCTCTCCTGCTGTTTGTTAAGGCTGTAAGGAGAAAGAGATGCAGGGTTTTATGGTGATTTTGAACCTGATCTCTTTACCTAATGTGTATTCACATTAGAACACAAGAATATGCTGAGTCTGCATGTTGCTCGAAAGATTATAGTTTGAAATACTCAGCTCTATCTACAAAGGAAATCCAAGTTAAACCACCTGAATAGTAGTGATTTTGTTAACCTTCAGACAGTGTGTTGGGTGGACAGTAGACCCCTCAGGAGTCCCCATCTGTAGCTACCCTAGCCTCTACCACTCTCTTCCACTTACTGGGTGAACTTGGACAATTACTTAACCTCTCTGAGCTTTAGTTTCCTCATCTCTAAAGTAGGGATAATGAATAGTACCTACATCATAGAGTGGTTGTGAGTTTTATGTTAATATACAATGTCGTATGGTTTTCTTTGGCTAGGTCTTCAATAAATACTAGGTTTGTCTCCCTCTTCTCTTCACACTCCTTTTCGGTCTAAGTTTCAAACCATGATATTGGACCAGATAACCAACATTAAAATCTCTCTCATCCTAAATATTGCATAAATCTGTTCAGACTGTGATTGGAGCAATGATTTTTCTTAGACCACTACATTGATGACTTTTCTTTTCCCTTTGTCATCTTATCCTCATTCTCCCCCTCTTCTTTCACAGTTTCCTTTCTGTTAAGAATGGAAATTACTTTTATTCACATGCCTTCTCCCCAACCGCAGCCCCAAACTGACTATTCCATCCATCTAACTCACTCACTGTCTTATCTGTATCTAATTTACAAAAGATGGCTAATGAGGTTTCATAGCCTAAAATTAACTAAGAAATCTGTTTCCTTTCCTGTATTAGTCTACTCAGACAACTCCGCGCTTTCTCCATTTGTAATGTTGGGCCGTGGCTCCTGGCTAGATGCCACTATCTAAGTCCTGTGAGACATAGAGTGTTTTCTGGCTTAAACAGAGGAACTAGGGCAGAGTAAAGGATGCCAGCGAGTGATAAGGAATGGAGTCAGTCACAAGCTGAAGTTCCCTGTGCTTTTCTCTATTGTTCCCACAGTGGACACTGTTCATTGAATGCATTTGTTCTATTGTGTCAGCTTCAGAGTGCTTTGTAATGCACCATTTATAAACAGAAGTTGGGCTGGGGATAGGGCGTAAGTTAGGGGTGGTAGTTCATTAATTAACATATAGTGTTTGAGCACTGATTTTAAATAAGTCCCTGTATCAAGAAGCGAGGGGGATCAAAGATGGGATATGAAGCCTAATGATATATGACTTCTTTTTATTTGGCCCAGTATGTAAAATACATTATTTCAGCATACAGTAAATACAAAAATACTAGTGACCTATTTCACATTCTTTCTTCGGACTAAGTCTTTGGAATCCAGGTGTATTTTACACTTAGAGCACATGCACAATTCAACTCGAACTAACCACATTATTGACAGTGCTGCTCTCAAGATCCCAGACAGATCCTACGGGATTGCAAGGGTTAAGTTAGGGCAGGCTTTGGCGGGAAGGGGACGGGCAACGAGGGGGACACGGCTTGGGAGCTGTTAATCGCAGCTCCGCGGAGCATGCCGGGAGTCGTAGTCTGCGCCCACCTGTCCGCGGGGTCCGATGGGAATTGTAGGCCTGGGCCCCGCGGAGCATGCCGGGAGTCGTAGTCCGCGCCCGCCTGCGGCTGGGTGTGCGCGTTATGGCGCCGGTACCGCGCTCCCGTACTTTTCCGCTTGGCCCTTGAAAGTTTCGATTCTGTCCGGCCGTGGACCCACAAGCGCGTAAGTGCCGCAGCAGACCGGCCAGACTCTGGGGGCACCTGGGCTGCTCTCTCCCGGAGCCAAGAACTTCGCTCAGGGCGCGGCTTGTGCCCCCTTTCCCTTACCGTCCCCGCCCATCCTGGGTCTCTCGCAGACCCTGCCCTAACCCCCCACCTTGCCTAGCTGGCTTGGGAAGCACCTTGGCGGAACCTGGCCTTGAAACCCTGGCTGCCTTTGTTGATCGGTTAGAAAGACAGACCCCAAACACCAGTTCCAAGACCCCGCACTGCTCAAGGGCCGCAAAGGAGCCCACCATGTAGGGTCTCAGAACAAGCCTGGATCCTTTAGCACAGAGAGGACAGGCTCCTGAGTTCCTGCTTGACTTATCCTTAGGAAGCCTAGTGTCTGGCTCAGCCCGGCCAGGACAACCCACGCGTCACTTTGCGAGACCAGGACATTCCCCTCCTCCCAGGAGGGGACAGCTTGTTCTTTCCGGCCCACACACGGGACAGGGTTCTTTCACTACCCACGGACTCTTGTGCCCACATGCAGAGTCTCCAGATAGCCCCTAGGTGATCTTTTCTGGAAACACCTGTTGGATGGCTTATGCATTGTCTCTGATGTGGCTGCACAGCACTGGTCTAAGTTCCTTCTGTTGAACCTAGGCTGGGAGGTGTACGGGGAAGGGCAGAATTTTATTTTATTTTTTTATAAAAAGGCACATGTGGTTGACACGTTACCCACGTGGCTCACTGTTAATGCATCTGTGTTCTCTGAAGCCCCGTTTCCATTGGCTGTCCCTCCAGAAAAAAATCGAGCACTTGTTGAAACTGCCTGTGTTGGCCAGAGCCTCTCTGCCCCTCTACCTGTCTCACAACAGCAGTTTCCTTTCCTGACAGAGAAATGGGTCAGGGGCTTTTGGGGGGCAGAGGATCAGGGCTTAATCTGCTCACTGCCCTCCTGCGCCTGCGGGCCTTGTGGTCTCCTGTAGCAAGCTTAATTCCCCTGCCATCTGCCTAATGCGGCTGGAGGGTGTTGGGTACTGGGGCAGCCGGTAAGAGCTGCAGCTATCAAGCTAAACTTTTGTGCTTTCAATGACTCCCACCTTCTGAAGTGGGCAGGTGTTGACCCTCCCTTCTGTAGTTGTGCACCATGGTTATTATAGCCCTGGAAATCAGTTAATTGTCACAGTGATGGATCTCAGCCGACTTTGATTAAAAGGATCTGAAAAGGCTCTTGCTTTAGAAAATAAGGTTCATCTGTTTATGTTGAAAGTGTCTATCTTGGTGTAGCATTTCATTTATTTTTAAATTGTTTTTGATATTTTATTAGGAAAATAAACATACAGAATCATTGAAAGAATTGTATAGTGAGCATCCAAATACTCAGTTCTTAATATTTTACTTCGATTATTTTTGCAGTTGCTTTAGAGTTTGGTAACAGTATCAAGCAGTGATCCTCTAGCTCTTTGGATGACCTTTGCCCCTCGGGGCTGGGTTTGGAGCACCAGCATGGATTCAGGAGCCAAATTTTTAGCCTTGTTTTTAGGGAGGATGATCCTCACAGATGTTTGTAATGAGAGGAACCACCCATAACAGCAAATTCAGAACAGCTGGTGGCTTTGACCCATGTTGGTCACCTAGGCTATGGGCTGCTGCCTCTAGAATAAAGAGTAGGTACTTAAGAAATGGCAGTCCCCTTTACCTCCCCCCACACCTCCTTTCCTTTAGGGGAGAGGTTTGGCTGATGGGTAACCTGCGTTTTCTGGAGGTTTTAAACACAAGACTTGGTTGACTCAAGACCAGAATGTCTTTAAACATGAGACAGAGGAAGTGTATTGTCTAGCTGTTGTCTTATAGTGGAAACCACTGGTAGGAACTCAGAGTTAAGAGCCACGTTCACCGCAAGCAGTTCCAGGCAGCAGGTAAGGGTTATTAACTGGTGCCGGTGACCACAGAGGCAACCTGTGAACAAAGATAAGTTGATTATGATCCTGTCAACATCTGCTCACCTAGTGGCTGCTGTGTTCTTTCCTTGTTCAAAAGATAAATGGTGTTTTTATTTGTGATCTCAGTGCCAGTTTAAAAACAAATAACAAATCTTGATTGGTATAAAAGCCTCTATTTGACCAATTAAATAAATCAGTTGGGTGGGGATTAGAATGTTTCTGGGGGTCTACCTGTGGAAACATGGCCTACTTTCTTGCTATTTTTTGATACATCACTAAAAATGACGGAAGTATTCATTTGCACTATACCCATAATAAGAGTCTCAGCTTCAGAGCAAGTGGGCCCCACGGCTTTGAGAAAACAAAAATGTCAGAAGCTTTGCTCAGTTGGACAAGAGGAATTTTTTCCTCCTCTTCCCCCACATTGGAACTGGTCAGCCTGATGGTTTTAGTGACTGCCAGTGGTCCTTTCTGTTTGCATGGGTCTCTGTGGCATCTGAAAGGCGCCAGAGCCTGTTTCTCGTTGGGCTAGATCCTATTTGCAGGAATGAGAATGTGTGCATCAGTGTTGTTCAAGGACAGACTTAAGGAGAGTCTGTGGTTTGGTTATAGTAATGTGGCCCTGTGGCTGGTTCTGGGGCCTAAGGGCCGGTCTGGCCAATCATCTTGGGAGTGTGGGGTACTGCTCTCTTGGCCTGTGGGAGGAAATGGAGTTAGGGGAGTTCTGAGCATCCGGGGGCAGGAGGGACTTGGACCAAAAAGAACATTCCAAGAAAACCGTTAGCATTTAGGGAGCTAGGCCAAGAGGAAAATCCCTGTATGAGGTCCAGGATAGGGCTGGACAGTGGAGCCAGAAGCAGTGGTTTAAAATGGAACTGGAAGGAGTTTCCTGAAGCTGAACCTGTAGCCCTATGTGCTTTTTCCAGGGCATCTGCAGACTTTGTCAGGAGCAGGGAGAGGGCACTTAGAAGCCTTAGCCAAAGTTCCCCATTGAGAATGTCTACTCTTCCCCTTTCCTAACTCCTCCAAGGGCAACAATTCTTAATCAGTCCACATGATGGAAGGTTACCTCCCTATGGTACATCTGAAAAGAAAAAAAAAAAAGAACACAGTGGTCAAGAGGTCAGATGATTTCCCCAGGACAGATAGATTGCCTGGAAATAGTTTGGTGAGCTAAATATACCTTGGTCTAACCTAA
Organism: Eulemur rufifrons; assembly: GCF_041146395.1. Taxonomy (NCBI): domain Eukaryota; kingdom Metazoa; phylum Chordata; class Mammalia; order Primates; family Lemuridae; genus Eulemur; species Eulemur rufifrons. The sequence goes on from NC_090989.1 coordinate 149,412,855, forward strand.
CCATGGCATGAACTTATTGCTTTATTTGTTGCATAATAAGTAATGGAAAGTTCACATAATTAGTCTGATTCCAAAATCTGAATAGGGTCCAAATTGACAAACTCAACTACCACTGATAAAAGAGAAGAAAATATCTTGTCCGTTGCCACAACTCCAGCTTCAGAGCCATACTGGGTCTTGCTTGCATGTGCCAGCACAGTCCTGCCCCCACCGCCCTGCACCCAGGTTCCATGTGCAGCTCTTGTCATGCTCCTCCCCAAGAAGCATAGCAGAACACAGTCCCAGCAGCACCTCCCCACCCCAGTTTGGTGGATGGTACCAGATCCACACTTCCAGGAATAGAGAGAGAATGGCCTTGGGAGGTGTATTAGTCTGCCAGGGCTGCCATGACAAAATACCGCAGATCCAGTGGCTCAAGCAGCAGAAATGTATTGTCTCATAGTTCCGCAGACAAGAGGTCCAAGATCAAGCCATTGGCAGGTTTGGCTTCTCCTGAGGCCTTTCTCCTTGGCTTGCAAACAGCCGCCTTCTTGCTGTGTGCTTCTGTGGCCTTTCCTCTGCGCTTACACATTCCTGCTGTCTCCTGTGTATGTCCCAAGTTCCTCTTGTAAGTTCACCAGTCAGATTGGATTAGAGCCCACCCTCACGGCCTCATTTAATATTAATCACCTCTTTAAAGGCCCTGTCTGCAAGTACAGTCACAGTCTGAGGTATGGGGGTTAGGACTTCAACATGAATTAGAGGGATGGCACAGTGTAGCCCCTAAGGTTAGTGTGGACGGTGGTAGTGGTGGCATTGGTTATCATTGTCCAGCATGTGGTGAAGGAGGCTTGTGGGTAAGGCTTCCTCATGAACCAAACTGTGGTGCACACTTCCTCTTGTCCAAGCCCAAACCACAAAGACAGGAGCAGTTGGCCAGAGGAAAGTGTGGGGAGCATGAGCCGGACATAGCACGGTCGTGGCAGAAGGATCCATCTAAACCCCAGAGGCAAGGCCCCAGCCACTGCAGGGCAGGCCAGGGAGGCCAGAAAACAGGTAGGAGGGAAGAGGGAAGAAGGAGGGACAAGAAGATGGACCTGTCTCTATGGAGGTCAGATAGCCCAACAATAAAGGGCCTCCTGAGCTAAGAGATTTGTGCATTTTGTGCAGATTTGTGCAGATTGTGACAGCAATCACTTGAGCTCTCAGGACACCAGGAGTCTGTTTATAAAGAGAAGTTAGGTAGGGGAGGGTGGAGTAGACACCCTTAATCCATCCCTGAATTATCCTTGAATTATATTATTCCATTCACTCTTGAAATAAAGTAGTTCATAATATTTTCACAATAATGACAGTATAATGTCCACAATTACAACTTGATTTCTAAAATGCATTATTTTAGTCAACATGATAATTTATGGTAAACAAATAGACTTTTTTTAAAAAAAAATTACCCATGTAACTGCCATTTTAAAATTATTGTTATTTATATTTTGGTATATTTTTATGTTTCAAGGTTTAGTTTGGTTTGTGGAGCAAGAATCTATGTGTTTTGTTTTGTCTGATTCATTCATTCATTCAGCAAGTAATTTGTTAAGTGTTCTCCGTGTGCCAGAGCTTTGCTAGGTGCTGGGGAAACAATGAACAGTAATGGAGTTTACAGACCAATGGGAAGAACAGAGATTAAACAAAAAACTACCATGGTAGTGCGTGGCCCCCAAAGCCATTGAAGAATAACACGAGGCCGCAATGGGAGCTTAAAGTCATGAGCAGACTACAGTTTGGTGTCTCCTGTGTTCACTTGTTTTCATCAAAGCACATAGCAGGCCTCAAGTGATCTTTCTTGTTTGTAAGCTTATTGGGGTGTTTGCTGTCTATTTCTCCACTGAGCATGAGTTCCTTAAAGGCCAGGGTTCCACCTGCCACCATTTTTCACAGCTGTAGCCCAGCTCCTGGATCAGGCCTGCCTCTTCATAGTGGTGCCAAAAAATACCTCTTCACCTGGCTGGCAGTTTGTTAGCACATACAGGTTACATGTTGCTTCCTCAAGGCCATGTTTTGTGGCTGTGTCATATTCTATCCCGACAGTCAGTTCTTAATTCCTAACTGACTAGATTGCCCCCTTGTCACCCTGGTCAGGAGAGTTCCCAGAGCATATGGTTTGGGAGATCTGTAGTTTTTCCCCACCCAGGTGGGTTTTGTACTCTCTGGGGCAGGAGTAGAGGACCAGCTCAGTTCTCAGTTGTTTGTGCAGTTGTTCCAGAGACTGCCCAGATTTTCATGCCTATCATCATCACCTCCTGGATGTTTTTTCTGGGCTTTTCAGTGGCAGGACCTTGTCCCCACAGCCCCAAGTACAGATGTGTGGCTCTTCCCTTGGAGCAACTGTCCACCTTCCTAAAGAAAAATAGTAACTGGCTTCCCCCAGATCCAGAAGCAGCCCCTCAAATGCTAGAGCCCTCTGGCCCCTGCTTTCCGGGGTCCATGGGCTGGAATAGTGGCTGGTTTTGTGTATATTCTGGGGCAGTAACCAAGGACTCTGCTATTGCTGGTGGAAGGGAGGGAACCAAGAAAAGTTTGAAAAAGCAGTAGCAAAGCCCCAAGTCCTCATTGCCTTTAAGAAAGAGAGAAGATTGCAAGTAAGAAGGAGTGTTTGGGAAAGATGACCCAGGCATGCAATTGGTTAACACTTTAATTATAGATCCAAGGGGTGGGGTCACTTTATGAGCCTTTGTTCACGTGGGCTGAAATTCCTGCCTCTGAGCTGGCCTCTGGCAAAGTCCTGAGCACTCTCCTAGCCACCCTCTTGAAGCTCTGGTGAGGGCACCAACTGCTTCAGCACCTGAGCCAGCAGGACCTCCAGGCCTTCAAAGCTGCAGGTACCAGCCAAGTACCCTTGCTATAGACGGTGACTAGGTAGATGCTATTGGGTGTGCTGAACTAGGCCGAGGCGATGGACTCTTCTAGAAAGACTTTTATGCTTTTATAAACATCCTAGTCATTAACATTCTTTCTTGGTCAGGGCAGAATTTATACCTTGTATATTCCACCTTATTTGGAACTGGGGGAGGAGTCCAACTGTGAGGTGCTCTCTCTGGGTCAGCTCTTGGCTGTTGTGTCGGGAGCAAAATTTTGAAGGCAAGGTTGACTTCCACACCCTCCAAACTCCTCCTCTCCTTCTGATCCTTCTTATGTGGCTACTCAGCACTGTGTTGCTCCTGCCTGAGCCAGTTTCTGGGCAACATTATGAATATTAGTCATTTGCACAATATTATAAATAAGTTTACATGAGTCAGCCAGTGTCTTTGCATTTAATTTGGGACTCAACTGCTGTCTCTATTGTTTAAGGCATTTAGGGCATCTGGGCAGGTAGAAGGTCCTTTACCTCTAAAATGATACCTATGCCATGGCTAGGAACTCAGATACTAGTCCCAGGTAATAAATAAGAATTTTTTAAAAGTGCATTTAGTCCCTTTTCCTCTTTTTCAGAAGATTGGATGTTTTCAGACGTTTTGGATAGGCTTAAACATACTTTTGAGTTGTTGGCAAAAAAAAAATCTTGTGCTCCCAAAGATTTTATTAGATCATTAAATATGAAATGTCTGATTTCGAATCAAAAGGATAATTTATTATATCTCAAATAAGAAGCAGTACAGTTAATCAAAGTATGAGCCTAAACTGTCTACACAGTTTTGCCATCTTAACAGTAGCTTGTTTATGCCAGCAGCAAAGAAGCCTGGAGAGCAAGTGGCAATGAAATCGTGAAAGGCATTTTCCACAGCTTGTTGAGAATTGAATATTTTTCCTTGCAAGAAGTGGTCCAAAGCCTGGAAGAAGTGGTAGTCAGTTGGTGCAAGATCTAGTGAATACAGTGGATGACAGGGAGTTTCCAAGTCCAGCTTCTGTAGTTTGAGCAGCATTGTTTGTGCGACATGTGGTTGAGCGTCGTCTTGCAAGAGCATCAGCCTGTCTCTATTGAACAATCTCGGCTGCTTAATTGCAAGCATCCTCATCATTTTGTCCCACTGGTTGAAGCAGGCATCCACTGTAATGGACTGATCAGGTTTCATGAAGCTGTAGTGGATAATACCAGCACTGGACCATCAAACAGACACCACTAGCTTTTTTTGATGAATATTCAGTTTTGGACTGTTTTGGCACTTCATATTTATCCAACCATTGTGCTGAAGACGTGATTGTCAAAAAGAATATATTTTTCATCACAGATAACAATATGGTGTAGAAATGGTTTGCCTTTATGTCGTGACAGCAAAGAAAAGCAAGCTTCCAGATAATTTTTCTTCTGATGCTTATTTAATTCATGTGGTACCCATCTAACCAGCTTCTTTACCTTGCCCATTTGCTACAAATGGTCCAATGCTGTTGGAATAGTAACATCAAACTTTGCTGGTAATTCACACATAGGTTGAGTTGGATTCGATTCCACTACAGCTTTCAGCCATCATTATCCACCTTGGTCTCAGGTCGCCCGCATGGCTCATTCCAAGATTAAAATCACCAGAACAGGCCGGGCGCGGTGGCTCACGCCTGTAATCCTAGCACTCTGGGAGGCCGAGGTGGGCGGATCGTTTGAGTTCAGGAGTTCGAGACCAGCCTGAGCAAGAGCGAGACCCCATCTCTACTAAAAATAGAAAGAAATTATATGGACAGCTAAAAATATATATAGAAAAAATTAGTCGGGCGTGGTGGTGCATGCCTGTAGTCCCAGCTACTCGGGAGGCTGAGACAGGAGAATCCCTTGAGCTCAGGAGATTGAGGTTGCTGTGAGCTAGGCTGACGCCACGGCACTCACTGGGCAACCGAGTGAGACCCTGTCTCAAAAAAAAAAAAAAAAAAAAAAATCACCAGAACAGAACTTTTCAAACCATCGACATACCATGTGCTCATTAGCCACATCCTTCCCAAACACTTTGTTGATATTTTGAGCTGTCTGTGCTGCATTGGTTCCATAACAGAACTCATATTAGAATATAACATGAATTTTTGATTTATCCATGGTTTCACAAAAATTGTTTTAAAAAATGTGAAAGATAATCACAAGCCACAATGTGCTCTTGAAAGACTGAGGATGTACCTTCACAATAAACATGAAATAAGACGTGTCAAAGTGAAATGTATAGGTATCAACTGTCCAACTTAGTACTTAAGAAAATTGGACATTACATACTTAATAATCTAATAATATAAAATGAATTTCTCTGATATTTGGAAGAGATTGCTAGAGACAGTGATGAAGGTTTTTACCTGTCATATAACAAGGACCCTGGGTTAAAAGAGGTGATTGGCACTTTGGGGGCCTTGCAAGGTGTGGCAGTCTTGGAGTGCTTCTCCCTGTGCTGAAGCAGCCGTGCTAGTGTGTACGGAAGCTGGGTGTCTCCTGAGTTAGGAGAACAGTTTGCTAATGGGTTGTAGATGTCAGAAGCAGGCTGGCTCGTGCCAGAAGTCTGTGATCCCTCAACCAAAGGGCAAGCTTATCTAGAGACACAAGGAAGTTGACCATGATGTGGAGAAAGATAGTGCCCCATTCTGTGCCTTTCATTGGTTAGTAATGACCTCAAAATGAGGGCAAGATGCTAAGACTGTCCGTGAAAATAGCAAAGAAGCTCTGATTTATTTCCTGAATTCCTGTGAGGTGACAACCCAGAGCCATGGTGGAGAAGCTCACTGTGACCCACAGTCAGTTGCTCAGGGCTCTCTACCTTGGTGGTGACATAGGCTCTGGGGAATCAGCTTGTGTAATCAGTGGCTGGGAACAGCTCACCCATGATCTGGAAACTTGACAGCAGCTGAGCACACTCTGAAGGTCAGAGAAGGCCTCCTGCCTCAGGCTGACGCAAGGGCAAGGTCAGCAAAGCACCAAGAAATCTTAGAGGAACATGTTGCTGTGTTCAGGCTCATCATGCTAAGATACTGGTTTTAGTTCACAGACATTGTTTCCCTGGTGCCAGACTCCAAATAGGGCCGGTTTCCAGAAAATCCAGCTGGTTTTATATTTCCTGCATTGATCCTGAGTGACTCAGGATCTGTTGTTGCTATGGCTTCCTTCCCAAGCTCCACCCTCTCCCACAGGCACGTGTCTCTCCCTGGTCTTAAGTATGTACACACCCAGTGGACTGCGTTTGAGCTCTCATGGGGTGTTAGTCCAGTCATCTTCGTCCATGATTATTTCTCCCAGAAACTACAAGGCCCTCTGTGTTGACAGCAGTCAAGTGAGGGGAATGCAGGTAGAGAAACAGCCTCTGCCTTTGCTATGCCCTCCACCCTGGTGCCCTTTCTTCCTTGCATCTGTTCAGTGACCTGTTCATTTTTGAGGCCTGACCATCACACAGTGTCAACCACCCTCTCCCTTCCCCAAGCAGAAGTAAATTTTCCCTTCCTCAGATCACATTACAGTTTTTACAAAATTCATCACAATGCTGCTTTATTAAAAACGATATAATTTAAAGTTATGTGAATTATAACATGTTTGTCAAATATACATAGTCATGTAACCACTATCATAATCAAAATGCTGAACAGAATTGCCACTCAAAATTTCCCTGTGTCTCTTTGTGGTCAAACCCCACCTTCTTCCCCAGCTCCTGGCAGCTGCTGATAATTCCTCTCTCAATGTTTTGACTTTGCAAGAATGGTATATAAATGGGATTGTGAAGGATGCAGCCTTTTGAATGGCTTCTTTTACTCAGCATAATGCATTTGAGGTTCATCCATGTTATGCACATCCGTGGTTTGTTCTTTCTCATTGCTGAGTGCCCATGACTTTTTGTTCTTGTCTCTGCATGGGCCTCTTCAGCTGTATCTGGATATCTGATACTTTTCCATCTGTCTCCTTGGTGGGTAGTGGAGCTCCTCCAGGGCTGGACCTTGTGTGCCTCGTATCCCCAGCCTGCGTGTAGAAGGCACTTGACAAAACATTGTGCTGGGGCAGCTGTGTGGATATCAGCCTCCAAAGGTATAATGTAAACTCCAGCTGTTATTAATATGCAGCAGTTTTGTTTGCCTGTGTAGTTGGATGCCCAGTGTGGATACATGCTGAAGGGGGTAGCCATCCCATCAGCTGGGGCGAGTGGTGGAATTTGCAGTATGATTATGGCCTTGCATACATAGAAGGGCCTTTTGGTATAATTCCATGTTCAGCTATCTGTGTTAATCCATCCCAAATTGATGTGTCTTGGCTCACCAATGTAAAGACATGTCTTTTAGTTTTACCAACAGTTGGCAGGTGGGAGGTATTCTGAGATATAGGTAGCTGCCAATGATGAATGGTGGAGTTGATGTCACCCATGTGGGTAGAGTTGCCATTCCCCAGAGACCTCCTCTAGTCACTCCAATTCTGTGATGTTAAGGATGGCATATTCCATGGGATCTCTCTCCCACTGGATAAAGGTAGATATCTGCAAACCCAACAGGTGGACTGGCTGTTGACCACTGCCATTGTTGCAGCCCAATCTAAAAAGACATTGCCATTTGCCATGGATGGCAGGAACAGTAGCCTATGGGCACAGACACAGGTGTTTAGAAGGAATTCTCAAGGACAGATCTATTCCTTGTAACGTTATTACTGGTGTGCTTTCTCCCATAGGCCCTATTAGGGAGGCTGTTATAGGTTTCAAGCTTGGTTTACAACACCACACATGGCTTCCCTCCCCAGGAGAGTTGTAATAGCTAATTGATAAGTTTCCAGCCTTGCCCATGTCATTCACACTGATGATGGCTCCAGCTGATACCGATATCTTCACATGATGGTATCACAAGGCTTTCAGACCTCCATCAAGGAGCACAGTTGGGGTCACCTCACCTTCATGGCACCCTCTGGCACCACAAAGCCTATCTATTGTGGGGGCACCTTCCAGATCAATTTTAGGTCCACATAGCCATCACCACTCATGAGGTCTGTTGGTGTTTTCAGGAGTATGGTTTGGCCATCTGCTTCAGGGGTACAGCTCAGCACCTTAGATGTAACTCAGAGTTTGTGGGGCCTGGTTTACAGGCGTTGCCAACCACTCATAAGGAGCAATGTTATGCATGGGAGTGGGTGACCCACTCAACACCTGTATAGCCCCCCAGGAGATTCTTAGTCCAGGACCTTAAAGAGCTGTGCTAAGATGGTGTACAGATGAGTTTTTAACAAACCATTATTTTTATTAGAACTGCCCCTGTTGGATTATATGGCAAATGAAATCTCCAATCTATATTTTGTTCTGTGGCTCATTGCTGAATGTCATGTCCCATGAAATGGGAACCTTGGTCTTTATCAATCCTTTAAAACCCTTTAGGAAAGGAGCAAAAATCAAAAACCAAAGGCAAGGTTACAAAATTAACTTATCTATAAGCACCGAGAATCTTGTTTTTAGTTGCAGACTTGTAGAAATTTTGTTATACAAAACATAACCATTTGAGCCTAAGGATTTAGAGACTTTTATATCAGAATTTTTGTGTGTGTGGTCTCTTTTAAAGAATTAATCATGTTTTAAACAAAAAGCTTGTAAATCATGTCTAGTTCTGATAATGACAGGAAAAGGAAGCTTATAGGCAGTTAAACATTGAAATTATTTAGTAACAAATTTACATTAATTTAGATAGAAACAAAATTATTAAATGAGTCTTAATGTCTCTGAATACAGGCCTAGTCCCTTGTCTCATGTAAACAGTTTATTTTGATGTCTTTTCCTGGGTCTGAAAATGAGGCTTGGGTTTGGTGTTAGATACCATTGAGTCAAGGCCCTGTAACTTAACGGCACAAGGATTAGTTAACAATATTTGATACAGTTTTGATTTGATTAGAGGATATTTTTCAAAGATGTGAAAAGGCTCACCTGTTCAAAACAGAAACACAGGTCACTGTAAAATAATAGGAATTCATTAAGAGCAAATCAATATTTTAAGAAAACCTTGTTTTAACCAAAAATTTTCTCCCTTTCAATTATAGTCACCTTGATCATACAAATTTTTTTATAAATTCTTTTTCATGAACCTTATCATAACTTACACAGACCATCTATGACTTACTTGTACTTTCTGTTTTGTCCTAAACTTTCCTTTCTTAAATAACCAGTCAGTTTATTTTAGGACAAAAATTTAACATACGAGACACTTTCTCATACAAAATTATTCCCTTTTCTTTTTAACCTCCCTCATTAAAAAAAAGTACATCTTCATATCCTTAACTTTCTTCACATCTCTTTTATTTACTAATTTCTTATCTTTTTTATATACAACATACAACGTATGTATGTAAATACATATATATATATGCTAATATACTTTTTACCTCTGAAATTTAGCCACGAGGTAACAATATAAACACATCAGTTTGTGAAAGATGATTGGATCCAAATTGTTTTTGCCCAAATTGGAACTTGTTCACATGGCTAAACTTTAGTTGCCCTAATAGGTAATGTGATGAAAACCATAGACCAAAGTTTTGGGTAAAGCGGCTTCCACCGCAGTTTGAGTTATTAAAAAAGCCTCTTTTACCCCTTTTTTTCCCTTCAGTTTCAAATGAGTTTTCAATGTTCACATTATAGCTACAACTAGCTGCTCCAAAAAAATCTTGATTTAGTGATATCATAGACAGTTTTTTCTCAATACCAGTAACTTAAGCAACTCCAGTTTCAAAGACCACAGAAAAGAAAATAGAGAACTTAACAGACTCTACATTTTAACTTTTTAGTGGCAGATTGATCATCTGAGCTTTGAAGAGGTTGTAAACAAAGTTTTCTAAATCAATTAATTTAGCAGTGTTGTATTCTCTGACTATCATGGTTTCATTTACCAGAGCCCCATTTAAGATATGTTGTTGTGCAGCATGTTGCATTTGTCATTTAGCTTTTTCTTTGAACCAGGGGTCTGCCATGGGGTATTTCCCCTGGTTCTTCTATGGCTTCTATGTTATTTCATTGTCTTCCTCCTCCCAAAGTTTCCATATCTTAGGTTCCCACCCTGCTTGGGCTAAAAATAGCTCTCACTTGCCATCAGGATTCCTTCCTCCCACCAAGCCCCTGAAATTGACAAGCCAGTGTCTCCAGCTCTTTCTCTAGTTTAATTCCTCCTTTAGGTTTTGTATCTCTTTATCCTGTCCAACATTTTACCATGGCTAGCCTTATTGCCCAAAGCAACCCACTGTAGCTATCACCAGTTTGCATATCTTTATCATACTTAAGCACTTTCATTTCTTGTAGTAAACATTCAATTCTGACTGGCATTTTCAGGGCATCCACGTACTCACCCAGTGGCAAGCACTGGTCAAGTAACCCAGCAACTCCACTCCACGTGGATTCCCAGGATTCCTATCCCAGGGTTCTTCGCCCCCCCAGGAACAGGATTGCCCCCGCAGATGCCCCTTCTTTACTCATTGTTTGATCTCTCAGATCCTGCTGCTATGCCAATTGTTTTGTGAAAGTCCCCGGGATAGTATAGAAAAACTGCCTCCCAAACTGAGAAGTGACCGAATTAGGCGAGTTTATTAGAGGTTACTTACTAGGATGCATGCTCCCAGGCAGCACAAGAGTTTCTTCCACAGGAGCTTTCTTGATAGCAAAATCTGCATCTGCCCACTCTATGGTGTTGCCTTAAATCCCTTCCCAATGAGTGATACAAAGTTTTTTACATTGTATCTTTGTTCACAGTGAAACATATCACAGGCGCAAGTACCATCATCATAGGCTGTCATGCAACCCATGTTATGTTAATGATATTACAGTTTCCCACTAGGTGGGGATTTTAATATTACAAATAGCCAAGGACACTCACTACAGGATAACCCAAGCAGCTCTAAAGCAGTCAGGGCCAGTTTGAACTGGCTGTTTCTGGAAGGCAAGAAAGTGCTGGGCACTTTTCTGAGGCCCAGTAGTTATCCTGGTACCTGTTTAGTCTACTTTGTAACAATTTTGCCCACTCCAGTCTAGCACAGTGTTTCTGTTATGTGTTGGAGAACCTGCATTTTTCCCTCAAGCCCTCTTGGGCCTTGTTTGCCCTGAGTCACAGCTGTGGTGGCTTGTTAGTTAAAAATAGGCGGTAGGCATTTCCACCCTGTGACAGGCTCTCACTCAGCTGAGGCTGGAATGCTTATGTAAATATTTGGAGGAGCTTGTAGTTGGACCCCTTTCTGTCCCAGGATCTCTTTGCCTGGACTTCTGGAACAGTGAGTAGAAGATGGCATTTGGTTATGCTGGAGTTCACGGTGCTTCCTTGAGTGGCGGAAGTGGTTGGTCATTTGGTGTAGTGACAGTGGCTCAGGCTTAAAGGGTTAGCAGGCCGTATTGGAAAAACCGCTGGGTTTGAAATCAGACTGACCAGGATTCAAATTGAGGTTCCACATACACAACTACTCTGAGTGTCAGTTTCTCTTTGTAAACAGGTACAATGTTATCTGCTCCACCGGGCTGACTGAGAATTAAAAGTGTGTATGTAAAGCATGTAACAGGGCCCCGTGCACAGTGGGCTCTCATTTAGTTACGGTGGCTGCTACTACAGCCATCTCTAATCTTGCCATCTACTTTGGCCAGCAACATTACAGCTTTGCATTGGACATCTCGGGGACGAAGGGGAGGTTCTGAAAGGACACAGGAATGTCCAAGTGCATGTCCAGACCTCTTTCCAGTGTGCTCACTTCTCTTAATCTTTGCTGGCGTTCAGTTACTACTGTATCCTTAAATCACTTCAACAGGTGCCCAAGTAGGGCTGGTAACTCAGGACTCACCAGCCGGGAGAGGACTGTAACTGAGCTTAAAATAGAGACATGTCCCTTGGCTGGTATGAAGGCTGCGCAGGCCCCTGGACTGCAGACTCAGTGGTATCCGCACACCCAAGGCTGAGCTGGAGTCTGGGCAGCTGGAGGCTGCAAACCTCCCTCCGAGGGGGACCCCGACAGGCAAGCCAGGCTTTCCTTGGTGCAGAAGCCCTGGGGGTAGGTGTCCTCAGCCTCTCACCCCCCAGCACTACCTGGCCAGAGACTACTGATCGTTCCTCGGAGAAGGAAAGCCTGGGGAGGATGTGGGACGGGCACAGGGAGACGGGGATTTGGTAGTAGCTGGCCTCTAAGTCTTAGCGGAGCTGTCTAAATCTGGGCTAGACAAGTACTAGCTTTTGGTATACATGGGTAGAGGGAGCCACTGGGTGACGTTTTTAGGGATGGAGAATGAGGCAGTCCTGCCTGAGAGGCAAATGGAAGGGGAGCTCAGAAAATGTACGCTGCACTGTTTAGTTGATCTTGTTTCTTGTTAACTCCTAAACCAGGTCACTGTGTCTGAATATAAGTGTGTCAGAAGCAAACCAGAGAGTGCCCACGGGGCAAGGCCCACACAGAAAGGCCAAGCCCTCCTGTTGAGGGAAGATACCCAGATGGGGTGATCTTTAGGCTCAGAGCAGAGTTTCTCCATTGTTGTCTTTGAATTGTGTCTGTGCCTGCTTCCTCCATGCCTCCTCTTCCCCTGAAGGTGCCACCATGGAGTCTGACCACTGCTGACCAAACAGCCACAGAGGGCTGAAGTTCTAAGCCTCTCTCCGGACCCAGGCAGGAGGCACAGAGCCAGGAAAGGCGGACTCAGCATGGCTTCCACCAGCGCAGAGAGCCAGCTCCAGAGAATCATCCGAGATTTGCAAGGTATGTAGGTTGCTAGGCATACCGTGTTTGGTTTTGAGGGCTTGTGACTGTGCTTTTGCCGTTGCCAGTGGAAATTCAGCCCTTTCCTCTTTCTTCACCCCAGGGGTAATTGTAGCCCTCAGGACACATCATACTGAAATATTTGGGGCTGACATATCCACCTTGTGTAAGGCTGGGAGAGCTTGCCTGACTCTTCTTTCAGAGCACTGTAAAGCCAGTTTGTAAACAAAACTATACACCCCTCTCTGGGACCAAGTCTGATTTCAATTTGTGTCTGTATATGTGTTTTCAAGCTATCACAAACCTCTGGGTTCCGATGAAGTTGGCTCCGATGGGGAGGAGTATTCTTCCCTCTGAGCAGGAAGGCCAGTTACCTGTCTGTCTTGTTTTGCTGCCCCACTGGGTCCTGGCTGGCAGATGGCTCGTTCCCTGGGAGACACTCCAGTTCTGGGCCTGCGGCCTCTTCGACTTCCCTAAGCAATGAGAGAGACTGTGACTCGCAGCCCTTATCTTAGTGGACAAGGGCAAGGCAGGGAAGATGCAGACAAAGCTTTGTAGACTCAGGAGAAATAGATTGTTTTCTTACTGGCTGCACATTTCAAGTTTAACCGTTTTAGATGATGTTCCAAGGGTCAGAAGTTTTCCATCCTCTACCAATCCCCAGGATTGGTCTCGTAAGGCTTTTTGGAACTCCAGCACACTTGATGCGACGCAGTTGTATCTGACCACTTCTCCATGCCTGCGGAGTCCACAGCAACACTTTCTTGACAGACTAAAGGCTCAGATTCCTAACCGCTTGGGCACTACGAGCAGTTATCTCCTATACCAAGAGATATTGGGCTAGTATGGCCACAGCGCAGTCCTCATTCTGAAGGTCCAAAGTCAACAAGATAAAATCACTTTCTCAGGCTGTGTATTTTGTATCTATAGTGTCTTGGGCTTCTGATAGCTAATGATTACATGGCATTTCATGTGTACTAGGCATTGCCCTACACATGTCTTTTGGATGGTAACTCATTGAGTCCTAATGTTTGGTCTAATGAAACATATGCTGTTGTTATTCCCATTTTGCAGATGAGGAAACTGGCACAGACAGATTAAATAATTTACCTGAGGTCACATAGCCAGTCAGTAGCAGAGCCTGGGTTTGCACACCAACACCCTGTGCTCTTAACCACACTAATCTGCTTCTAGCTAAAACATCTAAAATGTTAGATGCTTTTTTAAAAAATATCTACACAGAGAGGAAGAGAAAGTAAAATGACAGCCCCTACACATCTGAGTTTGCCACTGGCCTTCAGAGGTTTCTCCACAAAGTAGACAATCTTTTCTATGTTTCAAAATCTGGTTCTCAAAGATAACTTTGGGACCCAGTGGTCCTTATTGGGAGGGAAGAGAATGAAAGAGAGTACCTCAGGTAGAGCTTCTGATCCAGACCATTGTGTATCGCATGTACTGGCTGAGTCTGGTCATCCTGACACCCTGGGCTGGTCTCCATGTCCTATACATAGGCTAGAGAGCACTTTGATGGGAGTTCTTAAAGCGACATTTTCTCAAGACCCTTCACTTTGATCTGTTGGTAAATGTCTTAATAAGCATACAGATTTACAGCATCTACCACGAGAGTGGTGTCCTTAACTGAGGCCCTTGTGCAGTGCACAGCCTTCACACCTCTGCAGGGCTACCCAGCCCACTCGTCCTCTTGGTGATTGCAGTTACAAGGACTTTGGAATCAGGCAGGCATGGGGTCAGCTTCTGGCTCTACCTTTTAACCCTGGAAAACGTTGGACAAGTCCCTTCACTTTTCCAATGTGTGATTGCTTCCTTCATGTGCCAGGTGGGTTTGATGATAACACCTACTTCTGAAGATTGTTGAGAAAATCAAATGCGTAATTCCTATAAAGCTAATGTTATTCATAAGTAATACATTTGGATTATCAGAGATTAGAGCTGACAATTTCATATCTTATATCCAAAGTCATCTTCTTTCAAAGTTTCAGGAGTTCTCAGATCTCCTGTGGGTATTTACCTGGCCTGAGGAGGAAGAAAGGTGGAGGAGGAAGTCTCCATGTCTTTCTCAGGTCCCCGCACCCCTGGCTGTCAGTGCCAACCAGCACAAGTGCAAAACCGGACAACAGTCCCTTGTAAAAATTAGTCCCAAGAACCTTTGCATCTTAGATTTGTTGAAATAAGGCAATCCCTGCCTCACAGTTCCATATTAAATGAGAAATATGCATGAAGGCCTGGCCCCCATGGGTACTCAGTTAACAGAAGCAGGTATTGTTGTCATCATTGGGGTTGTTATCGTCATTATTATTATTTGCACACACTGAGCGTTCTCAAAGCCCGCACTTGTACTGAGCAGTAGGGTTAGAGTGAAGAACAAGAAATATGGCCAGAATAAAGGATGAAGTTTATGGAAGTCAGTATTAGGAGATTAATGATTCATCTACATAGCAAGCATTTGTTGACCAGCCACCGCATGCAAATTACTGGCCCTAGGTGGTGGACATACAGGGATGAACAAGAAATGTGCCCAGTCAGCAAGCTGCTGTAAAGTATCTGTGGGCTCTCAGGACATTTTAACACTCTCTGACTTGGATTTATATCTCATGGATGTTTACACACCATACCCTTCTCCATTTCCGAAGTGCTGTGCATCACTGACCACTCACTCCTCATGCTTCCTGAGGCTATCATTGCTTCTCTCTCTGAGTTCGGTCCCTGTCTGGTTACATGTTCCTGTTTGTTGTCTTAAAGATGCTGTGACAGAACTAAGCAAAGAATTTAAGGAAGCAGGAGAACCCATCACAGATGACAGCACCAGCTTGCATAAGTTTTCTTATAAACTTGAGTATCTCCTACAAGTAAGTGACTCCTATAATGTGTTGATTTTTGCACTATTGTCTCTTGTTTGGCTTCTTGGGTGACTCATTAGCATTCAGGCTGTAGTTCATAAAGCTCAGTGGAGCCATTAAGCCCTTGTGGTTAGATTGAAGGGCAGAGCAGTCCCCAGTGAGAACTTGATCTTCCAAGTGTGATTCTCTGGGAAATTGGAATATTGCCCCTTAGGAGGGTTTTGGGAATGGAGAACATTCTTTAGACATTTAGGTCATCTTAAGGCAGGTCACAAGGTCATAGTATAACAAGGACTGTAACTTTGGGGCAGTTACATACCGTTCTGAGAGTTTGGTGAAAGCTATGGAGTCTCTCCCCCATTATATATATATGTATATATTATAGTTACACATATGTACGCACACACACATGTATGTATATATGCACACCCCCAATTACACATTTTTACAGGCAGTTTTCAAGAGTGTGTAGACCCTCTGAAGATTATCCATGGACCCCTGTTTTCGAGCCTTGCTACTCAAAGTGCAGGCCACAGACCAGCAGCATCAGCATCACCTGGGAGCTTGTTAGAAGTATATTCCTGGTTCCCAGCCCAGGAAATTTTCTTTTAACATATTCATGATGTAACTCATATGCCTGCTTAGTTCAAGAAGTACTAATGTAGAGAACTCTGCAGATGTAGAAAAATATATGCAACTGAAATAGGCAGGAAGGAAATGCACCACAAGTTATTATATTTTAGGGTAATGGTCTTAGGATTACAATTTTTTCTTTTCTTTTTTTTTTCATATTGTTGTATGTAGATTTCCTAAGAACATATGCATATCTTGCTTCTATGATATGAAGAAAATACTATAAAATGTTAAAGAGAGATATACCTGTATCATTTTGGACACTGTTATTTTACAAGATCCCACCAAAGCATGTAGTGTGAGAGCCCACTAGAGGAAAGGCCCCCAATGTGTTGAAGGGCTTACCTTTCTCATGCCTTTTTCAGCAGGTTCTTTGTTTAACATCATAAAAATGTTTACGGACCTTTTCTTTTCCAGTTAAGCCCATTTTGGTTTTGGATTTGAAATGCCTCAGGGCTGACATTTATTTGAATTTATTGAATGTTTATTAAAACAGTGTTGAAACTTAAGAGTTGAGTAACCGGGATAAAATGTCATTACCTTATTTCCCTAAACTGAGGTGTAGTTAACACTCTCCATGTTTCCCTGAAGACTGTTTACTTGTATTTCTTTCTCATGTATTAATAGAAACTTAGTTGGTCTTCTTCCCAGCTCTATGCACAGAGGTCCCCTCAAGGGGTAAATCTTTTGGGGCCATAGTTATTCCTCAACCTCACTAATTGTATGACCTTGAGCCAGCTACTTAACCTCTCATAGCCTCAGTTTCCTCATCTGTAAATTGAGGATTAAAACTCCCTCATTTTGGGATTAACATCTTGATTTGCCAATAAATAAAAATAATGCCAATAGAGGGCCTCGTCCAGTGCCAGCACCTAAAAAGCTATTGTTATTATTTATCATTTAAATGGCGGGATGAACAGCAGTGGGTTTGAACTTCCTGTCTCTGTCCCTTTCCCTACCCAGTTTGATCAGAAAGAGAAGGCCACCCTCCTGGGCAATAAGAAGGACTACTGGGATTACTTCTGTGCCTGCCTGGCCAAGGTGAAAGGAGCCAACGATGGGATTCGGTTCGTCAAGTCTATCTCAGAGGTAAGCTGAGCAGATCGGCCGAGGACCTTGTGTCTTCCTCTTGCCTGTCTTAAGCGTTTCCTGCAGAGACCTTGGTTGCAGAGAGCCAAGTGAGGAAATGGGGGTTTACTGGTGGTAAAGAAGGAAAGAAATCCAGTCCAAGTAAATTCAGTGCCCACTCTGCTGTGGCTCAAGCTCAGGGAACCCACTTCAGTGAGTGTTTCTCAAGCAGAGGAATGCCGAGCCCTGAATGTACATTCGACCACATCTCACACGTCACCTAACGGGATGGGCTGCTCACATTGTAAGTCTCCGCTCATGGCCCCCTTGGAAGGTATACAGCACAGGACACCTCCATCTTTTTTAAAAACTCATTTTCTTAGATAAAATTCTTAGAGTTTGCCAGGCTGCTTTCCCTATAATTTGCCCAGGAAACTTAGATTTGATATGAGAGTGATATGGGGTCTCTAGAGACATTCCTTAAAATGCTGGTGTGCTGAGCAACTTCCCACATTCACTTCAGAGTCCCCAAAAGCAGAATGCCATGGCTTTGCCCTTTTACGAAAGTCCAGAATGACAAACACACACTCTCCTGCCCTTAACCCCCAAAGAATCTCTCTTCCTCTCTCTCATCAGCTTAGCCCATCCAGGAGTGAAGAACTTTGCATATTAGGGAGCAAGTAAACCCCAGAGGATGCTTGTACATTTCATCTTTCTTTTCAGTATCTCTTCAGTAAGTGTGAAGTCACTTTAAAGTCAACATACATGCTCCTTGGCTGGCCTCCCACAAAGGCCACAGCCTGAGGTGTTCTGGGAAGAGCTCCCGCCCGACCACGCCAGCTGGAGCCGGATGTATTTCTTCTTATCGAGAATGATGGTGTTAGATACACCGACCTCGAGGGCTGAGCATTTCCCACCATCTGTACCCTCTGACATCTGAAAAGATGAGGAAAGATCCTGGCTCTGACGAGTTTGTTTTGCGAGTTTCTTTAACATCTGTATAGTGTGGGCAGGTCTTGTGTGTTCTTGCCTGGTAGGGTACTCAGGTCCATGATGTACAGCAGTGTTTTTATTTCAATGTGTCATAAATCCGGAAGGGGTTCTCATTGTCACCTTCCTTTCTTCATTCCTCAGCCACTGTGTCAGAGCAACTAAAGCCTTCAACTTTATGACTTCAGATGCCGAAGTCTGGAAATAAATTTAGTTTTAATCCCCATTCCCCAGGTTTATGAAATACTTGCTAAAAACACATCTACCTTTTGGCTAGTTTCCTCTTCTTTTCTCATAATGCAGGCAGATCTTTAGACAGTTCAAACATGGAAACTGAATTTCTAGAAACAAAATGCATTCCTTGGTTGTGTGAATTTTGGTTTTTTGGTGGCTGGCATAGGCTCTGCTTCCCATAGGATCTAGTTGTTTCATCTGTGTTGAAGACTCCGCTCTCTGGAGCATCATTGGTTGGAGTGGCGTACGACGTCACTAGGCTGGGTGAGTTGCTGGATACTTGGATTACTATGAATAATTAAGTGCCATTTGGGTCTTTAAGCGAGAGGGTAAAAGTTAATGGATAAGAAGCATTTGGATAAGGCCCCTCTGGGGTAGGAGGCAGCTATTTGAGCTAAAAATGGGTGAAGGTTCTAATAAGCCATTTCTAGAGGTTCAGAATGGGTACAGTTTGGACTGTATTTAACCGTGATGAATGGAGTGTAGCTCGGCATCAGGCTCACAACACAGTGGCCTGCTTTAAAGCAGAATCAGCTCTCGTGCGCCCTGCAGATTTGCTGTCCTCAGTTGTATTGCTTCTCAGTATAATGTATATGGGTTCCAATTAAATGCTAAAAAATTAAGGAATTAGGTAGTGAAAGCGGACCCATGATCTCAAAAAATAAAGAGGCTGTGCAGTATTTTGATTTGCAGTACAGGGAAACTATTGTTCCCTTCCTCAGAAGTATCTAAAAATACCTTTTAAAATAAATATCTCCCTTTATTATAATCAGTTCAGTTAATAGGTTTAATGAAAAATATAGCCTTAAATGTTTACCATTAAGAAAGTTTTACATTCTTTCTTTTTTTTTTTGAGACAGTGTCTCACTCTGTTGCCCGGGCTAGAGTGCCGTGGCATCAGCCTAGGTCACAGCAACCTCAAACTCCTGGGCTCAAGCAATCCTCCTGCCTCATCCTCCCCAGTAGCTGGGACTACAGGCATGTACCACCATGCCTGGCTAATTGTTTTTCTATATATATTTTTAGCTGTCCAGATAATTTCTTTCTATTTTTAGTAGAGATGGGGGTCTCGCTCTTGCTCAGGCTGGTCTCAAACTCCTGACCTCAAGTGATCCTCCCACCTCTGCCTCCCAGAGTGCTAGGATTACAGGCGTGAGCCACTGCGCCTGGCCTGAAAGTTTTACATTCTAAAGGCTGTTAAAATGGCCAGTTTGCCAAAAATCAGGACAAGCTCCTGCCTCTGGGAGCTTACAGACATGGGCTGTTATGTAAGGGTCTTATGAATTCTGCAGGGCCCGTGTGGAGGGCCGTGTTTATGTGACTGGCGAGCTTCATTTCATAATGCTTGCTCAGCTATTGTCAGATGCCTGAGCTTCCTGGTTAGAACCACTGAGCACTTTGTTCTCATCTCACTCATCAGACGAAGAAGTATTTGGACATGGAAATGTCATCAAGATTCTCCCCTGGGCCTCTGTCGAGATCAACTATTGGTAGATGTGCCACAGTGCTTTATGTAAAGCTAGTAAGTCAGGCTGCTGCCTGCCTTCACCTCCGGGTGTCCTGGCTATACTCAAAAAACACACATGGCGAAATGTCTTACAGCATCTGTTGTTTAAGAGGTTTAACACCTTTTTATTTTTTAAAACCACTTCATATTATGTTATCATTTCTTGAGTCAGCAGTGAGAAGGTGCTAACAGGTACTATTAATATATAGCAGGATGTTTACACTATTGTTAACATGCCAGTGCTTGAGGCTGTACTGCATGTTTCCTGACTCAGTCTTGTGCCACAACGGGTATCTTAATAGTGTGGGGTATTGGGTCCCTCCTTGGTCAAACCACTGCTGCCCTTTCTGCTGCCACATATACACTCGTTAAATATTTCTGACCTTTGAAGGGGTGGGAAGGGTATTCGTTCCAGCTTACCCCACTCACAGCCAGAGCCTGATAGAGCAGGTGTGCGTGGTAGGTTGGGAGGTTTTGAATTCCTGCCTACTTTCTTGACCTTCTGGGGCTGACACATCAGGAGTATGAATTCTAATTGCAAACTGGTTTCAGTGTCTTGTTTGGCTGGCCCCTTTATTCTGTCCATCTTGGCCACCATGTGCTCCCCACTGGCAGAGCCCTGCTTTGGCAGCCCCATGGCAGAGTCTCTGACCAGCATATCCCATCTTCACGACAACAAGTTTCCAGAAACTTTTTATAAACCGTGTTTTGAGTGGTGAATTTAAACTTCTAAACAGTTCCAGTCACATTTTCTTCCTCTGAATTGGTTCTGTGGCTCTGGGCACCGGGGGGAGTGGTTTTGAAGACAGGCCTGCACCTGGGCCCTCCTTTGCCCTCTACCCCAGACTTGTGAAACAGACGCATATCCGTTTAATCCTTACCCCATGTGACTGGGCTGCCTGGAGACACCTGTGCTGTCACCCCTGGGCACCTTCTGACTCAGTGCAGTGATTTGGCATATCTGAGAAGGAACAAATCCAACCGGGAAAGCGTTGACAGATATGTGGGTGTTACTGATGATGTCACAGGGACACAGGAGGGAGTTACACATGCAGCAACACTCCTTACAAGTCCCCCTTACAGGCCTCTGCCCTTGTCCCCCTTGTCCCCTTCTACACATGTGCTCCCACCAAGCCCCTTAGGCCCCTTGTCCTGCACCTGTTCCCCCAGTGCCTTAGAAGCAAACCACCATTAGCTACAGCGAGACTGTCTCTTCCTCCTCAAGCTCACTTCTGATGTGAAAAACCCTTTGTTTACCTCCAAGTTTTATTCTAAGTAATCCTGACTGCAAACCCAGAGACTGATGGAGCAGAGGAGGACAGTGACATTCCAATAGAATCCACAGGTGCTTGAGACCTCTCATTAATACATCCTCCTTGACATGGTTGCTGGAGTCCACAGATTATTCTCAGATGAAGGCCTGCAAGTTGTTCACTCACTTCAAGCCTCACTCTCAAGTGACATTATCAAATATTTTGTGTCCTTGAGGGACATGAGTGAAGCCCTGTGTAGGGTAGAATTGGGTGACATTTTCTGCCCTGTGTCTCTTTTTTACAAGCCATCCATGAGACTAGGTCTGTGTTTGGAGTTAGGCTGACAGCTCTTCATCTCTGTGTAATCTGCTTTTTCCAGCTCCGAACATCTCTGGGGAAAGGAAGAGCATTTATTCGCTATTCCTTGGTGCACCAGAGGTTGGCAGACACCTTACAGCAGTGCTTCATGAACACCAAAGTGACCAGGTAAATACAGGAAATGCTGTATTTGTAAATGAACTGAAATTCATTAATAATAATAATGAAAACTGCAGTGGCAGCGCCTGTTTGTGTTGCGCTGTGGCACCTGCAGGGTCCTGCCACATCCATCATTCTCTTCTACCTCTCCTGCCACAGACCTCGACACATGCGGGGCAGGTAGCACTGAGTTTTTTACAGGTGAGTAAATGATGCTCAGAGGGGCTAAATGCCTTTCTCTAGGCCCCACCAATGCTGAGTTGTGAAGCTGGAGCTCAGAGCCAGGCCTCTTAACTCCTAATCCCAGGTCATTCTCCTTAGTGGGTGGTGTGGCCTTGATGCCAGTGCTAATGGACAGACAGGTAGCCCTGGACTCTCAGAAGAATAACCTGAGGGGTTTTAACACCACTGAGCCTGGAACCTCTCTCGACAGAGTCAGCACCTGCTAGTGTCTGCCCTCCTGGGAGACTGCGATGGGCAGCCAGGATTGGGAGCTGCTGTGGAGCCCAGGTTTTCTGTGTGGTCAGCCTTTGTGCCCCTGGTGCTGAAGCCTCCACAGGGCGGGAAGAAGGAAGGAGAGAGGCGAGGATTGAGCATATAAAAGGGAGAGTGGGTGTCAGCTTAGGAGCTGCAAATCAGGTCCTGATCAGCTGAACCTCTTTGGGTTGTCCAGCACCCCTTTACTGGCCTTGCTCCCCTTCCTCAGGAGTATTCTAGTTAATTAAAGAAATCGCTTTTGAATTAAGAAAAAAACCGTACAGGGAAAATGTTTTGTTTCATTTTGTCACCTTGAAAATTGATTTGCATGGAGATGTATTTCTCATGCATGTGACAGACCTTGTGAATTGGTGTGAGTTGAGAACATTTGCATATTTGACTTGAAGGGTATTTTGTTCTAGATCTTTGGGGGAGACCATCATGAACAGCTGGACTTCATTACAGTTCATAAACATCAGCCAAGTAGCTCATTAAACGCATCAGTATTATCTTTTTTTTTTTTTTTTTTTTTGAGACAGAGTCTCACTCTGTTGCCCAGGCTAGAGTGCTGTGGTGTCAGCCTCACTCACAGCAACCTCAAACTCCTGGGCTCAAGGGATCCTCCTGCCTCAGCCTCCCAAGTAGCTGGGATTACAGGCATGTGCCACCATGCCCGGCTAATTTTTTCTGTATATTTTTGGTTGTCCACATAATTTCTTTCTTTTTTTTTTTAGTAGAGACAGGGTCTCGCTCTTGCTCAAACTGGTCTTGAACTCCTGAGCTCAAATGGTCTGCCTGCCTCGGCCTCCCAGAGTGCTAGGATTATAGGCGTGAGCCACCACACCCGGCCTAGTATTATCTTTTTAAATTCTTGTTGCTTTACCTGAAATGAATAGCCACTACCTTAAAGTGCAGATAACATTTCTGAATATATATTAATAGTTTGTTCCTTGGCTTTTAAATTGGTGTTTGGGCCGGGCGCAGTGGCTCACGCCTATAATCCTAGCACTCTGGGAGGCTGAGGCGGGCAGATCATTTGAGCTCAGGAGTTCGAGACCAGCCTGAGCAAGAGCGAGACCCCGTCTCTACTAAAAATAGAAAAAAATTATATGGACAGCTAAATACACATATAGAAAAAATTAGCCGGGCATGGTGGCACATGCCTGTAGTCCCAGCTACTCGGGAGGATGAGGCAGGAGGATTGCTTGAGCCCAGGAGTTTGAGGTTGCTGTGAGCGAGGCTGACGCCATGCCACTCTAGCCTGGGCTACAGAGTGAGACTGTCTCAAAAAAAAAAAAAAAAAAAAATTGGTGTTTGGACAGAAATTAGCAGTGAGTTCAGAGTCCCATACTGAGTTCTAGAAATGGAATAGAAGGTGAGCTGTCTTTGAAAAAGGAAGTGTTCTTTCTCCTACAGTTGCCCTTTCTTGGCAGGTAATTGAGATTTAAAGTTTCTTAGATCCTTTTTGAGAAATAGTTAAGATATAAATAATAAATGATAAGCATCCAGATCACTACAGTAATTTCTTTGAAGAAGGGCATGCTTATTTGAGAGTTGTATATTCCTACAGTGAAAATGAAATTGCTTTATGTGTGTGTGTCTTTAAATAATTTAGTAACCTGAGTTGGAATTTGAAGAGACAGAACCAAGCTGGCAGGACTGATTAAATTCACTCTTTCCTTATCTTTATTGCTTTCATAATTGACACATTTTATGTTTTTCTGCAGTGACTGGTACTATGCAAGAAGCCCCTTTCTGCAGCCAAAGCTGAGCTCTGACATTGTGGGTCAGCTCTATGAGCTGACGGAGGTACAGTTTGACCTGGCATCGAGGGGCTACGACTTGGATGCTGCCTGGCCGACATTCGCCAGGTACTTTGAGGAATTGCATGGTTTAAAAGACAGGGAAAGAGATGTTTGACATTTTGAAGCTTGCCACCAGTCTAGTCAAAGCAATTTTACTTGCTCAGTAAATTACAAAAAGCTTTGCAGCTCTTACGCCTGCTAATTTTACAGACATTGTTGAATCATGACTAATGATAACATCTGATGGCTCCAACCTAACTGGCCAGGGGGTATGAGTCAGTGGAGATGCGTGTGCAAAACCAAAGGTTTTTAAAATGAGCGTTGGGGGAGGAGCAAGTGGGCTTTTCCCCCTGTGTGTTTAGGAGTTATCCTAGAAGCCCTCCAGGCAGTAAGAGACGGAGTGAAAGCCACAGCTCTTCCATGTAAGGTTGCTAGAAAGGTTGCTGTGTTTTTGTTCCTTCTTTTTTTCTTTTTTGCGGCCATCAAGCCAGCCATACCTTTGACCAGTGTGGCACTCACTCACACCATCGAGCAGAGTCTTCGCCGCAACTCCAGGAAGGAAGTGCTGAGGAAACAGGCTCAGAAGTGGAGGGACTTGCCCAGAGTCACACGGCTGGTGGGCAGCAGGGCTGGGGCACCACACTTGGGTTAAACTCAAGTCCAGCATTCTGTGTTTTGTTTTGCTTTGTGTTAATAAGGTTTTTAAATTTTAATTTTCATATGTTTTTATCAGGAAATAGTTCTTATGCAGAGAAAAGTACTGAATATGATAAGTCGTGTATGAACCACCAGGATTTAATAGTTTACATTTTGCCATCTTCAGATGTCGTTTTCAAAGCTTTAATTTTGAAATCATTTCAGAATTACAGAAATGTTGCAAAAATAGTACAGTGTTATTCATCTATCCTTCATCCTGATTCCCCAGTGATCGGTATTTTACTATAATTATTTTATCATTTTTTCTCTTTATATATGTTGGTTTATTTCGTAAGGGATTTGAGAGTAAATTACAGACTTGATTCCCCCTTTTCTCTTAGATACTTCATTGTGTATTTCCTAAAATCAAGGACATCTTATGTAACTATAACCTCAAGTATAATCATTAAAATCAGGCAATGGATACGATATGTTACTAATCTACAGACTTTATTCAAATTTTACAAATCATCTCAACGTCTCTCATAATGTCAGATCCAATCCAGGATCACATGTTAGTTGATTGTTAATTAGTTAATTGCCATGTCTCTCTAGGCCCCTTGAATTTGGAACACTTTCTCAGTCTTTGTCTTTCATGACATTGACATTTTTGAAAAGTACAGGCCAGCTATTTTGAAAAACGTTCCTTAATTTGAGTTTGTCTGTTGCTTCCTCATTATTAGATTCAGGGTAAGCATTTTTGACAGGAACACCTCAGATGAGTCCTTGTCAGCACATTATATCTGGAGGCACACAAAGTGGATTTGTTTCATTACTAGTGAGGTTAACCACGGTCATTTGGTCAAGGTGGTATTTGACAGTTTTCTCCTAAAGTTACTATTTCTTCCTTTGTGATGAATATGTATCTCATGGGAAGATACTTTGAGATTGTGTCATGATCCTTTTTCACATAAATCTCTCTTTCGTCCATTAGTTTTAACATCCATTGATAATTCTTGCCTGCAGCAGTTTTCCCATCATGTTTATCAGAGTGATTTTCTAACTCCATGGTTTCTTTTACACTATTAGTTGGCATTCTACTATAAGATCTTTTCCTTCCTCCCATTTATTAATTTATTTATGTATTCATAAATTGTATTGACTCATGGATTCTTACTTTATTCAATCAGTTACATCTGTCACTGCCATTATTTATTTTGAAGGTTAAATCATCCCATATTTGGCCAGTGGGAGCCCCTTCAGGCTGGTTCTTGTGGGTGGGTGGGGGGCATTTATATCTGATATTTTTTTAAAAGAGATGAAGTATTATGGAACCAGCTAAAGCCCTACCCTACTGCTATCCTTTCCCCCATTCTCTCCTTCCAAAAGTAATCACAGCCCTAGAGTTGACTCATGTCATTCCAAAACGTTACATTTTTACTATGTGTATATCCATAAATATTTTGTGTATGGTGGTTGTGTATATATGTATATATAGTTTTTTTTTATATACATTGAATCATGAGACAGCTATCCTTTCCCAACTTGTTTTTTCTGTGCTGTTCTTGAGATTTTGTATCTGTTTGCACACTGAGTTCTATTCCTGCAGAGTGGGGTGGAACACAGCTCTGCCCATTTATTTACATACTGTCTATGCCTACATTCATACTACAGGGGCAGTTGAGTTGTGATGGAGACCATGTAGCCCACAAGCCCAAAATATTTGCTGTCTGGCCCTTTACCAAAAAAAAAAAAAAAGAGGAATGCTGACCCATGGGGCAGTGTATTCTGTTGCGTGAATAAACCACGGTTTGTCTGTTTGCCTAGCAATACAGAGTTAGTCTGGTTCCACTTTTTCCACAGTTTTGGTGCTGCCAAGAGCATCCCCATCGTCTCCTCATGCACAGAGGCAACCGTCTTTAGGGAAGATACTGAGAAGAGCAATTGCTGGGTTGTGGAGACTAACAAGTTTGAAAATGCTATAATTTTAGATTTAGGAGATGATTCTGGTGAAGTAAAAATGTGTTTGGGTTCCAGTATTCTTGCTAAACAAGAGTTATCACAGAAGCCTTTGTATTTCTAAGCTAATGCTGTCCAGTAGAACTTTCTGCGATGAGGGAAATGTTCTACATCTGCGCTGTCCAGTGTGGTTACGTGAGCCAGAAGCAGGTCTTCCAGCCACATCACATATGTGTAGCGTAAAGTGGTGACTGTGAGCCCCTAAGCACAGTGTGACTTTTATTTACCAAATTGACTGCTACTTGTTCCTCACAGACAGACAGAGTAAGGCAGGCACCAAAAGCTCAAGAAAAATTTAAACCAAAAATTGAGAAATATATGTTCGCTTAATTTTTTTTCTTGGCAGTGGGAGGAAAGTCATGATGTTTAAACTGTAGCCATAGAGTCCATCTGTCACAGACCAGTGTAGATGCGCTCTTTGGTGGAAACTGTTGTGTTTTACCTCTTTATATTCTATCAGGGCAGGCAGTGCCCTCTACGACCACCTGGTTGCCTAGTGACCACCAGGGCCTCCATGTATGTGTACCTTTGTGTATGTGTCCTGCTCTGAATGTAGGTATGTCTGTTCTGTGGCCCCACAGGAGGACACTGGCCACTGGCTCTTCTGCTTACCTGTGGAAACCCCCCAGCCGAAGCTCCAGCATGAGCAGTTTGGTGAGCAGCTACCTGCAGGTAATGCCAGGAATGCTGGAGGGTCCTTGCGTTAGTGTTGACTAGGGTGTGTCCTTGCCCCTCGTAGCTGAGGGTGGCGTTCTCAGATACTGTGTTGTTCCAGTCTGAGCAGCATACCCCTCAGTTAGGTCTACTATTTTCTAGAGGCTAGGTTTTTCCAACAAAATGGACTTTAGGCCCTTTTAAAATTAAATTCTTTTAAAAGATTTTAAGGTATTTAAAAAGAAGCAGTCTATTAGCACTGTGGTTAAAAGCAACACAGTCAACTCCTGACTCTGTCACCTACCAGCTGTGACCAAGGGGAAATTACTTAACCTCTGGAAGCTTCAGCTGTCTCATCCGTAAGATGGGGATAATAAAAATCATTCTAGTGCATAGATGAGGGAGTGCATGGACAGTGCTTAAGGGCGTAACATATGCAAGGGCTCAGTAAATGTTAGTATGTAGGAGCAGTTTGTTAATATTTTTAGAAATGCAGGTGTGTCACAGCTGTATATAGTTTTGTGGAAATTGATCAGCAATAAAAGAATTAAAATGATCAATATAGGGAGCATTGGGAGTAGAAAATAGATTAATCTCTTACCCCATTTTGTGGTTTAATCATACCAGGAGTTGTGGATATGGTACAATGGGTGAGCAACAGTTTAAACATGACTGAATTTATCTAAGAGCCAACATCCGTGAAGTTAATAAAGCTCAAGGAGACCAGATGGGAAATGCAGGTCTGCATTTCATGGAGCTCTCACATGTGGCTTTGTGGCGTGCTGCTGACCTCCTTGTGGCAGATGCTTTGAGCAAAAGGGTTCTGGTCCTTTGAATAGCTCTCTAGAATAACCTTAGGAAAGGCGATGCCTGTATATTTGCTTTTACTCTCATTAAACTCTAAGCTTTTCTGAATAGCCATGTAGCTTCATCCCAGAGGCACTTGACTTTTGTGTTTTTCATCCCCAGACTCAGGAGATGGCCTCCAACTTTGACCTGAATAGTCCCCTGAACAACGAGGCACTGGAGGGCTTTGACGAGATGCGGGTGGAGCTGGACCAGCTGGAGGTACGGGAGAAGCAGCTGCAGGAGCGCGTGCAGCAGCTGGACAGAGAGAACCAGGAGCTGAGGGCAGCTGTCAGCCTGCAGAGGGAGCAGCTGCAGATGGAGAGAGAGAGAGGTTGCGCCCCAGCAGAAGACAGCATTCGCCTCACTTGCATGGCGGCCGAGCTCCAGAAGCAGTGGGAGGTCACCCAGGCCACCCAGAACACGGTGAAGGAGCTGCAGACATGTCTGCAGGCCCTGGAGCTGGGTGCCGCAGAGAAGAAGGAGGACTACCGTGCAACCCTACAGCGGCTGGAGTCTGTGCTGCAGCCCCTGGCGCAGGAGCTTGAGGCCACACGGGACTCACTGGGCAAGAAGAACCAGCATTTAGCCAGTGTCCCAGACTGGCTGGCCATGGCTGAGCAGAAGGCAGATATGGCACCAGACACAAAGGGGCAGCAAGAGCCCATTCCCAGTGATGCAGCCCTGGAGATCCAAGAGCTGGGGGAGAAGCTTCGAGCCCTAGAAAGGGAGAATTCCAAGGTCCAGGAGCTCAACAGACAGCAGAGTGCCCAGCTGGAGCAGCTGGCCAAGGAGCTTCAGCTAAAGGTGGAGGCCCAGGCCAGCCTGGAGTGCCTGGTGAAAGAGATGGCCCCGCTCCGGGAAGAGCTGTCTGGGAAAGGGCAGGAGGCAGCCCAGCTCCGGCAACAGCTGCAGGAGTCACTGGCCCACTTGAGCTCCCTGGAGAAGGAACTAGCGGAGGTGAGGCGAGAGGAACAGCGGCAGCAGGAGGAAAAAGAGCTGCTGGAGCAGGAGGCCAGGTCTCTGACCCGGCAGCTACAGTTCCTGGAGACCCAGCTGGCACAGGTGAGCCAGCATGTGAGTGACCTGGAGGAGCAGAAGAAGCAGCTTATACAGGACAAAGACCACCTGAGCCAGAAGGTGGGGATGCTGGAGCAGCTTGCTGGGCAGCCAGGCCCAGAGCTGCCCATGGTGGATGAGAAGAATGAGGCTCTGGTCCCTGTGAACTCCACACTGCAACAAGCCTGCGAGAAGCCAGAGGAGGAACAGAGGGACCTGCAGGAGGAACAGAAGGACAATACCAAGGTGCAAGGATACAACCAGGAGGAGGAGCTCCGGCAGGCCAACAAGGAGCTGGAGAAGGAGCTGCAGGAGGTGCTTGGGCGCAACCAGCTCCTGGAGGGCAAGCTGCAGGCCCTGCAGGCTGATTACCAGGCACTGCAGCAGCGGGAGGCAGCCATCCAGGGCTCCCTGGCCTCCCTAGAAGCTGAGCAGGCCAGCATCCGGAACTTGGGCGAACACATGGAGGCAAGCCTGCTGGCTATAAAGAAGGCCAAGGAAACCATGAGAGCCCAGGTGGCAGAGAAGGAGGCTGCCCTGCAGAGCAAGGAGGACGAGTGCCGGCAGCTGCGGGAGGAGGTACAGCAGTGCCGGCAGCTGGCGGAGGCCCGGCACAGGGAGCTCCAGACTCTTGAGAACCAGTGCCACCAACAGAGCCAGCCGATTGAGGCCCTCACAGCAGAAAAAGACCAGCAGAGGCTTGTTCCCCACCGAGATGATGCAACCCATGAGCTGGCATCCCAGCAGGCCCTGTCTCAGGCACAGCTGGAAGTCCACCAAGGGGAGGCCCAGCGGCTACAGGCTAAGGTGGTAGACCTCCAGACCAAGCTCTGGGCAGCCCTGGATGACAGGGACAAGGTACAGAGCCAGCTGAGTGTGGCTGAAGAAGTCCTGAGGGAGCATAAGACCCTCGTGCAGCAGCTGAAGGAGCAGAATGAAGCCCTCAACAGGGCCCATGTCCAGGAGCTGCTGCAGTGCTCAGAGCGTGAAGGGGTGCTGCAGGAGGAGAGGGCCGGTGAGGCCCAGCAAAGGGAGGAGGAGCTGTGGGCCCTGCGGGAGGAGCTGTCCCAGGCAAAGTGTAGCTCCAAGGAAGCCCAGCTGGAGCACGCTGAGCTGCAGGAGCAGCTGCACCGAGCCAACACGGACACAGCCGAGCTCGGCATCCAGGTCTGCGCACTGACTGCAGAGAAGGAGCGGGTGGAGGGGGCATTGGCCTGTGCTGCCCAGGAGCTCCGGGACTTCAAAGAGGCGGCCTCAAGGGAGCAAGAGGGCCTGGAACGCCAAGTGGCAGGGCTGCAGCAAGAGAAGGAGAGCTTGCGGGAGAAGCTGGAGGCAGCCGAGAAGGCAGCCAGTTTGCTGCCTGGCCTGCAGGCCCAGCTGGCCCAGGCCGAGCAGCGGGCTCAGAGCCTCCAGGAGACTGCACACCAGGAGCTCGACACCCTCAAGTTCCAGCTGAGTGCTGAGATCATGGACTACCAGAGCAGACTTAAGGTAATCCTAGCTTCAACTATCCAGGCTCTGTTCACCTCCGTGGGGCCCGGTGGGTCCATGGGAGGATACCCCTTTAGCCAAGAGGCAACTGAGGGCCAGAGAATGTACTCAGGGCTGAGGCAAACACCCGATGGTCCCATCCTGCTGTCCCAGCTCACAGTAGCGTCTTTCCCTCTATGGGAATGCTAGGGGTAGCACCGGGGAGTGATGCCGTAGCCCAGAAGTCAAGGCCATTACACACAGAAATTTTTAAAATTTTTAACCAATTTGAAAGAGCAGGATGTTTACAAATCCAGTTCAGGAGCTTCTTTTGAACTCAGAAGATCTAAAATCCTCATCCCCATGTGGCAGCAGTCAGCAGGAGCTCGGTGGTGGCTGCCCACTTAAAGGAGGCAGGTATCCTCTGGGTTTTTCCTTATGCTCATTTATGTACTCGCCCAGCCCCCTTGGGCCTGCGAGCCCTGCCTTAGCCTCCAGAGCCACTGCAGAGTGCCCACCTGGAGTCCTGTCTCTGGGCTCCTGATGAGTGCTTAACCAGCCCCTTCAGGTGCTACCCTGATGGCAGCGTAGGAGCTGACTCAATTCATTTTTACAAGGCCTTAGGGACAGACAAGTTCGTGAGATCAGTAGGTGCCACATGCCTTTGATAGTGCACAAAGGTGAGGGACTAAGCATAGTTGAGAGTGAGGTTGCCAGCAGGACGGCTTGGGGCTCGATTTCCAGCCCTTGTCACCGTTCTGTCTGCTTCAGGGTCTCTGAGGCAGCTCCACTATGCTGCCACCGACATACCTCCCCGCCCAGTGCCACCCTGCCCTGTGAAACTCCACGGGCTCGGGGCCACTTTCTCCTTCGTAGAAATTAAATTCTAAGTTTAGGGACCAAGCTAAGTCTCTTCTTAGTAAGCTTGAAAGTATGTTGTTACCAATAAAGCCCAAACTTGTTGAAGAGAGAGAGAGATTGTTTTTTTTCCATTTGGGTGATGGGGCTGAGGGAGTTTCAGAGCAAGGACCCACTTTTACGATCCTCTTGTTGTCCTCTCCAGACTTCCAGCGAAGAGTGCACGAGCCTCAGGGGCCGGCTTGAGGAGCAGAGCCGGCAGCTGCAGGCCGCCGAGGGGGCCGTGGGGAAGCTGAAGGTAGGCCCCTGCCGCTGTGTGCACCTGTCAGGGAGAGGACATCTGGTGTGGTTTTTACTGGACCATTTAAGAGCACTCCCTGCAAGGCTCCCAGTTCCCAAGCTGGAGCTGTCCTCAGTTCACCTTCGTAGACATCCTGAGTTTGTACCACGACTCCCTCCATTCCCTGGACAACTGGCTGGAGCTGCCAAGTACAGAAAGGACATAAGTTGTCCTCCTTGGCCCTTTCTGTAAATGTCCTCTAGCCAGTGATTCTAAACTGAGCAGGAGCAGGGGAAGCGCTGGTCCCACAGTGTTCACAGTAGTGACTTGCTCCAGTGAACCCGATCCCCTACTGCCCTACCTCCGGCATCACCATGGGGATTCCTATACTTGCCACCTGCCAACCATCAGAATCAGTTGCAGCTGAGGCCCCACAACTATAGAGCAGAGGTTCTTGACCTCTCAAACTTTAAAGAAAATAACCCTCTGTTTAGAAGTGACCCAGCCAGATGGGGCGGATGGCACGCCAGTCACTTTATGGTGTCTTGCATGGGCTTCTGCGAGCTGAATGTCTTCTCCCTGATGTCCTGTGCCAGGCCGCTCAGGCTGACATGGAAGGGAAGCTGAGCTGCACCAGCAACCGTCTTGCAGAGTGCCAGGCCACCATGCTGAGGAAGGACAAGGAGGGGGCCGCACTGCGGGAAGACCTGGAAAGGTTAGTCACACAGTCCACCCACGCAGCCATGGTAGTCTTCAGGGAAGGGGTGTTCTGTGCAGTCATTTAGAAAGTCAGTCACTCGTCTTAACTTTAGGAAGTCCTTTTGCAAGAAAAACCACAAACCCAGAAAGTGCTTATGCCGGAAACATGCCACAGACAACCTGGCCGTCTGCCGATCACAACCTATAGATGACTGAAGCACCTTTCTCTTAATTCAGTTTTCTTATCTCTGGCAGGGCACGCTTCAGTTGAGTAACTGCATGCTTTGGAAAACCTAAGTTAAAAATTAGGTCATAATAATAATGGTAACAGAAGTAGCATACATTTAAATAATGCTTAAAATGTGGCAGGCACTGTTTTAAATACTTTACATAAATTTACCCATTTAATCCTCCCAACAGTCCTATGAGGAAGGTATTATTTATCCCCATTTCGTAGACGAGGAGAATGAGTGTGCCGAGGACCCGGATCAGCCCGTCTTTCCGCAGACTCTCTGGTGCTGTGTCTGCAGAGAGCAGATGATGCTGTCACCCCTTCCATCATGTCTAGAAGTACAGTCCCTACAGTGCTGCCCTGTGGCCTGGGGGCACCATGTGGTGATGGGGCCCAGCAGGGACCTGATTAAAACAGGTTTAGCAGGGAGGAGCAGTTGCTGGAATCAAATTGCACATGTGCCACCAGCAAAGACAGGCATCCCACGTCTTCAACTTTCCTACTCACCCCTTACTTCTTTCTACCATCTGCCTTCTAGGCCTGGGCCCAGGCTCAGCGGGAGATCTGAGTATGTTTGACATTCAATAACCTGGACTCATATATTTCTTCTCACTTGACCCTTCCAATGTTTGGATTCTGTAGGGCCCTGGCTGCCAGGTCGTGTTCACCTCCTGGGTTGGTGGCATTAAATAAATGCTATAACAGTGGCTATTTGTAAGATCTCAGAGCATTTGTTTTAGCTGCTCAAAGTTGCACAATCCATTTGACCACGACTGGATTTTATTTTATATGGTGTTTGTGTGTATGTGCATGCATGCCCATGAGATCATTTTGGTGGACAGGGTCTCTAGTAAACAACCTTCTGACAACTTTATATGGGACATAGAAGGGCTACATTAGGTATAAATTAATCACTCTCCCTGCAAGTCCTCTGTGTAATGGAGCTTTTACTACGTCCTGCCTGGCCATGCTTGGAAAACCACTGTTTTAGGGGGCAGCTGAGCTGAGAGTAGAGTGGGCAAGGTTGAGGAGGTGTTGAGGTTCAGCCAGCTCCCTTGCAGCAGACTGAGACATCCCACAGTGCCCAAAACAGAATTCCTTGGTCCTCGGGGGTCTATCAGGTAGAACAGCTCTCAGTGCAGATGCAGATTGTGTGCCTGCTGTGGGCCCGGCATTGGGCCCTATGTGTAGAGTCCCAAAGGCACATGGAAGACAGGTCCTCCTCTCTGTGGCCACCCCTAGAAAGCTATGCCACTGTCCTTCCTGTCTTGACTCCTTTCTTCTCCTGCTCCCCGACTCCTCCTTCTCCCCATCGCCAGCCTGGGGGCCTTGCCCATTGACTTCCTCTCACAGCCTCAGTCCCTGTCCAAGAACCAAGGGACACAGAGTTCAACTCACCTGGGATGCCTCTAGCAATGTGGGGTCAACCTGCCCCCCCAGGATGCCCCTTTGTGTGTGGGGTTGTGTGAGGGGATCTCAAAGCCTAGGGGACTGCAGAACCTGTGAGCAGATAATGCCGAGGGGCTCCCCCACCGTGAAGACAGCAGGTCCCCCCCTTAGATAGAGGCCCACTAGGGAAGCTGGAATTCATGGCTAATCACGAAAACTTACCACTCCTCCCCAGGACCCAGAAGGAGCTTGAAAAAGCCACAGTGAAAATCCAAGAGTATTACAACAAGCTCTGCCAGGAGGTGACAAACCGGGAGAAGAATGACCAGAAGATGCTTGCTGACCTGGATGACCTGAACAGAACCAAGAAGTACCTTGAAGAGCGGCTGATAGAGCTGCTCAGGTGAGTGCCAGGCCAAACCAGCAGCTGGGGCTTCTCCCCATGACTTGGTTTTTCATTAAAGAAATGCGACTGTTCTTGAAAGGACGCTTCGGGGAATTTCCCGTTCTCTTGCCCATCTCTCGGAGCCCTTTTCTCCTTCTCCTCCACCCCACTTTCCCCAGTACCCAAGGCCCCAAACTCCAGTGCCTTCAGGGACCAGGCAGCAGATGTAAATGGGAAGTGGGCCAGGCGGGGACCATGAGGGACGGGGGGACACAGCTGGGCTCTGCCCCTGCCACTCATTGCCACGTCAGCATTGGGCCCAGAACTGCCAGACCACCTTACTTCTCAAGGGTAGGTGGAATCCTGGACTTTTATGTGAAATGTCCTAATTTCTAAATGTTGGCAAGTCATTCAAAACTTTTTTAAAAACCTTCTCCTTATGGAAATTTTCAGATATACAAAAACAGAATCATGTAATGCACCCACAGGTACACATCGCCCAGCTTCAACAGTGTTCAACTCAGGGCCAGTCTCGCTTCATCTGTAATCCCATCTGTTCATGCACCTCCCTGTATTATTTTGACGTGAATTCCAGACATAATACCATTTTATCCATAAATGTTTCTGTATGTACCTCTCCAAGACAAGGACTCTTCATGTTAAACAACCACAATATCATTACCACACTCCAAAAAATGAACTACAATTTCTTAATACCATGAAGTATGTAGTCATACTTTCAAATTTTCCAGTTGCCTTGTAATTTCTTCATGGTTTGTTCTAATTGGGATCTAAATTAGATCCATACAGTGCAGTTAGTGGTATGTCTCTTACAGTCTCAGGTTTTCCCACCATCTCCCTAACTCATTTTATTTTCTTTGTAATTTACTTTTGAAGGAGCCAGGTCATTCATCTGGTTGAGTTTCCTACCACCAGGGTTTTGCTGATGACATCCCCATGGTGTCATTCAGCATGTTTGTCCATCCCGTGCATTTCCTATGAGTTGATAGAACAGTGGTTCTCAACCCCAGGTGCACATTAGCACCACTAGGAGAGCTATTGAAAAAATGCCCATATCGGCCGGGCGCGGTGGCTCACGCCTGTAATCCTAGCACTCTGGGAGGCCGAGGCGGGTGGATTGCTCAAGGTCAGGAGTTCGAGACCAGCCTGAGCGAGACCCCGTCTCTACTAAAAATAGAAAGACATTATATGGACAACTAAAAATCTATATAGAAAAAAAAAATTAGCCGGGCATAGTGGCGCATGCCTGTAGTCCCAGCTACTCGGGAGGCTGAGGCAGTAGGATCGCTTAAGCCGAGGAGTCTGAGGTTGCTGTGAGCTAAGCTGACGCCACGGCACTCACTCTAGCCTGGGCAACAAAGTGAGACTCTGTCTCAACAAAAAAAAAAAAAAAAAAAAAAAAATGCCCATATCCAGGCCCTACCCAGACCAACTCAATCAGAATTGCTGGGAGTGAGACGCAGGCACCAGGGAGCCGGAGTTGAGAACCATTGCTCTGCTAGCAGCTTGCTCAGACTCCAGT
The DNA here is from genome assembly GCF_041146395.1 of Eulemur rufifrons. Classification (NCBI taxonomy): domain Eukaryota; kingdom Metazoa; phylum Chordata; class Mammalia; order Primates; family Lemuridae; genus Eulemur; species Eulemur rufifrons. Next base: position 149,448,831 of record NC_090989.1, read on the forward strand.
TCAAACTTTTGGCAAGAACACTTCATAGAATTGGTTTATAGTTTGGGGTCTTTCCTTTAAGAGGCACATAAGATCTGATTTGCCCTCCCTTTGTGATATTAGCGTCCATGGATCAGGAATGCTAAGATGTACTAATTCAGTAGGGGTTGCAAAATGGTGATATTAAGATTATAATTAATTTGAAAGTTTAAAAGCTCTGCCTACATGCCATCAATATACAGACTTAGAACCCAGGGTTCTAAGCTCTGAGCTTAGACGTCTTTCTGAGGGGTGTGATGGAAAAGCCCAACTACTGACAATATTTCCACATTCCCAGGGTGTGGGCACCTGGCCTCATGGGAACAGAAGGGTCAGGTGCTATGGACCAGCTGGGAGAATGAGGCTGGTTCAGAGGATGAGTCTTCCAGCTTCCTGACAATTTTAAGTGTCCTTGAAAAAGCCAATCGATTCCATGTTCAAGCTTTTTTATTTAAGGAAAAGGGTCTATGGTTTATTAGGAGTTCCTGGCTGCTGATGGAGCCCTCTTTCAGGACCAAAGTGGCTCTGGTGTCACGTCACCAGTGGCTGAGGTGCAGCTCGGGCCACATTAACCCTCTGCATGATGGCTGGTGTTCCGTACAGGAAAGAATGAACTTTCTGTGTCAGAAAACATCAGGCCTGGAAATGCTCATTAGCAGCCATAAGGAAGCCACTATACACGTCCCCCTGGTGCATCAGGCACATTTGGACATTTCCAGACCTTTCTGAAAATCCCCACACTTCTTCCAGGCTGGCTTCCTGGAGTGACTTTACCACCTCTCAGAGGAGCAGAAGAGGTTAACATCTGATCAGATTTTGGGGTTGGGAAATCTTTGATCTTCTACAGTGATTAGTTGTTACTTGAACAAACCATAAAAATATAAAGGGCCCGAGCACATTAAGATTTGGGTAGAAAGTACGTTCGTTGTCCTTGGCTTACCACCCAGGCTGGCAACATGGCGGCACACTGTAGCTCAGACTCCCAGTGGTTGTCGGCACTGTCGTTTAGACGCCTGAGTGGCTCATGGCCTTGTCAGCGCTGGCAGCTCTTGGCAGTTGACAGAGACTTCCATGGGCACATTTGCAAGGTAAAAGTGAATTGTCCTTTGACTTAGGAAATTTGATAGCAGTTTTTTAAAATGAAACAGGGATAATTCTATTGTTTCCACAGATTCTTTCTTTCTTTTTTTCCCTAATGTTATTTTGTCCCAGGGACAAGGATGCTCTCTGGCAGAAGTCAGACGCTCTGGAATTCCAACAGAAGCTTAGTGCCGAGGAAAGGTGGCTTGGGGACACTGAAGCAAACCACTGCCTGGACTGCAAGCGGGAGTTCAGCTGGATGGTGCGACGGCACCATTGCAGGTCAGCAGGCGGCTCGCAGGCCAACACTGAAACCTTGGCAGGGCCCAGGACCAGAGCAAGTAGCTCTGAAATGAGCACTCTGTGATAGGTGTTGGTACCGTGGTTGACTGTCTAGGAAAAGCACGTTGCTTTTTGGCTTTAAGGGAACCATATGAGGACAGTGTATTAGCTGGGGTCCTAGCAGGACACTCAAGGCTCCCTGAAAGGAAAGAGAGTTAAATACAGAGGTGTGGGCAGAGTTAAGGGGACCCACAGGGATGTGGCGTACCCAGAGACCAGCAACCCTTCAGCCATTCCTCAGCGTATGGAGACTGCAAGGGAACGGCGTTACTGGAACCCAACAAGAGCCGGACCCGAAGCTTCACTAGAGGAACACAGGCAGTGCTAGGGGTGCAGAGACCCTCGGAGGGCACAGAGAAGGATGGGTAAAGGTGAATCCCAGGCTGGGCAGGGGCAGCTAGGAATGATCAGCACAGCGTATGAGGGTCTGTGTCTCTTGGAGCCGTAGCCCCTGAGGTGTGGGATGCACACCTGCAGTTTGGTGTCAGGGAAGGTGGGCTTAGTGACACACCTTCTCTCCCTGCCTGCCAGGACCCTAAATGAAACTCTCCCACTGAGCTTACCAAGGTGTTTTTATTGGAATCTTATGAAATGGACTATGGCCACTCTGTAAAGGGGGGCAGAGCCAGGTCTAATGAGGGCCACGTGGCTTCCAGAGCCCAACACAGAGCCCAGTTCTGGTGCTGAGCAGATCACTTGAAATCACAGTGCGTCATCCTCACAGCCTGGGCTTGTTTCGTTGCCAGGATATGTGGCCGCATCTTCTGTTACTACTGCTGCAACAACTATGTCCTGACCAAGCACAGTAACAAGAAGGAGCGCTGCTGCCGAGCCTGTTTCCGGAAGCTCAGTGAAGGCCGTGGCTCCCCTGATAGCACCGGCTCAGGCACTAGCCAGGGAGAGCCCAGCCCCACCGTGTCACCAGCCCACACTGGACCCCAGCCCACAGGAGGCCAAGGTTAGGCTTCTGCTACTGCCTACTGTGTTCTCTAGGTGCCACCCCTCCTTGTTGTGGCTAGTCAGCTCCAACAAGTTTAACTCGATGTTTTCTAAGCTTAGATACTAAAGAGGTGTTAAAAATATATTGCCACCAATTTGGGGCTTTCTTTTTTATTTAATTAGGATTGAAAGAAAATTGAAAAAGGAATAACTTTCTTCTGCTGTAATTCAGGGTGATTTAATGTTAGGTGTGTGTACCTCTTAACACACATATCACCAGTGAAATACACCCCACGCTTTGGAAAATGCTGTCTACCAGAGCTTCAGCCCTGGTATCTACTCTCTCTCCCAGTGTAACCCAAGGCCAGGAGTTGTATCTGGAACCCTTCACACCCTTCACCCTCTCTCTCTTCCTGGCCAAGGAGGGTGTATGCTCCTTTGTGTCTTCCCACTCAGCCCAGTTAAAGGAAGCAGAGTTTGGTTCCTGCTGCTCTGCTTCAAGCACACCCTAACAGACCAGCCCAGGCTGCTCTCCGGGGCGGTGGACTTTGGATGTAGAGCACAGGGAGGCAAAGCCGAGATGGCACAGGCAGAAGTGGGTGTCATCTCTGCTCGAGCCTCACTGCCATCTGCAGTTGGACCTGTGAACTCTTCCTTGGCCTCTGCCTATATGCAAGCCAGCCAGCCTTTAGAAATACTGATAGTTCCTCATTTGTTTAAGTGGATCACCAAGGAGGTTGGCAGGGCCCATGATTTTACTGGGTATAAGGAACTGCTCAGGATGGGGGGTGTACTTTGCACAGCATTAGTATATCTTCTTTAAATCTTTTGTCCGTTTTTCAATTTTATTTTTAATTTTTGAATTTTGAGAGTCCCCTATATATCCTGAATGAAAATTCTTTATCAGATATGTGTTTACAAGTATTTCTCCCAATCTATAGCTTGTCTTTTTGTTTCCTTTAAGTTTGTAATTTTGATGAAGTCCAATTTATCCATTTTTTTTTTATGGATGAGTTTTTTCTTTTCTTTTGGTGTCATATCTTAACCCAAGGACTCAAAGAATCTCTTGTTTTCTCCTAGAGGTTTCATAGCTTTAGGTTATACATTTAGGTCTATGATCCATTTGAGTTAATCTTTGTGCATGGTGCAAAGGATAAGGAGACATGCATTTTTTAATATAGTTGTCTAGTTGTTTCAACACCATTGATTGAAAGTCTATTCTTATTTCCATAGATTTGCCTTTATACCTTTGTCAAAAATCAATTAACTTTATATGTATGAGTCTATATCTGAACTTCCTATTCTGTTCCATTTATCTATATGTCTGTTCTTTTACCGATACTGCACTCTTACGGTTACCATAGTTTTATAAAGCATCTTAAAATCAGGTAGCGTGAGTCCTCCAGTTTTGTCCTTTATCAAAGTATTAGCTATTCTAGGTCATTTGCTTTTCCATATAAATTTTAGAATCAGTTTGTCAGTTTCTACAAAAAAAATTCTAGTGATATTTTAATTGGGATTGCATTGAATCTCTAGATCAGTTTGGAGAGAATTGCCATCTTAATATTAATAAAATTGACTCAATCCATGAACATGGTATAGCTTTCCATTTATTTATATCTGATCTCAGTGGACATATTTTGGATCCCTGTTGCCTGCTTTGCCTTCCCTCTGCTAGCCTCAGAAGGCAGGTTCAGGAGTGTGGCTGGGTCTATGGAAAGAAACCAATCCTTGGTCCCTTTTTTTCAGCCTATGCTTCAAGCTCTCCATTTTGCAGACTTGCGATAAGAGGAGGAACATTCCTTCTAAGGCAGAGCCTGTCCCAGCAGTCGTGTGGCAGGGCTAGCTGGTAACTTGTAGCTCACATGAACCATTCTTGCTAGCCCAGGGCTTTTCTTGCCCTGACTGACTGGTGGGTGTCCTAGCAACAACAGGGAATGCCACCATGCCACAGTGCTGAGGTCACTTGTTTTGATTTTTGACATTTCCTGTCTGCTCGTGTTTTCTTTCTTCTTATTATTCTTTTTTTTCCCCTCAGAACTGCTCTTATGTTTTTCATAACATATGCTGGAGAGTGCTTGTGGGTGGGTGGGCATTCCTACAGTGACCTTCCTACTAAGTGTCCTGGAAAGTCGGACACGAGGCCCCTGGTGCAACTCCTTGAGCAGAGGGAGGTTCTTTCCCACCCACCAGTGGACTAGAGGGAAATGCAGGTCAGATAGACTCTTACTTTCAAAGAGTCATAAATAGGTACTATCTCATGTCTGGACAGAGTAGCTGTCAGTGAGTGACCATTTAAAGTGTGTCCCAGAGGCTTGTTCTGCATAGCTGCGCTCCCGTCCTTTCCCAAGGGCCTTCCGCATGCTGTGCATGATGGTGTGTGTGTTTTCTCTCCTGATCTGCCCCTGCTGCCCAGGAGGAAACACAGACTGCAGGCCACCGGATGATGCTGTGTTTGATATCATCACAGATGAGGAGTTGTGCCAGATACAGGAGTCCGGCTCCTCCTTACCTGAAACACCCACGGAAACTGATTCTCTTGACCCAAATGTGGCTGAACAGTGAGTAGATGTCACCTCCACTTCCTGAGTGTTCATTGCATGCCTGGCCCTTGTGCTTTCTTATAAAGGGCCAGGAAAGTGAGACATTGGAAGCAGGACTGGCTGTCTTTGCCTAAGGGAAGGTGCCTCAGAACAGTGCTCGGGACAGGAAGAGCACTAGCGCTTGGGGAGTGGTCAGTGCTGAGCCTTGTCAGAGGGTTCCTGGGAAGTGTCAGTGGCCCCCTGATTTCAGCATCTCCATTAAGGCCTGTCTCTCTTGGCTCAGGCAACTGTATTAGTTTGCTTAGGTGCCATGAGAAAATACCACAGAATGGCTGGCTTAGTAACAGGGTAACAGAAATGTATGTCCTCAGTTCTGGAGGCTGTAAGTCCAAGATCAAAGTGGCAGCAGGGCTGGTTTCTTCAGAGGCCTCTGTCCTTACAGATGTCCACCCTCTCGCCGCCTCTGCACGTGGCCATCCTATGTGTGTGCCCCTGGCGTCTCTCTGTGCCTCCTAACCTCCTCTTCTTGTAAAGACACCAAACCAGTCAGGTTGGTTTAGGGCCCAGCCTGATGGCCTCATTCTAACTTAATCACCTCTTTAAAGGCCTTATCTCCAAACACAGTCACAGTCTGAGCCACTGGGGGGGTTAGGTCTCCAGCATGTGAATTTGGGGCTGGAGGGACAGTTCTGCACCCCTTGCTGTGCTGTCCTTGGCTATTATTGCTCAGAGCAACCTGCTGACCTTTAAAAACCTTGCTCACTGGCCCCCAGGCTCCGGGTCCTGCTCACCTTACTGGGAATGAAGGCAGAGTGTGGCTTAGTGCTAATGGAACCAAACATGCCCTGGGGACCCCTGGGCCATGGGGTTGGGGAGAACACTGCAGGCTTACACAGTCAGGGAAGGCTTCAGAGGGGGGCATTCCAGGAAGGAAAGGAAAGAAACCAAAGTCCCAGAAGCAGCAATGAGTAGGAGCTGTCTTGGGGTCAGTGATCGGATTGGCTTTGTCCACGAGGCCATAATATGACAAGTTCAGTTCATCTTTTGCAAACACTAATCAGGCTTGGTAACAACGCCATGAGAAAGGAAGCTTGGATTTAATTGCAATTGTGTCGAGTAGATGTGTTCTCTCAGAAGTCCCTTTAGCTGCAGATAAACCCACCCAAAGTCCTAAAGTTCTGACAGCAATAAAAATATAGGCAGGTCCGTTACCCTCACCCTGTGGCACCCGAGGAACTTTCCACCCACCTAACCTGCACTTTGCCCTATCACCAGTATCTGATGCTGCTCCTAATCAGTGACCTGCATCCACTGAACCCTCCCAACTGCTGTGAGAACCCCGCAGCTTACACGGTCGGGACAGGCTTCAGAGGGACAAAAACATCAGCCACAAGGGTGTCCTTTAGTACTTATTCCCTCTTGCCCTCTCGTTTTTCCAGTGTAGCTATTTTCCAACAAAGTTTACAAGGAGAGTTTTACAAGGGCTAGTTTTTTAAAATACGAAATAAATTGCACAAAGTGCCATGATATTAAAATGTCAAGAGTTTAGCCATGAGACCCATGGGAAAGGTCATGGCTTGGTGGTTTCTCACCCTCTAGTGTCTGGCTTTAATGCAGTTTCTACAGCAATGCACTGGCTGTTTAGAAACTTGAGAAAGAATGTATGAGGCTCCCAGGTCCCAGATGTTTCTTGACCCACTTTCCCTCTAGTTTGGACTTTTTATGATGCTCTTGCTAACTCACACGGAGATCTCTAGCCATCTCTTCCTGCCCAGAAGTCAGAGGAGAGCTAGGATTGGTCTGTCAGATTGATCATTCAGGATTTCTGCTGAATTGGGGGTAGGGTGGGGATGTATTTAATCTTCATAAGACTGTAAGTGCAAGAAGTTTTAGGCTTAAGTGTGTCCCACAACCTATGCTCCTTGACTAGAGAGTGACTGAACTCACCATGTTGTAGCCTTGTGGACAAAGCCAACCCGATCACCGAACCCAAGACAGTCCCTCTCTACTTACTGCTGCTTCTGGGACTTTGGTTTCTTTCCTTTCCTTCCTGGAATGCCCCCCTCTGAAGCCTTCCCTGACTGTGTAAGCCTGCAGTGTTCTCCCCAACCCCATGGTCCAGTGGTCCTCAGGGCATGTTCGGTTCCATTAGCAGTAAGCCACACTCTGCCTGCATCCCCTAGCAAGCCAGGTGGGTAGGTGGTCAGGTGAGCAGGACCGGGAGCCTGGGTGCTTGAGGGGCTGCCTTTGGTTTGAAAGTGTCTCACTGCCTCCTGTAGCCTGCATGAGAAGGTGACCATCCTGCAGCTCCCTCTCTCCTCTTCCCCTTTCCCAGTAGGAACAAAAGCAGAAGGCATTCTGACTGCTGACAGATATGTGTGTTTTTGGTGTTGGGAAATCAGGAACTGTTCCAGGGAAAGGAAACTGCCAGCATGCTGGCCTGAGGGCTCTCAGGCAGATCTGGGTCTGACTGATGGGAACCTGTAATCCCTGCATTTCATCTGTTTGGGTGAAGAGCCACCTTCCCAAGTCAGTTAAGAGCTGCATCGTCAGACGCATTTTTGTGCGTTAGTTAGAGATAACCTTAAGCATGTCTGGCAGCTCTTCTTATATTCTTTTTCTTCCTAAGTTTAAGATCAATCAAAAACACCAAGAGTCTGAGAGAGCGTGGGAGTTCTAGATCCCTGGATCTGGATAAGCACCCCGGGCAAGAAACTTAGAGAAAAAAATAAGCGAATCCATAGTAAGAAGTGATCCAGGAGGAATTAAACACTATTTAAGTCCAAATCCATGGGGAAAATAAGGCTGCTTGGTGCTGTTGAGAGTGACTGTTGAACACCTTCCCTGTACCAGCCGCTCTTACACACGACCTCACCTAGTCCCTGCACAGCCCTTCAAGGAGGAGGGGTTATTATCCCATTTTACAGGTAAAGAAGCTGAGCCTCAGGAGGCCAGATAATTTGTCATGTCATTGTAAGTGTCAGAACTAGGCTTTGGACCCAGAACTCCTCCCTCCAGTCCGCTGGCTTGAGATTCATTTGGAAGAGTTCTGCTCTCTCCTCCCCCTGTCCCATTTGCCCATCAAAAATCTTCCCCCCTCCCCTGCCACCAAGTTCACTCTCCACACACATACACATTCCCAGGGCTAAGGAACTTGTTGCCCTTGCCCTCCTGGCAGAGATGGGACAGGAAGAGGTCCCAGAGTCCAGCCTGGCAGGGAGACTTGACAGGATGCTATGGACCCCGTACGTGGCCTCCCAGTGGTCCCCTGTGTGTGGCTCCAAGCTGGAATGGTGGTGTGAAGCAGGAGCAACGCCCCTCACCTCTGGGGAAAGGTGATATTCTTCAGGGCCCTCCAGACATGCACCCTTCTCCCTCACTCAGCCAGGCCCACCCTCAGCCATCTCCACTGCCCAGGCACCAGCTGTTCTCAGGACTAAGGTGGCAGGCAGAGAAGGAACCAAGCTCTTGTCAGCTGGTGAGTCAGGCAGGGAGGTGGGCAGGGGCACTGGGCTTTGGCTGCCTTGGCCTCTGCACGGCCTCCACCCAATCGTGGCCTCCTCGAGGCCTGGCCTCCCCTACTAGCTACCAGACGAACAGACTGTTGGGCAGTGAAGAGTTTGAGCTCCAGAATCAGACACGCTGCCACCTCCTGGCTCGATGGCTCAGGGCAGGGCACCCCCTGATCTCAGTTCCCCACGCCCTAGAGTTGTCAACCCAGTGCCTGACACCTGGGGAGCCTTTTGTGGGGTTGTGTCGTTTTCATGATGTTCGACCCTGAGTTGCAGCATCAGGTCTGAGCCTTGCTTGTCCCCTGCTGCGTGCCTCAGTATCTTGCGCTGCATAGTCCAGTTGTCTTCTCCAGGGAAAACCGCTTCAGACACCTGGATGACACTAAGTGAGCTAATACTTGCCTACAGAGACTGTTCCTGAACCCACAGAGCATCTTTCCAGTAATTGCTTCAGACCCCGTGCTTCATGGCCAGAGTGCTCCGGGGGAGCTGTGGTGGATCCGTCCTCACCTACCAGGAGGTTTGATGCCTTGTTATTTGAGAAACAAAGTGAGAACAGGATATGGTGATAATGGTTGAGGTTAGAAAGCCACTTGTGCTTGGGTTAGCCCAGAATCTCCGCCTGCAGATGAGTGCAGAGTTGGCAGGTACCCTGCGGCTTGTCTGCTGAGTTAACCCTCTCAGTTGCCAGTGTTTGGGGGCAGAGAAAGAGGCTGTTTACTGGGGTTGTAGCCCTAGCTGTCTTGTATTAATCTCTCTGAACTAGTTCTGTCATTTCAAAAATTGGGATGACAGTGCCAGCCCGCCTAAAAAATAGCATTAGTTACCGTGGACCAAGAAGGACTAGGCAGCTGGAAGGGGGTGCTGTCTTGAGACCCCCTTGGAGGAGAAGGCCAGAGTGACCACCCTGACCACTGCTGGGCCCCATGCTCTTGGCTCTGCTCCACCCTCCATTAGGGGCAGCTTCAGGCTTTTCTCTCCTATGGCACCATCTCCTCATTCCAGAACACTCGCTGAGAACGCCTGGCCTTCTAGCTCCCAGGTGGCCTCTGGAACCAGTGTCATCCTGTAGTCACCACGCCTCAGATGATGTGGCCATCTGTGGTCTCTGCCATGCCTCTAAATGGGGCCAGGGCACATTCTCTACCCTCTGACCCTGAGGCCACACCAGGGCACTCCGGGCTCAAGCAGGGTCCATTCCCAGCCTGACCTCCCTTCCCCAAGTCCTCCCATCCGCCCCAGCCTCTGACGCCGTGTGCTGGGGGGTGTGAGTGGGGGGAGAGCTGAGCAGGAGTGAGAAGAGTGACTCTGAGGTCAGGAGCTGGCTCTGCCCAACACCTGAGCCCAGTCTCCTCCTCTGTGGAGTGGAGCCTGTGCCAATAGTCCCTTCTGCTGCCTGGGCTGTGGGTGGCATGAGGTCAAGATGTGAAGGCCCCTGCCTGTAACCTGCACGTGCCGTGCTAGTGCTTATTGCCAAGCATGGTGTAGACCAGGGGAGGAGCTGGGAAAATGATATCTACTTCAAAGAGTAGAGGTAAGGGCCCAGGGAATGTGGGGCCAGTGCGTGGCTGAGAAAGCAGGCAGGGGAAGGAAGATTCCACTGCTGTGCCGTTCCTGGGGACAGGCAGACAGAGATTTCCTAAGCTGTGGAAGGGCCAGCGCAGAACCTGTTCATGGGTGGTGTGGGCGGGGGCAGGCACGTGGTCAGGGAAAGCCTGGTGGTCTGAGCAGCTCCCCTCTGTTGCCGTGGCCAGGCGGGCCCCGAGTGCAGCCCTTGGAGCTCACTGTGCGTGCCTCACAAGCACCCCAGGAGGGAGGGCCATCGTGAGCCGCTGGTGTAGGTGGTGAACCAGGGCTTGGGGAGGCTGCATCACCCGCCCAGGGGTGCACAGTGGTGGAGCTGTCATGTCACTGAGCACTGTTGGAGTGAGCCCGGAGCCCTGGATTCCCATCACCCCACCCTTCCTGTTTTCCCTTCCCTCCGTGGGGACTTGTGGAGGTGCCACAGGGCCCCTGTCTTCTGACTCTTTACATCTTCCTTCCCACTTAGGGCCTCTGTCTCTTGGCCTGGGCCGTGGTCAGGAAGCCAGGGACTGGTGGCCCTTCTGTCAAAAGTGCTCCACATTAAGATGAATGCACAAAGGGGTGATGACAGAAACTCCCCTTTAGAAGCCAATTAAAAGAAGACAAACGTCATCCTCGTCACCCTGAAAAGGGCAGATTTTGTTGTTTGAGGAAGCACTTGGGGTCTGTTGGCCTGAGTACAGTAAAGAAACTCTCCTCATGGGTGCATTTAGGCGTGTTTCTGAAACAGTAGGTAGGATCCTGTGGGGGGCGCCCCGCAAGGCCTGCCTGTACTCAGCTCACCAGGGTGCATGTGGCATGCCACACACCTCTGGAAGGCACGACGCAAACCCTCCCTTGCCTCGCCAACCCGCAGGGCTGACAGAGGGCTTCCATTTTGTGTCACTAGTCTTGTGAAAATTAGTAACTTATGCTATTTTTGGACCATTTTTACCCCAAAATGCAAACCATGCCAAGTGTTTTGCATGCACTATCACGCCAACCCTGAGAGGTGGGTACTGTTATGATCCATGTTTCCCCAAAAAGGAAGGAAACAGGTGCTCAGAGGCTAAGAGATTTGCCCAAGGTCTTACTAACTGGTGAGTGGCAGAGATTTGACTCTAGTCTATCCAGCCCCTAAAGCCACACTGTAAAGCTAGTTCTGGCCTGCCTCTCTGCATTCTACTTAACTGTTATCAATTGGTTCTCCATACTCTGGTGAGCAGTTTGAGATGCGTAAGCCCAAAAAGTATCTTTAAGCCTTTTGAACAGATTGCCAGGATCTAATAAATATGCATAAAAGCGTGACATTTAAAACTACCTCATCCTGTGACCATATTATAGAAGCTGAACACACTTTGGGCAGAAGGTTAGAAGCCACAGTGAAAGAACAGGGTTATTACTGGTATATTCCATTTCCTTTATAGACCACTGTCCTAAAAGTTTACAATTTTAACATATTTCCTGTGCTCTGAGCCCAGAAGTAACCATTTTTGGTATATTCCAGGCATACCACATTAAAGTAAAATGTGCCTAAGGGTAAAAGTAGTTTGGAGACTTTAAAAAGTTTTATTTCTTGGTTATGAAACTTATATGCTATATAATATATATGCATGTGTATGAATCTATGTGTATACACATGTATATACGTGTGTGTGGCAGGCATTGGATAATTTCATTTTTAAATGAGCAAAGCCAACAAGAGTCTACTTCAAAAATACTGCTTAGATTCATTATGGTCTTGAACTCTATTTTGCACATTTTTCAAGCATTCCATGGACCACTGGAATTCTCGGCCTACTCTAATTTGCTCTGGCCCATTTATAGTCCCCAGTACTAGTCCTTCCAGGATGAATCGAAGAGAACCTGTGCATCAGTCTACACAACAGTCAAACCCCAAGGTGAAGCAGAGCCTGCTCTCTTTCCTGTTGGGTGCCAGGTGGTTGAGTCTGAGCCATGTAGGCTGCCACCTGTGCTCATGGCTGCCCTCGTCTCCACTGCTTGCCCAGTAGTCAGAAGAGTCCTCTGAACTTGGGAGCCCAGTGAGCATCAACAGCTTTGTTTGCTCACCTCTTCAACCTTTCAGCTCCATTTCCAGTAAAGGAGAAAGTGAAATCTTAAGAGTCATACATTAGTCCCTTGGTTTCAGCAAGCCCTTAAAAACTTTAGACCTCCCCTTTGAGCTTCAGGCATGGATGGGCATGGATGTTCTAGAAAAGAACAGATTATGTTCGTGTCTGAGAAGCAGCATCCCGAACCAGCCAGAGCATTTGATTACTTCTCCATGAGAATGCACAAGCTATAAACAAACCCTTCCTCGTCACCTCCAGAAGACACAGCCATGCTCCTGTGAATTCCAGAGCAGCTTCTCCAAGCCCCGGCAAGGCCTACAGCTGGAACATGCTGGTGGCCTCCACATTGTTGGTGGCAGAATAAGTCTTGGAAGTGTCCTCAGAAGACTTCCATTGATGTGAGACCCCAAGGTAAGGGAGGCAGCCAATGTCCTTCACAAGTTTCCAGAAGTTCTTCCGAAACTTCAGGCCGACAAAGGCATAGAGCACAGGGTTAAGGCAGGCCCGTAGGTATGCGATGGCCTCCGTCACTGTGATGGCGTAATGAAAGCTGGTCATGGCGTGGTACTCCCAGCTTGTTGTGCGGATGAGCTTCACGAGGTTGAAGGGCGTCTGGGTCAGCAGGAACACAGCCACCACCAGGAAGATGATCTTTAGAGATCTGTGCTTCTGGAAACCTCGAGCATGAAGTAGGGTCTTGATTATAACTGAGTAACAGACAATCATGGCAAGCAGTGGCAGGAAGAACCCCAGTGTCATCTGGGTGGTGAGAACTACAGTGGAAATCTCCTCATCGTGGTAATCACAGATGAGCTTGTCCAGATAGAGGACATTGCCATAGATGACCTGGGGCAAGGAAACCAGCAGGGAGATCAGCCAGATGAGCAAGCAGATGCCCTTGCCCCTGATCATCCTCTTGGCCTGCTGGTTGTAGGTCTTGGTGGCCTGAACCACTGCAATGAAACGATCCACAGTAATGCAGGTGAGGATGAGCATGGACGTGTAGAAGTTCATAGTGTAGATGCCTAATAGGGTCTTGCACATGGCGGTGCCAAAGACCCACTCATGGATGCTTGCATAGGCCCAGAAGGGCAGAGTGCAGACAAACACCAGGTCAGCCAGGGGCAGGTTCACCAGGAACACGTCTGTCAGGTTCTTCTGCTTCTGGTAGAAGGTGGATATGATCAGCACCAGGGAGTTCCCCAGCAGGCCACAGACGAACACCACCACGTATGTGCAGGGCAGAAAGATCTTGCTGAACTGCAGGTAGTGTTTATGCTCCTGCCTGCTGTCATTGGAACTGTTGAAGAACCCGGGGTCTTCATAGTCATCATACTCCGCCATGGGGTCTGTTCTGATGAACACCTGTAGTCAAAACCCAAGAATTATATGTGGGGCTGAGAGTGACACTCCCTGTCTTCCCACTGTCCCATTGACCACGTGTAGGTGGAAAATACCCATCTCCTAAACCCACCCATGGATTTAGGTCCACTATGCTGAAGCTAGCCACTTCTGAGGGGAAATTGCTCAGACAGGATAAGGGACTCTTTGTTAGCTCTAAAATTTTCAGGATCTCACCTATCTGGGAGACAACTCCTAACTGACCCCCCACACATCCCATAAAATCCTATGCTCAATTGTTTTGAAAGTAGAAGTCACCCTGTGGTCCACTGGGCAAGTGCCTTTTGGAAGACCAGCACTGCTCATTGGTGGGGAGGGCCTGTCTTCGTCCCGTCACACCTGACTGCAGTTGCCCACCCATCCGCAGCCTTGTTGTCTGTAAAACCGTGAAAGCTAAAACAGGCACCCCTTCCAGAGGCCCTACTGTCAGGGAGACTCCCGAAGACCATGAGTGTCTAGGGGATGACAAGGACGTCTCTGCCTGGGCGGGCAGTCCTTCCTGCCTTGTCTTCCCCTCAACTGCACAGATTTAAAAAGGCACCTGGCGGGGAAGCACTTTGGCTGAGCGAACTTCACCGATAGGGAACTGGGCAGTTCTCCTGTCCCATCCTCACTTTCCCCTTTGTCAATAGCAGTTTATGACATTCCGCCATCAGTGCCTCATTTCCTGAAGACGTCTTGATCCTCAGGAGTCTCTTAAAAGGTAGATTTCCCCAGAAGGAGACATTGCCTTAGCTTCTGTGATTAGCAGTTTAGGGATTAGGGGCTTCCTTTAATAAATGGAAGACCCGATTGAAACGGGGTGCCAGACGCAGCGAGGCTTGCAGCAAAGACCACATGACTGCCTTTTTTGCTCAGCACTTTGACCATTCAAGATGTCCTTTTGTCTGACTTTCCCTCTGCCCTGTGACCCTGCAGAGGACCACAGAGAGGACATGGGGTGATGTAACCTGCGGCACAGGAGCAGGGGCAGCTGCAGCAACATTAGCCCAAGAGTGCCAGCCCTCTCCTTGCCACTGACCTGCACATATTCAACACAGAGCAGCTCATTTCAGTGACCTGGGGCCATACCCCAATAGACCTCAAGAAGTTTTTTTTGTTGTTGTTGTTTGTTTGTTTGTTTGTTTTTTGAGACAGAGTCTCACTCTGTTGCCCAGGCTAGAGTGCCGTGGCGTCAGCCTAGCTCACAGCAACCTCAAACTCCCCGGGCTCAAGCAATCCTTCTGCCTCAGCCTCCCGAGTAGCTGGGACTACAGGCATGTGTCACTATCCCCGGCTAATTTTTTCTATTTATATTTTTAGTTGTCCAGATAATTTCTTTCTATTTTTAGTAGAGATGGGGGTCTCACTCTTGCTCAGGTTGGCATCAAACTCCTGACCTCGAGCAGTCCTCCCGCCTCGGCCTCCCAGAGTGCTAAGATTACAGGCGTGAGCCACCACGCCCGGCCGACCTCAAGATGTTTTAAGAAGAGAAGGTGTTTGGACAGAATCTCTACAAGGTTTAGCAAAGTCAGAATATTGCCTGGCCAGACAAGGGCATGGAAAAGGTGAGGTCACCTCTCCAAATCTCTACAGAAACACTTCTTCCCCTGATGTTGAGTCCTAAGTAGACTCAGCCCTGATGCCACTGCCTGGCTCGGTCTTTCCTGGGGCCGAAGCCCCCTTCTCTCCAGAAAGGAAGGGGTAAGACTACTCAATAAATAGTCCCTGCCCCTCAAACACAAATGTTAGATCTCTCAGGGTGATAGGTCAGCCAGTAGGCCTCCTGCCCCACAGGCTTTCTGCGGTGTTAGATTAAGTCGGTCAGATGATGATGTGTATGTTATTGCTTCACACAGGGACAAAAACATTTTTTTTATCATTTAAAATATGAAACAGGTGGCTCGGCTTTGCTCAACAATAACATTCAGCTCTCTGTTACTGCTTGACTTACTCTTGCCTTTTTTGTTACCCTCCTACTCCAGCTTCTGCTGGACCTTACGCTGGCATTGCATGTTTCCTCAGAGCATCTGTGCACATTCATTTGTAATAATTGGTAAACTTTAGAATTATGTTAGCAGATTGGGACTGGACACTTCTGTGCAGACAGAGTATCAAAAATTACTTTCCCTTCTAGAAAAGGTTAAAAACATTCATTTCTTTATCTTTTATAATCAAAATTCTGTGTTGATTTCTGATAATTAAAAAGGTAATATGTACAACTTTGGAAATATTATAAAAATCTGATAACAAATAATGAAGCAAATTATAATTCAGACATAAAATGGAATATGACTGAAATGTTTAGGAAGCACTTTTCATGATTTTGGAAAATGCAGTACATTTAAATTGCTCAGAACAGTGTAAACACAAAGTCAGTAAGCAAAATAAGTATTAGCTATTACTATTATAATAAATGGCAAGAAAGATATAAGATTAACTGTGATTCGTAACCTTTTTAAGTTATAAACTCCTTTGAGAATCTCATAAAAACTTCAGATGTTTTCTCAGAAATGATGTACACGTACACACAGACCTGCAATTCTGGGGGTTCATGAACCCCTTGAAGCCCTCTGCCACATATTCTGTGGACCCTTGTTTAAGCATCCATGATAAACTGTAAGATTTTGACTTTATTTTTAAAAATATAGAAAAATGACCAAATTTTATCAGCACTTGGCCTCTGGTTGGTGGAGTTATGGGTGACTTATTTCCTCTCTTCCTTTATGTTTTTCTATAGTTTGCAAAGTTTCTCTAGTAGCATATTGATTTATACAGAAAAAAACGTAGACGATAATCTGCAATAACAGCTTGCCTTATAAAATGCAAAAGAAATGAAAACAGAGATTATTCAGTGAATAAATACAATGCCTAGACTCTCCCTGTCTCCCTGGGTATGCCTGATTATGCCACTAGCAGGACCATCACCTTGTAAGCACTTACTGTGTGCCCCAAATTCATGTTCAGTAGTTTTCACATTTCTCTAATTTAACTCTCACAGCAGCAAATGTCAGTGATACATTTGAATCAAGAGCAGTTGAGGCTGGGTGCTGTGGCTCACGCCTGTAGTCCTAGCACTCTGGAGGCTGAGGCAGGACGATTGCTTTGAGGTCAGGAGTTCAAGACCAGCCTGCGCAAGAGCAAGACCCCATCTCTACTAAAAAATAGAAAAAATTAGCTGGGCATCATGATGCATGCCTGTAGTCCTAGCAACTTGGGAGGCTGAGGCAGGAGGATCGCTTGAGTGCCAGAGTTGGAGGTTGCAGTGAGCTAGGCTGACGCCACGGCACTCTAGCCAGGCAACAGAGTAAGACTCTGTCTCAAAGAAAAAAGAAAAAGAAGAGCAGTTGGGCTCTCTAGCTTGGGTATTTTGCACCGTGCCCTGCTGCAGGCAGGAACCTGACAACCCCAACAATATGGGGTTAGACTCCCTGTCTTCTTTTAAATATTAAAGGGGAGACAAGTGACTCACCAGCAGAGAAGCTTCGTCAGTTTGTTCTAGAGATGAGCTTGCTCTTGAAGCAAGGTCTGCCTCTGCTTCTCTGTGATGTGGTCCATGCTTCCGCTGAGTATTTTTTAAGAGCCCTCGGTTGTTTACTATAAGAGACCCACCCCCACGCCCATCCTTCAGATCAGAATCCACATGACCAACCTGCACCGTGTAATTTGGGGGTCAGAGATACGCTTCAGTGACTCTGAGGCCCTTTACCCCTTTCATTCTGGCTGCGGGCTTATTCTTCTCTTGGGACCCAAGAGGGTTTCACTTGTAAAGCAAAAGGAAGTAGGTTTGGCTCTGGTAGTCCACTGAAGATGGTGGCATTTGTACCGTAAAATTATTTCTTTTGCTAGTCAGACATCTCTTTGGAATGTTTTGGGTATGGGCCAATGCAAAGTCCATGCTATGGGCTGAGTTCTGTGTGTGCACACATCCCAACATACACAATAGCCATGGGCCTCATAGCAGCCCTGCAAAACTGGGTATTATCCTCATTTTATAGATAAGAACACTGAGGACCATAACCAGCATAGTAGCCTCACGTGTACACAACTAGTAACTGGCAATTTGAAGATAAAAACTCAGATCTCTGTCATTACCAGACCAATGGACTGGATGGCTTCTAGGCGATAGGTCTGCCAGAGAGCCCGGTGCAGCCCTGCCTCCAAAATCCACACCACTCAGGCCCCTTGGCAGGCAGTGCCCACCTGCTCTGTTTGTCCCGGCTGGAATTATCTGGTTTCCTGGGGCTGTCCTCTCTATTCCTGGAACTCCCCAGATGTTGAACACCTTGATCTCAGCATAGTTCTAGTTGTTAATCTTTATGGTCCAACATTGCTGACCCTTCTGGGAAATGACACTGGAAGGCAGGAACTGGAGGAATGTCTGCCTGGGTCACCTTCCCCAGTACCTCCTCGTAGAGAGGGCACCAGTAGAGGTGTGGACTCTGTTTCTGCTTTCCCAGAAGCGGCTACCCTCTTGCTGAGGTACCAGGCCTTCCTTCTTGACTCTACACTCCCGTTTAGCCTGCTTGCCCCCAAGGCTGGTGCTCTCTCCCACCTGCTGGACAAACCCTCTTATGTGGCTATTCCTAAGGGCAGGTGTCAGGCATTGGGAGCAGGGACCAGGAGCAGCGCCAGGATCCAGAAACGAACATTCAGATCTGTTACAAGCCTGGCCCCATGCTGGGTGCTTCCCATGTACAGCCGTCTAATTCTAGTCACGTACAGATGAGTAAACGGAAGATTAGAGAGATTAGCTCATTCGCCCAAGAACACTCATGTGCCCATGGTCACCCAGGGTCTGTCTGACTACAAAGCCAGTGTTCCCTGCCCTGCTCTTCTGAGTATGGAGCTGTCCCAGGGGCCCTGGTAAAAGATCTAAAGACCTCTAGTGGGTTTTCAGGCCTTTCTTGAATGAACTGGTTCAAACTGTCCTTTCTACCAAACTGGTACAAATGAGTGAGGTATTCCTTACGGACATGGAACCATGAGGCTGCATAGACTATAAACCGATGGACAGATGGATGCAGGGAATGCTGGATGAATGAGGAAAGGCACAGGCTGAATCGAATACTGAGGGGGAGATGAGCCAAAACGCTCATCCTGAAAGAGCCATATAGAGTAAGCCTGCTTGACACTTAGGAATCCTTCAGCTTGGAGAGGTGAGTTTTTGCCAGGAACAAGGTGGTGTTAGAGTGGCCTGAGTACTCCAGTGGGGGTCGGAAGTGGGGGGAGTGGGGGCCCGCACTTGGCGCCCTCCATCACCGTGTGTGCCTGCCCGTGTGGGAATATGTGCATTTGAGAAAGCATGGTGCATTTAACGTAGCCATTCTGTAACAGAAAGTTCTGCATAGTACAGAAGACTGGCAGCTAAATTTGAGGAACTGAGCCACTCACAATTTTGGGGTCAAAATTTTATTTCAAGCACTTTACAAAATGCCTTTTATTATTATATCCAATATGGTATTTATATATGTAGATATATAGATAGATGTATGGTTGGTAGTGTAAATTGTTTCAAGGACATGTCTTCTCTTTAAAACAAAATTTTAAACTTCTTAAGGGTGAGTCCCAATCCTATGTGTCTTGGATTTTCCCAGAAATACTTAAACATTTTCTGAATGGACTTGTGGGAAGAATAAAAGTGAAGTTGCAGACATCCCTGCCACAGGTTAACATTGGAAGTCAGACTCTTGCCCTGCTCTGCTTTCCCAGAGACCTGGCGTTTTGGGGCCAGAGCTATTAGGATTTCAGTTCCAGGACCCAGGGATGACACGTTTGCTGCTGCTGGGGGAAGAGTCTAACTTCACGGCTTTGGTGGGTGATGGGGCTGTGGAGGATGGGTTAATGGCTCAAGACCCCCCAGAAAAGTAGCCTCACCAGACAGCAGCAGCTGAGCTGGGCATGGCTTGCTCAGCAGCTCCCCCGGTGCTGGTTGTGGTCAGACCATAGTCACCAAGTAATCAGAAAGCAAAATACCAGAGGTGCTCTCCTTCACTTGGTTTTTAGGCCAGAAGGAAGCCAATGACTCAAAGGAAAACTACTAGCAACTTACTAGCAAGATAAAATAAATTTAATAATAATAAGATAATTTAATAATATTAAAAAATGCCCGAACTCCCAGAGTGGAGGTGATACGTGGTGTAGTTCAGCCCAGCCTTCCAAACCCACACTTGCCGATGGAGCCTTCTTCCATGACAGATGTGCTCTGTTCCTGCGCCGTCCACCACGGTGGCCATCATCCCATGTGACAATTGAGCATGTGAAGTGTGGCTAGTGCTACCAGGGAGCCTCAAATCTTCAGTTTAATTTCTCTGATGAAGTTTAAACAGTCATTTGTGCAGTTCTAGACTGAAGGTGTGTCCAGCTCTCAGGAGACTGTTCGCGGGCGGAGGCTGAGCAGAGGGGCTGTCGGAGCAGAGCAGCCCCCCCGCACCGGGCCGGGCCAGCGAGGCGGGCTGGATGGAGCCCTCAGGGCACGACTGGCAGCCAGGCGCCTCGGGCCTAGCGCCCTTCTAGGTGTCCATTCCCTCAGCCAGGCAGTCTACACCAGCAGAGGATCTGCTCCCCCGGCAGTCTGCGGGGTTCAAGTTGTACAGTCATTAAATGAAAACCAAGCTGAGGCAATTTGATTTGTGACAGGGAAATGCTACAGATTCTGTCTGTAGAAACCAAGCTAGAGGGACCTCCCTGCAACTCCAGGAGGTGTGGACCCCTGGCCTGCATTGCCGGGGCCTGCCTCACTCAGCACCTACCTCGTTTGTGCTCACCGCTTTATTCTGCCTCGGTTCTAAAGTGGAGTCTTGCTTATGTCCTTCTTTGGCAGCGCTGGGACAGAAAAGAACCTTACCCTGAGGCACATATGTGGACATTTATGGAGCACAGACCATGCACAGCAGGGTGCCTGGGAACGCCATCTTGGCCCACCCACAGAGGGACGAGCACGTTGGCGAGCTGGCCACAGGCTCAGAGACGGAAGCTCAGCAGGAAGGTGGTGGCATGCCACCATAGCTAGCGGTAGGCTCCCGTGCCGGGGCAAGGGGAGGAGGAAGGTCCTGTGGGCAGCGAGTTTATCTGCCATCATTTCTGAGGAAACTGCCTCAGCAGCAAGGAGAGGAAATGGCTATTGGAGGAGGGAGGTGCCCTCTAGTGGTCTTGTTTTTGTTGCGCGTTATTCTCGACCTTTTTTAAATCCCTCTCGCAGAGTTGCTTGAATGTTTTCTAATGTATCCCCCAGTAAGAAATACATTTTCCATGGCTATTCAGTGTGTATGTGTGAGGTCAAAACGGGAGCCTCGTAAATACTTATCCTGACAACATGCCATGTACTCTTGTATTTGATACTTTCTATTTTATTCCATTTCTTTTAATGTTGGTCATAACCTGCTAAATTGATTCATAGCCCACTATAAACTACGGTTTGAAAATGCATTGGGGAGGAAGCCCTCTGCCCTTTGAGACCGCATCACTGGCATATCCACACTCCCGCCTCCCTCACGCGGGGCCTCGCCAGGGCCCGCACAGCCTGGGAAGCCCACTCTGCGAATCACTGCTCGTGGTCGGGTGTGACCGTCCTCACGGTGGGCGGGGAGGAGGGTGATGGAGGAAGAGAGGGAATGATAAATTAGGGCATCTTTTGTCCTAAATGCGGGAAAATTGGGAGAACTAACTTCTGTTTTTAGAGTTTCTCACGCTCCGTTCTTTCTTTATCTCATTTATGGTGTTTGCACTTTGGACAAGGATGAAAGCAAATGAAACGAGGCAGGCCTGGACCTCTGCTTCCCGCTGTCCAGTGGGTGCTTGAGTAGACGGTCTCCAGCTGCTCCTCGCACTGACATTCTGTGATCCTGCTTGTCCCGGGGTGAGGGCTGGAGGTCTGGAATCAGTGGTTGGAAAAGCAGTGGGAAGGAGGTGTT
Source organism: Eulemur rufifrons (assembly GCF_041146395.1). Lineage (NCBI taxonomy): Eukaryota > Metazoa > Chordata > Mammalia > Primates > Lemuridae > Eulemur > Eulemur rufifrons. Next base: position 149,470,193 of record NC_090989.1, read on the forward strand.
AGGCAGGGAGGAGGTCAGCCCCGCTGGGGCCGGGCCAGGGAGAAAAGGAAGCACCAAAGTGGCGAGGCCTGCCCTTGGCAGCAGCAGGTACTGCAGGACATGCTCTTGCTGCACCTTCCCCGGGAAGAGCGGAGAAGGCCGAGGGCGGGAGCTGCTGACCCCAGCGAGCCCACCTCTTTCCCCACCAGTGGGCTCCATAAAACGCCTCCTCCGAGTCCTTCAAAGCTTACAGCCTTCTCAAGCCAGCAGAACCTAGAGCCCATCTGGTTCCATCTCCATCTCCCATTTATTTATTTACTTTTTTATTCCTTCTCCCATTTGGAGAAGAGAAAAGTGAGGTCTCAGAGGAGAAGGGGGCTCACCAGGAGTCACACAGTCACAAAGCTGAGGCTGGAGTGACCCCACCTGCCGTCATACCACCTCTCCTGCCCTCGGGGCCCACAGTGACCTCAGCTGGAGGGAGCCCCACTGCTCAGAGCTGGTGGCACTCAGTCCCCAGAAGGGCAGGCTGTTTCTGAAGCTCTCACTTGTCCCGGGCTTACTTGAACTGAGTGCAGGCACGTGGGTGCTGGTGGGTTTCTGATGATCCGAACTGTCCTGGCCGTGGGGGGGTGGGTACTCCAGATGCCAGCCCCGCCCCCTCCCCTCCGGGTATCTGGTTCTGGCTCCAGCCCTGCCTCTGAGGAGCTGCCTGGGCCTCTGTGTCCCCATCAGTGAAGTGCAGTGACTGCAGTCTGCCAGTATGTTCTGAGGATCAGTAATTCAGTAGGTATTAAAAATATTCCCTGGCTAAATGAATATAGGGACACTAGAGTTAAAATTTAATAGACATCCTTACTGCAGGGCTTCATGGAGCCTTTAATCTATCACTTAAATACACGGTGACTTTCTAGGAGAGGGAGACAGTGTGTGGTGCTCGCCTGCCCTGGCACTGCCCTGCCGGCTCCCACTGCTGGTGCTCTGCATGGGTGATCATGGTTTTCGGGGGGAAAAGGAGATGTGTCAGGCCCACCCCCTTGTGTGTGGCCCTGTCCCATCGCCTCCCCCTTGGCCACACTGTTGCCTTCCCTGTTCTTGTGCCCCAGAGATGGGCCAGTGTGAACTCTAGTCAGGGACTGGCACTGGGAAGGCGGGAATCAGTGGTGCTGACACTTAGGCTCCATGGCGTTAGCCCTGCTGGCGTGGGACAGGAGGGTCCGTTTGTGTTTATGCTCCCCCCTCCCTACACCCGGCAGGAGGACATGAGGAACGTCACTGCGGCCCTGTTGTCTTTCCCCCTCCCGTCTGCGTGGCCCTGGCCCCTGTGGCCCTCCCTCCACCCACAGAGTCTCTTGGGGCCTCTGTAATTTAAGGATTCCTCGTGCATTCTGGGTCTGACTACACGACTCCAAGACTGTGGAACCCGGGTTGTGGCACCTTGCATGCTGATGGCTAAACAGCTGTGTCCTCATTTGTGACATTTCAGGGATACCACATCAAACTCGATAACTCCTGAGGACCCTGAAGAGATGCCTGTGGGGCAGGACGCAGAAATCTGCTTGCTAAAGTCTGGAGAACTGATGTAAGTGGCGGCTGCCGCGTGGGCCTTTCTCGGGTGTGGGACTGGGGAGGTGCCGGGGCCGGGGACCACCTGGAGGCTTTAACTTGGCACCAAGGAGGGCTTCCATTTGCGCTTTTTTTTTTTTTTAGCTGTAATTTATATGCATTAAGATTCAAGCAAGTAGACAGTGTATGAATTTTGGCAAATAATATAATGTAACCCCTACCACAATTGAGATATAGAACAGTTGGATCATTCTGGAAAGTTCACTTTGCCCCTTTATAGTCATCCCTCCACCGCCCCATGTTCTTCTTTTTTGAAAATAACTTTAATTTTCTCATTGTAGGAGTGATACCTTTTCCTTTTAGAAAATTAGGAAAACAGAGATAAGCAAACCATTTTGGTATATAGCCTACAGCCTTCCAACCTTTTTTCCTTTTTTTTTTTTTTTTTAAAATAGAGGCAGGGTCTCACTCTGTCTCCCAGCCTAGTGTGCAATGGCACAATCATAGCTCACTGCAGCCTCAAACTCCGCCTCAAATGATCCTCCTGCCTCAGCCTCCCAAAAGTGCTGAGATTACAGGCATGAGACACTGCACCTGGCCTAGCCATCCAATCTTTTTTGTACACATATATGGATATAATTTTTTGACATAAACAAATACTCTAAATCTTATTTTGTAGTCTTTTTAAACTTACTATAGCATGAGTATTTTCTCATGTCATCAGTTTCTCCAGTGTTGTGCCCAATGGCTGCATAATTGTCACTGAATAGATTCAGTTATTCATTCACAGATATTTATGCATTATCTGCTATGTGCCAGGTACTATTTTATGTGCTTAGAGCACATCAGTGAACAAACAAAGATCCCTGCCCTTGTGGAATATTCCAGCAAGGGTTGACCAACAATAAAACAATAAACATAGATAAGTAAAGTAAATATTAGATAATATGTTACAAGGTAGTGTTTGCTTTGAAAAAAGTAACCAAAGATAAGATAGGAGGGGAATTTTCAGGTTTAAATAAAGTAACACTAAGAAGATTAGACTTGAAGGAGGTGATGGAGTTGCCAGGCATATATGTGTGGGAATAGCATTTCCAGCAGAGGGCAAAGTCAGTGCAAAGGCCCTGAGACAGGATGGTGCCTGGCATGTTCAAGGACTGAGAAAAGGGCCTGAAGTAGAGCGATCAAGGGAGACAGAGTCAGAGAGGGAATGAGGGTCTGCATCACATAGAGCCTTTTTGGCCACTGTAAGGACTTTGGCTTCTAATCTGAGGGAAGCAGGACCCCGAAATTGGGGTTTAGAGCAGAAGAGTGACTTAATCTGACTTATATTCAGAACAGAATCAGTCTGGTTGCCATGAAAAGAATAGATGATGGAGGGGCAAGGGCAAAAGTGGGGAGGCCAGTTAGCAGGGTATTGTAGGAATCCTGGTTCTTTGGACCACGTACTGGCAGAGAGGGCAGAGACAAGGGCAGATTCTGGATCTGTTTTGAAAGTGGTACCAAGAGAATTCCTTAAGAGTCAGATGTGGTTGTGGGAGAATAGGTAATTTATTCAACCAGTTCTTAGGTATCCTTGGATCACACTTGGACAAACACTGTATTGATTGTGGAGCAGACCAAACAGGAAGACGTAAAGAGCTAGCTCTCTCACTTGCTGTTGATGCTGGGGGGTGTGAAGTGTCTGGGCCACCTTTTCTGGAGAGCAGCTTGGCTGCAGCATGTACCAAAAGTTCAAGTATTCTGTTTTCCCTTTGACCCAATAAGCCTATATCTGGGAATTAATTCTAAGGAAATAATGATTGGATGTGCAAAGATAAAGCTGGAATGCTCCTTGCATGCTACTCACAGCAGTGACAATTAGAAACAATAAAAGAGAACTTGGGTAATCATGAATAGGTGTTGAATTTTTGTCAAATGTTGTTTTTGCATCAATTGATAAGGTCATGGGCTTTTTCTTCTATAGCCTGTTGCTGTAGTGATTATACTGATTGATTCTCAAACATTGAACCAGCCTTGCACACCTGAGATAGATCCCACTGGCTGCGGTGTGTAACTTTTTTCATGCACTGCTGGATTTGACAAAGTATCTGAAGGATATTTTGCCAGCTATAGAATTCACCGTTGACAGTTTTCTTTCAGCACTTGAAATAGTGATGCCACTTCCTCCTGACCTCCATGGATTTAGATGAGAAATCCCCGTCATTCAAATCAGTGTTCCCTGTAGATAATACATCATTTCTCTCTGCTTTCAAGATATTTTCTTTGTCTTTTGTTTTTAGAAGTTTATAATAGATCTTGGCATGAATTTCTTTGGATTTTTTCTATTTGGGGTATGCTCGGTTCTGGAATCTGTAGGCTTATGTCTTTCACCAAATTTGAGAAATTTTTAGCCATTATTTCTTTGAAAGTTTTTCAGATACACTGTCTTTTTCCTTTGCATATGAGACTCCAGTGATACAAATATTAGATCTTTTGTTATTGTCTTGCAGGTCCCTGAAGCTGAAACTCTGTTCTTCCCCTCCCCCCAATCTCTTTTCCCTGTGTTGTTCAGAGTGAAGAATTTCCATTTTTCTCTCTTCAAGTTTAACTGTCATATTCATTCTGTGGTTGAGCCCATCTAGGGAAGTTTTTGAAAATTTATTTTTATTGCATTTTTTAGTTCTAAAATTTCTGTTTGGTTCTTTTTTATATCTTCTGTTTCTTTTGCGGGGTATGTGTGTGCGTGTGTGTGTGTTTTACTTTTTCATTGTTTCAAGAATATTTAAAATTTTTATTGAAGCATTTTTATGATGGCTGCTTTAAAAGCCTTGACACATAATTCCCATATCTGATGGATGTCCACGTTGGCTTCTGTGGGTTGTCTTTCCTCATTCAAGTTGTGATTTTCTTGGTTCTTAGTAGGGCAAGTGGTTTTGACTATACATAGGTGGAGCCCAGAGATACCAAGCTATCGTGACTTTCCCCAAGTCCCAGGGTCACTAGCTAGCCTGCCTTCCTTTTCCTACCCGTCAGTCATGCTGCAGTTGTCTGCTGAGTTCTTTTCAAGTTCTTTCATTGCATTTAGTGGGGAAGAGCAGGGTGATGTTTGAAATTGTTCATAATAAGACTTTTAAAAAACTTACCTTCAAGTAAAGGGATGAGAAATACCATGAGATCAAGAAATAATTAAAACACACAGAATCCAAGGCAGATCCTTAAGGAAAACAATATAAAATGAATACAGAGACTAGGTCAGCTGGACATGTGAGTAAAATGCAAGGAGAATGAGAGTACCTTGAAATGTATTCTTTTCTGCCTCTTTCAAAGAGAGTGTCAACAAGCTAAGGTTTGGCAACCACACCGCAAGAGAATCTGAAAACATGGAGAAGGTTAGGATGATCTCAGAATACGGAGAATTTGTTGGTACTCCTTGGCTCATGTAAACTAGAATTTCTGGGGTCACTTGGTAAAATTTACACTTGTGACATGAATCTTGTAGACAATAGGCTTCTTTTATTTAAGATTACATTCAAGCATAAATGAAAACCCTTGATTTGTTTTTCTCCTTTGGAGACTGAGTATTGTCCTTCTCACTGATAGATGATGTCTCGAGTGGTAAGAGACTTAGGCACACTCCAAGTAACCGGGTGCCAGGGGAGAATCATAAAATGACCTAGCATCAACCAGGCACTCTGTCAGAGTAGGTGGCTTTATGTGGTAATGCAATAACATTTCCACGTGATAAGAAAGACTTCTTTTCCAAAAATGGACTCCCACACCAGCCCTCAGATTCTTGAAAATTGTAAATATTGGGCAAGAGCTCTTAACTAGAAATATAGCTAAAATTAACACAAGAAGTACTGCACTGAATTAAATTCTCCCAAAGGTGAGTATCGGAGCTGTTCTTAGAGCATTTGGGATTTTTAAATCATTGGTTACTCTCTCATTAGCATAGCTTTGGGGAGTACTTCCATTCATTTCCACAGCTTTGGGGGCAGGTAGAACTCTCAGCACCACCACTTACCTGCTGTGCAGTCTTGGGGCAAGTTACCTAACCTCTCTGAACTTTAGTTTCTTCCCCTGTGTTAAAGGGGAGCAGTAATATATAATATTTTCTCCACAAAAAGGTAGTTTGGTGAAGGAGAAAGTTAATGGCTATGTGTTAGACCTGTGTGAACCTGAATTGAGTTTTTTAATCTTTTTGAGTTTAGTTTCCTCTTTTGTAGAATGGGGACTAGCGTGCCTTCCTCACCTAGCCACTGTGCTGACACATGAAGTTCTTGAGCAGAGGGCCTGGCCCATAGTGGCTGCCACCCTCCCATTTCACAGTTGAGAAACTGAGGCTGATAGAGAGTGAGTGACTCACCATGGTCACACCACTCCTAAGTTGCAGTTCTGTCCTGTCCCCCTGTCCCCTGTCCCCCTGTCCCCATGATCCTGAGCTAGCCTTGCTGCCTCTGCACAGTGCAAGAGGGGCACCGCTCAGCCTGGGAGGGGCCTTGAGATTTCCCCGTTCACGTCAAGTTCATCTTCTAATCTACCCTCACACCAGTCATGGGGCCGGCATGGCTGTCCCTGTTTTGCAGATGGGGAGACTGAGGCTTACGAGCGGGTAAGCCCTGCAGCAGATACGAAGTGAGGCGGTTCTCTTGACTCCTCACCTGACGTTCATCACGTCACACTCTGGTCCTGCAGAGGAGCTCACTGTCTATCAAACCTGGAAACTTTTGGGAGAGGCTCTTACCCACCTAGTGAGAGTTAGAACAAGGGACAGCCCCAAGAAGCGTCTCTCCCTACACCATCATAACGCCTCCATCGCTCCTGCGTTGTGAAGAGTCTGGGATATTGGCATTAAGAAGAGGTCAGGGTGCCCATGTAGAACTAATTAGATGAAAGGGGGACACAGGAAACCGGAAGGAGAAAGGGCAGAGAGGGCGTGGACAGCCGGGCAGGGCAGCGTCAGGAAAGCAACAGAGGGCTGAGCCTTGGCAGTGACTTCCCGTCCACGGAGCAGGTCAGGCCTTGGGCTTTCACCTCCACACAGGCAAGGATTATCATCTGTATTTTTTACTGCTGTGTCCTGGGTACCTAGAACTCAGCCAGGAAACATGTGAGCACTCAGGAAACATTTGTTGGAGTGAGTTGTGCATCCCAAAATTAAGCATGTTGGTCAAGGCTACCCAGGGCTTGTCCTTCCAAGAGCCTCCGAGGTCTCCAGCCACTCCTGAGCCACAGATGACCTGGCCAGTGGATGCAGACACTTTGCCCAGTCAAGGCACTTTGTCCTCTCTGTATTTTTTTTTTAGGATCAAATTACCCCTCACAGTGGAAGAGATCGCCAACTTCGGGGAGGGCAACAGGGAGCTGTTTGTGAGGTCCAGTACCTACAGCCTGATCCCCATCACCGTGGCTGAAGCAGGGCTCACCATCAGCTGGGTCTTCTCCTCCGACCCCAAGAGCATCTCCTTCAGTGTGGTCTTCCAGGAGACTGAGGGTGCACCCCTGGATCAGTGCAAGGTAAGGCCAGGTCCCTGCCTGGGGCTCCTTACACACATCAGGATGCTTGTGTAGGCCTCTCCCAGAGCAGGGAGGTGGCCATCCTGCCCTCTGCTGGGCAGGTCTTATTTGGAATCTTCTGAGCTGTGTCATGCAGGGCTGGAGAAGCACCTGAGGCTTGTCCAGCTTGGGGAAGGAAAGACCCAGAGGGGTCAGGAGCACTGTCTTCAAATGTCTGAAGGTCGCTCCTGTGTCAGGCAGGTGCAATCTGACCTTGAGTTAGATTGGTAGGTGAAACTTAGAGGAATACAGACATATGACTCAGTTTTAGACTCATTTTCTAGCAGAGCTGTGCAAAGTAGGAATGGGTCACCTTGAGCAGTGGTGACCTCTCTGGCTCTGGATATTGGCTTACAGCTTTAGCATCTCACATGCAAGGGCATCAGTAGAGACAACCCTGGTGTCACTTGGGTGATCAAGCTTGAAATCCTGGTGGGAGATCCCAGTTCTTCTAAGACATTCTGGGCACAGAATGTTGACAGCACCTGGACTGTAGTTCTCAACCTTGGTACACATCAGAAATACCCGGAGAGATTTTTAAAACCCAATTCCTGAGGCTACACCCTGACCACCACATCTGAGTCTCTATTCTGGGACCCAGGCATCCCTGAGTGATTCCAGTGAGCAGCCAAGGTTGAGAACCACTGAGCCAGAGTGGAAAGGAGGGCCTGGAATCTAGAGCTCAAGGGCAGAGTTGAGTGGGGCTCTGTGTGTGGCTGATTCAGTACGGGGTGAGGAGGAGGGAGCCCCTGCCTGGGGTCTGAGTTCCATGCCTGCATCTCTGTAGGGGGGAGGGTGCAGAGGGACAGTGGAGTGGGGGAGGGTTGGTTTGGGTGAAAACACAAGTTCTACTTGCATCGTTCCGCATGGAAGGAATGGTGAGGGCAGTCGGACTTGCTGGACTAGAGAAGAAAGTGGATCCCAGGCTGAAAATACAGTTACAGCAATCTCCATTTTGCAAGAATGGCAGGGATCAAGACAGAGAGGAGCAATCTGAAGTCTTGACAGTAACATCCAGTAGTCCCCTCACGAATTTGGTCCCCGCTGGGTGCCCCCGAGGGATGAGGAGGGCCCGGAGCAGCAGGAGAGCCAGGCTAGGAGGCACAGTGGGCCCCACTCTGGCATCCCCGTAGTGGAACATGTGCTGTCTGGGTTTGCTTTCCTGCCATCCTGCCCTGTTGGAATCCACTCGTTACAGAGATGGCTCTGTCATTTCTCTTCTTTTCAAACTCACTCTTAAAATGTAATTCTTCCCATGAGTTGGCCTTGGTTATTGGGGTCTCATGTTCTTTCTTATTTAAAACCACTCTACTCTGCCCTCTTTCCTCTGGGCGCTTGCAGCCAGCGCCCCGTACCTAGGCCAGGAGCCCTTCCTTCCTGAGCAGTTCAGAACCTCCACCCAGGAGGTCCTGGCGCTTGGGGTCTGAGCCTCGTCCGCGTGACCCATGTGAGAGGGGATTCGGATTCAGCCCCTGCTGTCTGTGCACACTCTTTCTCACTCCTTGAAGCAAGTGTTGGCTGCAGTTTACAAGCGAGAAAACTGAGATGCAGAGTGACTTTCCTGGGGCCACAGTAGTCATGGCACAGTTTGGCCAACGCCAGGAGCTTGCCACGGCGCCTTCGCTGCTGTCCCCCATGGCCCCCAGGGCTGCCAAGTGCCTAGCACGGAGTCCACCAGGTTAGACACTGGTGAATGTTCGTGGCAGGGAGAGGGTGAAGTGACAAAATCAAGGGTCCGAGCTTTGCTGTTCCAGCTGCCCACACCTGGCTGGGCTGGGCCTCTCTCCTTGCTCGGTCACTCAACCTCCAAGTCCCCTTGAACCTGGGATTTCCGCGTGGTTCTACCAGGAATCAGGAGCCTGGGGACCTGGTGAAGACTTCCTTGTGTCCGCCTTCCAGAGGGCCTTCCAGGGGTCGTAACTACCACTGTCTTTCCCCAGTATGGACACCAGAGGGCAGAAGGGGCACATGTCAGGGGTGCTTAGGTGTTTCCCTGCCCTTCACTGGCCCACTGTCATCAGCCAGAAATGGGATAGCTGTTATCTCTGCCTGAGGTCCCCCAAACACATGTAAGCCTGGACAGCCTGTCCCCAGACACCTGTCCTCAGCATCTATCCCAAGGACTCCCCGAGTGCTCTCCTGACCAGCCAGGGCCTTATAGGAAATGACAGGTGCAGTGCACACTGCCACACTCTGGTTTCGTGATTGTGGAGGCGTAGACACAAGGAGTTGTGCTGTGTACTGCAGTCTCTGTACTGTGTACTGACAGCTGTTTACTGAGCTTCTGCTGTGTGTGGGCTCTGTAGGGCCCACGGGGGAGTGAATGAGGGGACAGTGTGGGATCCACCCCTGAGGAGCTCATGGTGTAATCAGAGATAGACCCTAGCAGATAGGCATCTGTGACTCCAGTTGGCGCATGTCATGATGGGTGGGCAAGCACTATGCGTGCACCTGGGAAGGGTGCCCAGCCAGCCCAGCCTGGGGGACAGCAATCGGGGAAGAAAGACCCTGGGCTGATCCTGAAGGCCGTATTGGAAGGAACTTGGAGCAGCAGTTGCGAGGCTCGTTGAGGGGGACGTGGTCAGAGGAGAAGCATCCAGGCAGGCGGAGCTGCACAGCAGGAGGCCAGCTCCGTCGCTAGTGCACCTGTCAGACACCCGCACTCGGTGCCACCCTGTGTCCAGAGCTGCTTCCTCCAAGGGTCATGGACTCATCTGGGGGAGCTACTTGATGAAAGAAACAGTAAACCAAGGACTCGAGGCCACCCGTGTGCAGACTGCTGGCCTGATGCCTGGGGACAAGTCAGAGAATTGGACCCAGACCCTGCCCTCTCTGCACAGGCCCCATCTTTGGTCAGAGAAGCTCAACAAGCCTGCCTTGGGCAGGCCTAGGAGGGAGTCCGCGGAGGAAGCAGGACCGAGAGCAAGGTGTGCAGGGTGGGCGCACAGGTGTCACCGAATACACAGCAAGCTTTCCTCTCCAGCAGCTCTTCCTGTACCCCTCGCTGGAGTGGCCAAGGCCAGGCTCAGAATTGTTAGGTTAGGGACCACAGAAACAGGCCCAACCCTTCAGTCTCCCAGTCTTCCCTGGTGGAATTAGAATATTATAGAACATTAATGGAACTAAATGAGATTCTGTGTGCACAGGAGGCTGCCACCGAGCTCAGCACAGGTTCTGCACGTGTCTTCATCCCTCCAGGGTCCCTCCAGGCTCATCTGGGCCGTCCTGTTCGCCGCCACACGCACCAGCTTCCAGCCTGGCAAAGGTGCTGTTGCGTCAGACACGCTGCTCTCTCTCCCTCCCGTGCCTTCCTGGTTCCTCTCTCGCTTTCTCTTTGACCCGTGTGTTTAAGTTTGTTATTTAGTTTCCAAATATTTTGGAATTTTCCAGAGATCTGCTATTAATTTCTAATTTAATTCCATTGTAGTCAGAGAACATTCTTTGAATAACTTGAATCCTTTTAAGTTTGAGGGTTTGGGGTTTTTTTTTTTAATGGCCTAGAATGCAGCCCACCTGGGTGACTGTTCCAAGCATACTTGAAAAGGTTGTGTGTTCTGCTGTTGTTGGGGGGACTGTCCTGTAGATGTCAGTTAGGTCAGGTTAGTTGATAGTATTGTTCAGGTCCTCCGTCTCCTTGTCAAGTTCTTGTCTACTTATTCCATCAGTTATTGAGAGGGGATATTGATATCTCCAACTATAATCATGAAGTTGTCCATTTCTTCTTGCAGTTCTACCACTTTTTGCTTCAGATGTTTTGAAGCTCTGTCATTAGGGGCATAAATGTTTAGGATTTTTATGTCCTTTTGATGACTCGACATCTTTATCATCATGAAATTATCCTGGTAATATTCTTTGATATAAAATCGACTTTGATATTAATACAGTCAGTCCAGCTTTCCTGTGGCTGGTAGGCTAGCATGGTAATTTGTTTGCATCCTTTTACTTTTAACCTATTTGTGTCTTTATATTTAAATTGCATTTCCTGTAGGCCTGATAGGGTTGGGTATTGCTTTTATCCAACCTGATAATCTCTGCTTTTTCATTGAGATGTTGAGACTATTAATTCTCAATGTGATTGTCGATAAGGTCAGGTTTGAGTCTATCATCTTGCTATTTGTCTTTTATTAACATTTGTCCTGTCTGGTTTTCCTTCCCTTTTCCTCTGAGTAGCAGTCAGCGAGGGCATTTGTTGGGCTCACCTTATTCCTTCCTGTCTGTCAGGGATCAGTATCCTTCATTGCTTGATGCCTAGTGTTTTGAAAACTGTCTTTTCATATGTTTTGTCTGTCTTTTGGTTGTTTCTTGGGAGGGTAAATCCTAGCTGTTCTCCTGTGCCTTTGAATATGTTACCCCTACTGCCTGGAACAACCAGACCTCCCACTAAGTAGCTAAATTGCCCAAGCTCAGTGTCAGCTCCTCCAGGAAGTCTTCCCTGATATTCTGCCTCCTCTCCCTCCCACGTAGGGGCTGCCTTAGGCACTCCTTACTGGTTCTCCCCTCATGGCACACTCACCCCAGCATAACCAAATGTTTTCTCATCTGCCATCTACATTAAACCACAAGATCCTTGAGGACAGAGCCCTTTGTGAGAGTTTATTTCACTTTGGAAACTTTGTGGCCAATCTGTAATGTTTTAAGAAATATGCAGCTATATTCAAATTTGAAAAGTAATTGCATCTGTATAACTACTTTGATTCAGTCATTTTGTACAGGCTAAAAAATGTTCAATAGGAAAAGATAAAAACCACATTTAACAAAAATTGTATTTCTGAAAAAGGAGCAACATTGAATTTTGTAAAGAATAAAAATTTAGGTCACTTCTGGTGCAATTTACCTCATCAGGAACTCAAAGTTGCTGAAATGTTACCATTGTGCATAGAGCTCTCCGGTCTGTTAACCATTTATGTGTAGTCAGTCCTAAATGCAAGGCTTGGGGACACTTTATGACATAGCACCCTCTAGGTGCTTGTTACTTCTAAAAGAAAAGAAGGTTAAAATTTTGGTTGACTTTGTCTTTTCTCCTGTCATATCTTCAGTTTTAAAATAAGGCCTATGTCTTAGCTGGTGATCAGGTTGAAGCTCCTGTCCCTGTGGGGAAGAAGTTGGCCATCCAGAGACCCCCCCCAGCCCTGGCCCTGGCTCTGTCCAGCGCATACCATTTGTGCAGATTTGGCCTTTGGCGGCAAAGGCATTTGGGAAATAGCCTGAGAAAAATCAATGTCTCCTGGGACTAATTCTCATTCTCAAAGAAGGCAGAGAATAGACAGGAGGCTGAGGCTCAGGCTTGGAGAGAGGAAAGGGTCCCCGGGCACATGGACCAGCCAGGGCACAGCCAGGAGCGTGGCTTGTGGCGGAGCCAGGGATATTCATCCTGGAGGGGAGGGGGCCTGGCAGCTCCGTGCCTGAAAGACTGTCATCTGAAAGGAGGACTTGGCCTGTCCTGGGAGACCCAAGGGCAGTGCTGGGACCAACAGGAGACAGCTGGACAGATGGATCACACCTAGAATAGGCCCCACTTCCTGAAGCCAAATAGAAGCTGCTCGTGGATGGTGTGACGCATTCTAGCACTGGCTGTGGTCAAGGGAGGTGGGAGACTGCTCCCTAAGGTGCTGACTAGGTCCTGATTCTGGATGAAGCTCAGATCCACGAGTTATCAACAAACTCAGGGTGTATGGAAGGCAGCCTGCCACTCCTGGGGGCTGGTCCCAGCCCCAGCCCTGCTCAGCTGTGACCTCAGACAGAGCACTCAGCCTCCGTGGCCTCAGTCTCCTCCCCCAAAATAAAGGGTCTGCCCAGACAATCCATGGTGCCCTCTCAGCCTCTGTGACACTTTCATTGTCTTTGCCTCCCAGGTCCTCATTCCCATGACCCGATGCAATTCCCACAAGGAGAATATTCAGGGCCAGCTCAAGGTCCGCACACCGGGCATCTACATGCTCATCTTCGACAACACCTTCTCAAGGTAGGGGCCACCTTATTCGCCAGCATCCAGGTGGATCCGCCTCGTCTCCCCTGCCTCTCTGCCGCCTGTTCTCAAGAGCAGGGGTGGACACTCAAAACCAACTATTTCAGCATCAATTTTTATTAATCGTTCTTTGATTGTAGACCACTCTGCCATGGGGTTCCAATGTCCATGATAGATTTTATGCCACACAGGCTCCGACTGACATGGTCTCACCGCGTGCTGGGCGTGTTAGCACTGCCCTGTTGGCTCACGCGGGCCCCACAGCATCCCTGTGCGGGAGGGACGGTCTTTCTCACATCACCGATGGGGGGACTGAGGACCAGAGGGGCAGAGTGACACTCCCAAGTGACACAGCTCATGGGGGAGCCAGATTTGAACCAGGTGGCCCGGCCATAGTGTCTGGACTCGTAACCAGTGCGCTCTCTGCCTTCTCTGATGGCGATTATGAGAAAGGGGGCCTGAAAGAAGGAAGGACAAAGCTTGAGATAAGCAGGATCAGCCCCAGGCCGTGTCGGGGGAGCAGCATGTCCGGGAAGCCCATTTGGGGGGTCAGGGAGGAGCCCGGGAAGGAGAGTGGCAAGGAGGAGGAAGGGCCGTGGGGGCAGGCGGGAGGGAGTGGGAGAGAGGATCGACATTGAGCGTGCATTGGCCATGAGCCTGAGCCAGGGTGGTGAGGACTGTTGGATACCTGTCCCTTTTCATGGCTCGGGCTTCAGCATGAGCCCCTTCACTGGGGCTGCCTCCTTAAAGAGACCTGCCTCAGCTGTTTAGCCACGTCTGCCCTGAGCAGGCCTAGTGGTCACATCCCCCGACATGGGCGCTTGGCTTTGAGCAGAATCACTTGACGGGACACTCTAAGGAAAAGATGTGCCACCCCCTCACCCGCTCCAGGCTTGACCTCTGAAGACGTGTGGCCGAGAACGTCCACCCCAGGAGAGGTTGCGGGATGAACTTCCCCCCTTACCCCTTTCTGCCCTCCCTGTACTCACCGATGGAAATGAACACCATGAACCCGCACCTTGGGTTAGCAGGACCTCATGACACAGTCCTGGCATGTCCAGAGAGCTGTCTTTGGAGCCTGTCGGCAAGAGTGAGCGCGAGGCCCTGCCCCTCCTGGGAGGCAGGGTGGGGCGTGGTTAGGAGAGTGGGTTGGGACAGCCAGGCAGGAGCTCTGCTCCTCCCGCTGTGGGCCTTGGGTGAGCCCCAGTTCCCTCTCCGTGGGGCAGCAGCGAGCATGGACACTGCCTCACCGCGCCCCACTGGGGGCTGATAGAGGCCCAGAAGGGGCGTGGGGAGGGCGGAGCAAGCCCTGAAGAGGCTCCCAGTTATCACTAGGGGTGGCTGTGGCACTGTGACAAACTCTGGCCATGGCCCATTGAGGCCATCTCAGGGGTTAATGTGAGATTTTCAAACGATGGGTGGCAAAACTGGTTTAGATGCCCGTCAGAATGAAGTCGGTGCTGGCCTCTGCCATGTGCCTGCTCCATCACTCCATGCCCCGCGCACACACACTGTGCAGTGTGACAGCCAACGGCTCCGGAGCAGCCAGGTGAGGGGGCAGGAGGCGACAGCCTGTGACTGAAAGAGCGTTTCTGCACCCAAGCCCAGGAAAGTCCATGGTGGTGTCACGAGACACGGACCCTTGCAGGGAGACGCCCTGCTAGATAGACAGGAAATGGGGGTGAGGGCCCTGGAAGAGCCCACACGCTCTGGGAGGTGCCCAGTCCTTCAGGGTCTCCCCATGGGGCTCCGGCCCCCACACCCAACCACGGCAGCACAGTGACCGCAGAGGGCCCACCAGCAGCCACCACCCTTGGGCTTCTGGCTCTCAGAGTGACAGCCTCCCTCTCCATTTCTCTTTCCTCAGGTTTGTCTCCAAAAAAGTGTTTTATCACTTGACGGTTGACCGGCCTGTGATCTACGATGGGAGCGACTGCCTGTAGCCCCAAGCACAGGATTTCAGCAGCTTCGCTTCACCCATAGGAAACACTACTTTTCCTCACCTGTCACGTAAAGGACAAAAAAAATAAAGGCAGCTGCTCCAAAGATCATCCACACTGCAGCTCTGGAAGAGAGGCCCCGGCTGCTGCTCAGAACTGCATCGTGCACCCGTCACTCTCAACCCCCGTCTCCACTAATTGGAGACCCAGCGGTCCTCACACCCAGGGGCCGCTTTGCCATCAGCCTCTCCTGGGATCACAGTCAGTTGCAGGCCTGCAGAGGTGAGCCCACCTTCTGCCCCGGGAGACAGACGCCCTGCTCTGCCCCACGCAGGGCCCGGCATCTGGTGACCATGAGCCAAGTGCCCTGGCCACACCCTATGAGTCCTCGGGCTATGAGGCCCTCAGGTACTCCCAGGAAAAGAAAGAGGCCCAGGGCCACCATTCAAGTCAGGGTGCTGGGGTGCCCTCCTGAGAGCTCAGCAAGCCTCCTGCTGCCACAGGCCTGTCCGTCACTGCCCCAGTAAGTTGGGGGCTGCTCCAAACTCAGCAATTTTGGCAGAACCTCTAAGCTGCACCTTCCTCTTGACCCTTCTGTTTGTGGGGTTCCATCCTCAAACAAAACCCTTCCCAGGCCAGGCCTCTCCACAGCTCAAAGCACTGTCCAAAGAGTCAGAACTGAAGATAATTCAAAAAACAAAATGCACCCTACTGAGGGCCTGCGGTGGCTGTGTGTACACTACGACTAAAGCCCAAATCCTGGCCAACGTTGACACCATGACCAGAGAGCAGAATTGTGCATTGGCCTTAGGGCCCACTCCTCTGCTGGTGGCCTGTCTTCGTTTATATAAATAAGTGCTTCTGCCACATCTGCAGACACATGTTTACTAATGATGATAACCAGGGTAAGAACCACTTGCAAAAACTGGGGCCTTCTTAACGAAAGTCTTTGGTGACTTAAGTATCACAGCAACTGAGTAAACAGTGGCACACACAGTTAATGTGTGCGTGATTGAGTCTTCGTCCCCGACAGCCCACATGCCCACTTCCTGCTGCTCAGCCTGCACCTGACAGCCAGGAGACATCGCCCCTTGAGGCGGAGGGATCCTGTTTCCTCTTCCTGAACAAGAATTAGATAATGTTCCTGTTCTCTGTGGTCCTTGTCTTCTCCTACCACAGAGAGCTCACCTTTGATGGCCTCCTTGTCCCTTGTCCACAGAGCCACCTGCCTACACTCAGGCCCCAGATGCTTCCACAGGTGAGCCGAGCATCTGACAAAAGGGCCCACTTTGGCCAGGGATGAGGGGGAGAGCACGGACAGGTTGTCTGAGGATCTGAGGGCCGGGCCTGGCTGTTCCTCCAGCCAGCCTTGTGACCCAGAACCAGTCACACTACCTCTCAGAGCTTCACTTTGTCATTCATAACCCTAGTCTGACCAATTGTGAGGTCTGAGAATGGGTCAGGGACTCCAGTGCAAGTCCAGCCCAGACCCCAAACCCACTGCAAACCAGCAGCCACAATCTCACCACCAGCAAAAAGGATTCTCATGGAGCCACAAGTAAGAGGAGGCAATTTCTGAAATGGATGCAGACCTTTCATTCAGAGAGTTGGGCACTTCCAGTCAGTTTAAGCAGGGCATGGGGGATGGTGTGAACAGAACCTTCAAAGAGGCCCAGAGAAAAGCTGGATCTCTTGCATTCTCTTTCTGTGGAGCAGCCTCCTCTGGTAGAAAGACATCAGAGGCTCTATCATCTCCTGGCCAAGACCCTGACTGCTTAGCACTGGAACAGAAAGCGGCCAGGCCCCCAGAGGCTCTCCCTAGCCTCACGTTCATCCTCACAGCCTGATGATTCAAGAGCAAATTATCCTGCCTTTGAATCTACCATCTTGCAAAGGATAATTGGAAGTCAGCTTGTTCACTATAAGAAAGAAACTAGCAAAAGAGAACCCAGAGCTGTCTAGAATCTTATTTTAAGTGCTTAGTTTTCCCAGGGTACCTTGGAGACTCTGGCCAAGCCGTTGGCCTTCTGCTAGTGTCACCACCACCATGTGCAACAACCAGAACTCCATTCATGGAGTAGCTGATGTTTTGGGGGCCTGTGAAGGGCCTGAGATTCCATCCGAGATCCATTCTGAACATCTGTCACTCATCACAGCAGGGGACCACTTGCAGCTTAAAAGCAACCTGGCTCTTGGAAACCAGCCCAGAACCAGCCACCCTTCCAGGAGAGCCGGGGCCTCTTGGTGCACCACCTCCAACATCGACTGCCGTCGCACGAGAAGGGCCTTTGCTGCGTCCAGAGGGCTGCCAGTGCCCCGGTGGTCACTTCCTAACTCTTTGGTTTCATTCACATATTTAACTTTTGTGCTGGATGGACATTTGTACTTACTAGTTTACTGTTCAAGCTCAAGATTGCTGTGCACTATGCAGCTAGAGAACATCTTGGCCTATTTAAGTATGGCTTTTATAAATAGCTTTATTCTTAAACAGGTTCCCAGCTTTACTGAGGGTTGAGGACTGGGGTACCTTGAAAAAATGCAAATAACAGTTGAAGAACCACTGCTGAAGGTGGTAGCCTGGCTAGACTGAATTACACTAGAAATAAGCAAGATTGGGATCCCAGATCACTATTTTCTTAAATTTAAAAAAAAAAAAAAAAAAAGCAGTCCCTTAATGGCCCAGCTCTCTGAATAACAGTCATGTTTTAGTATTTATACTAGCTGCCTTGTTCACGACTGCCACTGAAGCCACGCATCACTTCACCCGAGAACACACAACCTGTCTTACCCACAAACAAGCGAGTGTGTTTGGGGTAAAGTGTCCCCAGGTCCGAGTGGCCGCCACAGAGCACCTTTGACCTGAGCACACGGGACCCCACAAGCAGGCAGAGACACTCGCAAGCAGGAATCTAGAACTGAAAAACTCCACAGGGTTTGGAAAGCAGAAAGGAAAAGCCATATGATATAACTCAGAGATCAATGAGATGGTGTTTCTGAAATTTTTCAATTGTCACCTAAGGTGGTAAAGCCATTCCAGGCCCAAATGAAAGTAAATCCCATTTGGGGATGAAATCACAGTCTGCATTTTATGTATGATATGGTTACATGTCCACTGGTACAATTTGAGAGGAGTTTCTTTTTTAAAAGTACCCCTTGGCGGTTCTACCTGTGGAAATTCTTTAGGCCAGGAAACCATCCTTGGCTCTGAGATGTTGGGAATCAAAGCAGAGAGAAGCCATTTGTGATGCGTAGAACCAAGGATCATTGTCAAATACACAAAGACCGTTGAGACAGCCGTTAACGTTTATAAAACACTTAACCAAAAACACACTTCTTAGTGGAAACTTGGTAAATTCTCATTTCATTGCAGTTCTTCCAAGGAAACAGAGAAGACTGAATTCATAACTCCTTTTGTCCTCTTAAGCACTTTTAAAATAATAAAGTATATCTTTAAATTTCGGGAGGCATCTCTGATAGAAAGGCTAACTTAGAACCTTAGGACATGTGTTATCCAGAGACGCTCTGCCTCTGGTGGCTGCAGAGCAACACCCAAGCCTCAGCTGGAAGGCTGAATTTGGAACTGCACTTTCATGGATTAATCCCAATTCGCGAGGCCTTACGGGATGGCAGGTCTGGGAACCCAATTCATTCTTATCTGCCAAAGAATTACCCAGAAGCACATCAAATACCACACCCTACCTGCACATTAGGGGTGAGAAACTTTTGTATCCCAAAACATACTTTTATAGTATCTGCTATGCCATTCGGAAATATTATATTTTTTAACCTCAGAATTTAAATAAAGTGAACACTATGACATTTAGAGTTGCTTTGTCTTTCATTCCTTTGGGACATGAGGTGAGTGACGGAAGCTGCGAAGACCTGAGACAGTCAGAGCTGAGCTACCCTGCTGGGAAATAAAGCATTTTTTATGGTGGCTTTCAAAGGCCTTCAGCCAGCAGATGTTCTGAGAAGGTGCCAGGTGGCCTGGCACCTGGATACTTCCTGGTCTGCTACGAGGGGGGTGTTCGGACCTGCCTGAGCCAATGTGCCCTTCCAGCCCACCCCCCAGCCCCGCCAGGTGAGCTTCTGCCCTCGGCTCAGATGTCCCCAGCTCCCCCACAGCACCCGCAGAGCACTCTGAGCAAAGAGCAAACTTCTGATTTCCCAGAATAATGGGGTAGGGAAGAAAGACCATGGGTGGCCTAAAGCCACAGTTAGTCAATATGTGGTGCAAAGCTGGGCATAACTGCCAGGCCAGGACAGCTGGCAGAACAAGAAGTCAACACCCCCATCCCAACGTGCATGCTCTTGCTGGGTCAGCAAAGAGCCTGGGCACAGGCCGAGAGGGACATGGCCCAGTCACTCCTGGAATGGTCAAACTGAGCTCAGGATGTGCAGCCCACCTGCACTCATCTCACATCCCCACATCCGGGATGACCGCGGCTTTGTCCCTTGACTGCCCCATGCCTCAAAGAGCACCTCCCAGTGTCCCTCCACTGCCTTCCTCCTCCAGTCCTCCCCCTGCCCGTAGATTTTCCTCTGGCCTCTTCTTTAATCAGTTTTTCAGGTGAAGAAGTCACATTTTCTGTAACTATGTCTGGTTCTCTCCGGAGAGCAAGGGATGGTGTTTCATTCATCTTGCTCTCCCTCCTCCCTTCCCCTCCACACAGCATAGAGCAACATGCCAGACAGGAAAGAGCTCAAAACATAACTGAATTGATGGATACACTGATCAGTCCCAGTGCCTTGGATCAGCTAAAAGTCATCAACAATCCCATTGGACAACCAACCCTGCCAGGGACAGAAGCTCCTGGAACATTCCCATGGCAGAGAAGGGAAAGGGCAGGCCTGTGGGAGGAGATTTGGGGAGGAGGGACATGAGCTGGTCACTTAGTCCTAGCCCCGCACCTCCTCTCATGTGAAAGACACCCTCGAGTCAAGTCTCTGTCTAGTGACTGGCTTGAAGTAATGGAAGATTGTTTTATCCAAGTGTCCCAAACAACACATCCAAAGGATTTCTTTGTTAATGCAATAGTCCTTCCTGTGGCTTGGTGGCCACGTGGGCTGGGGGCTGGAACAAGAACCACTGAGACACACATGGATGGGATCTGGGGTCAGAATCCTCCATTCCACTTCACCCACCCCACTAACTGCTGAGTAATCCAAGACGGCCAAAGTCTCTGCCCCAGCATGCCCAAGCCCCACGTTTGATTCCCGGTGATCCTGGCCCAGGTCAGCATCCACAGTCTCCGGGGCACACAGGCTCCGGGCCCCGCCTCTGCCTACCACACTGGCCTGGTGGGTGCTGAGGATGTAGGGACTCCCGGGTGACTCAGAGGGCTACTCGCAGCAAGGTCAGCCCTTTCGGTTTGAAGATGCGTGGGAAAAATCTCCTCTCGCCGCCCACACACATCTGAAAAGCAAATAGAGGGTGAAACCTGCTGCCCAAAATGAGCAAATGGACTTTTTTTGAGGCAGTGGTTAAAGCTGAAGCCATCAAAACCCAGGGGGAAAGCAGAGCTGTTATGAAAGATGTACAGAGTGGGTTAGGGTTGACAGAAAGTTCAGCCTTTTACTTTTCCCACACCCGCAGGTTTCTTAAAAAGGGCGGTAAAGCCGAGCAGAAGTGCGACGGACGACCTCTGGTCTCTGATGTGTGTCCCCTCCTCCCCCCGGGCCCGTCCTCCAAGCTCTGTGGGAGGACAGAGACTGGTGTGGCTTCCTCACACCTCTAACCACGCACGCACTGAGGGTTTCTCAGAGCTGGCAGCCCCGTCTGAAGCCTGGAACAAATTAAGTTTTTTTAGCTAAAAAAAAAAAAAGAGCAAAAGGAGACAAGAGGAGCAAAAGGAGCTCTTGCCAAAGCTGAGATGCAGTAGCATCCTTACCAAGACGAAGGCCTCCTTTCCAGGCCAGGTTTGGCTTTGGGCCTGTGGGTCCGCAGAGTGATCACAGAGAAGGTGACTTCAGGAGGCCGCTCCAGCTTTCTGCTCCCAAACCAGACTCCGGCTGAGCCACAGAGGAGAGAAGGAAACCACTTCTGGGAGGCCAAAACTGACCGGCTTCCAGGTCAGCGGGGCAGGCCCTGTCTTCTCCTTGGCGTGAGGAAGGAACGCTGGCGAGGGAGAAGGGAGGCTGAGCTGAAATGGCAGAGAGCAAAGGAGCACTGGGAAAAGGGGGATACACAGAAACGGCCTTCCTGGAGGTTGTGCGAGGGGCTGGACGCAGGCCAGCTTAGCAGAAGCCATCTTTTTCATCGGAAGAAAGGGACACTGGGAAATGGTAGTGTCGGTGTGGCCGAGGCCAACCGCTACATCCAACAGAGGCAGAACTTTAAGCGAGGCCTGGACCGCTGATGGGGCAGACACCAAAGGCAGTGACTGCAGACATGGAAAGATAAGCTAGTTTGTTCCCTGTCTCTGGAGTGGCCTCGAGGCCCTGTGCGCTTTCACAGAAAGGCCACGGAGGAGCTGCAGTCCCAGTGCTCCCAGGAGGCCTTTGCACGACAGACAGGGTCCATGTGTAGAACCAAAGGTCTTCAAAAAGACAGCCCTTCTCCACTGGCAGGGAACCCACACAGCTGCGAGGTGCTCTCAGAAAGAGGACCCCACGTTCATGCTCTGGGAGTGCCCACGTGGAGGAAGGACAGGGAAACCAGAGTGAGGCCCAGATCAGGCCTCCACCCTCTTTGGCCATCAAAGGTTCAGGTATTGAGCCAGCAGGAAAAGCCCAAGACTCATCCAGGGCTCAGTTTTGTTCCAGGTCAACTTGTCATTTATTAAGTGTCAATAAATATAAAGCAACTCGCAGAGAGATTCTCAGAGGAAGGTTCCCTCACTTTGGCTGCCTGGTGGCCTCAGACTTTGGCTGGGCGTGGTGGCTCACACCTATAGTCCTAGCACTCTAGGGGGCGGAGGTGGGAGGATGACTCAAGCTCAGGAGTTTGAGGTTGCTGTGAGCTAGGCTGACGTCACTGCACTCTAGCCCCGGCAACAGAGCAAGACTCTATGTCTCAAAAAAAAAGAATGCAGACTTAGGGCACCACCCATGTAGACTCTGGCTCCCAGGTGTGGTCGTTCACAGGTCTCTCAGGTGACGCTGGCAGAGGTGGTCCGTGGTGAGCTGCGTGACCACTGAATTGGCTAGAACTTGAGGAAAGGGGTAAAATGAACTAACTGATCTGGCTCCTGATTTAACTTTACCAGTGGCCTGTGGATCTTGGAGCCAGACCTTCCTCCTCAGCCCATGGGCCTAAGCACTGATATACGACGATGGAAATTTCATTCTTGGACAGGAGGATTATTCTAAATGGATCCCTGGTGTGAAACTATTCTACAAGTAAAATCTCGTTACAACCACAATTGTTTTATTATTTACATGGACCCTGTCTCTCTGTTGCTAACCGGCAGATCATTTGTGAATGGAAAAACATCACCTTCCCCAAATCCGAAGTAGTCCCACACGTGTCCAAATTTTATGAATTTGAGAAAAATATATGAGTTTGGTACCAGTAGGCCCGGGTTGGGGAGATCGGGTTAAACAGGAGTTCCTGAGCTGGTCCATGTTCGGAGGTCAGTTCAAAAGGTCTGTAAACTTGGAAGAAGAAAACATGGCGTCTTTCCCCAAACTGCTAACTAAAATTTAGGTCTTCCTTCAACGGTGAATATAGACAATATGCCACACTAGTATTAGCAAGACCTGTGATTTTGTCACCAATGGAAATGGCAGATATTTTCATGTCACCTGACAGTTGTTGCAGATTCTCAAAATATCACTTATGCTCATCTCTACTCTGAAATGAAGGTGGTTGTTATAATAGATCTGCTGATAGATTTTGTGGAAAGCATTAATAAAGAGGCACATGTATTACTAGTTCATACATTTGCTAAGGGTCTAAACGTAGGAATCAGAGGTTCAGTAAACACACAATAATATCAAACTACAAGCGAGATGAGTGCTGTGAAGGAAAGGGACAAGCATTGTGCTACATGGAAAGATAGCAGGGCATTAATTTGGAGCCTGGGCCTCTGCCACATCCCCTGCCGTGCCATGCAGGGAGCCATGTTGGCAGTTACCACAGGACCTTCTTACAGGGAGAAGTGGCGTCTAAGACAGCTCTTGACTGAGGGCTGGTTTACACTGTCCAGGAATTTCCAGATGACATAATTCAGATGTGCTTAGAAATTATATATTCAGGGTCTAGAAAGTGAAGAGTCTGCAGAAAAGTGCTGCAGCAGAGTTAGGCAGAGACAGGCTCCCTAGAGCCTGGCCTGAGCGAGGGCTGCGGGTGAAGCAGGCACAGGGCCGTGTGGGTGGTCAGCACGCAGGGTGACCGTCAGGCTAGCAAAGCCGGGGCAGCAGCCACAGCTTTTCAGGAAAGCCTGGAAGGTGATGGTACCAGAAGGAGTTGCCAGTCCTGGGAATGGAAGAGACTGGTGAGAGCTCCTCGGATCTAAGTCCGGGGTCTGGTGAAAGCCCCCAGTCCAGGCAGGCCAAGGTGGGGCCTGAGCCTGGCCACCAGGACCCAAGGAGGAAGAGCCAAGGTGGAAGTCAGCCCTGCGGACCAGGCCAGCCATGGGAGGGCCGGACCAGGACCTACCCGAGAGGCCTGGAGTGGACTGACATGCCCCTGCAGACCCGGCCAGCCACAGAGGAGATCCAGGGCCACCCTGGACAGCAATGAGCAAGGCCTGGTTCCACACCAGGGATACCAGGGAGTCTGGCCTAAAGGCGCATCCTGGGTGAACTAAGAAAATGTCTTGGCGGGTCTTGCATTTGTGAGAGGGTAGAGAGGGAAGAGAGAGGAAGGGGTCAGGTGGGGCCAGGAGGACAGGCAATGCCAGGAGTGCTATGGGCCAGAAGCCAGCCTAGGCGTGGTGCAGTGTCCTCAGACTACACGTGCACACGCACACGCACACACACACACATGCACACACACACACACGCAAGTGCATGTGCCTCCAGTAGAATCTGTGGCTCCTTCATGAAGGAATTGAGGCTCCACAGCTGAATGTGTCTGAAGAGGCACCTGGGAGAGGGAGCAGGAAAGAACCTCCCAATTCTGTGAGGGCGAAGACGCTGTCCTCTGCCAGCACCCCCTCATGGTGTGCTTTTGAAGGCAGGAGTCAACAGGGCATTGGCTCATATGTCACTGTCCTGAGTCTGCATGGAGTGATGGGTAAGGAGGTGCAGGACAAGCCGTGCCCGTCCATCTTCTCAGCCCCTGGTGCTCGGCACAGAGTCTGGCTTAGCAAATGTTGGCCGAGCCTCCAAAGCCAGGGCTGGAGGTCTGTCCATGCAGGCAAGGCAGGACAGCGTGGTGGGCAAAGCCGTGGTTTGAGGCCAGACACTCCCAGGTTTGTGTCCTAGTCTTGCCGATTGCTAACTGTGTGACCTCAGGTGACTTACTTAGCATCTCTGAGGCTCAGCTCCTTCATCTGTTAATCAGAGCTAAAGTAGCAGTGCGACCTGGCACCTGGCGCGGAGTGAGTGTGAAGCAGATGGTGCTGGGAGTTCCTGAGGGGAGACCCTCTCTGTCCGGACACCGCAGGGCCCCTGGCGTGCGCCGGTGCCCGAGCACATCTGCTGAGAGGCAGAATGATGACGGGACGGGACCCGTGCTCTTGGCTTTCTCACAGGAGTCCTACGACTGCCGCCCGCTCACCCAGGCGCATGTCTCCTGGAAAGCCAGTGTTCTCCCCCCAGGGCCGTAAGTGGGCTTTGGAATTGGCCGCCCCTGATGGGAAGACTGCTGCCTGCTGCATCCTCCAGAAGCAGGTGCTGAGACAGAGGTGGGGTGAAGGTACCTATTAGGAATCAACTCCCAGGAAGGGAGCAGGAGGAAGCGTCGCTAAGCGGAGGGAGAATTGGAACTTCGAGGAATGCTTGATGGAGACCCGCCAGGTGCAGCCAGCAGCAGATTTTGCCCTTCAGAGTGCCCCGTCAGCCCCCGATGGCTCCGTTACCTGCCTTGCAGGCACTGGGGCCCTGGCTCTGGGAAGACCCGGCTGGCAGCTGGCCACACTGCCTACGGGTTCGTTCTTAATGCATCTCCATTTGGCCACAGAGATTGTCTGCTTAGTTTGTGGTACCAAAATTGAGTGTGTACAAACAAGTATGTCTGAAGTGAAGAGGAACTCATAAAAAGTCACTTATTGGAGACACACATTTGCATGTCTTTTTTAGGCTTTGATAATATAAAGGTCAAGGAAAGACTGTCATGAGCAATCTGGGTTGTCTGTACTGACATGTAGAAATGATTAGAGAGACACTGCACTGTCCCAAGACGACACTGGACAGAGACCCCAACTGTAAGGCAGGGCATGTGAGATGGGGCGAGAAGTACCATATGGTGTTATACTTACGAACCACACATGGTAAACAATCAGCGATTGCTCACTGAGTGGACAGAAAGATGTCTTCTGAGTATCCCTGTAAAATGTGTTACGTGCAGGTGCTGGGGGCCATGATTATTTCTCTTCTTTCCAAGTCACGCAGAGCCTTGAGCAGACCTCACCTGGGACAGGCTGGCCAGAGTATAGCAGAGGAGCCCGCACTGAGGTGGGAGTGGCCAGCGTCAGTGAGGGACGGAGAGCCCCGGGCGCCAGCGCCAGGCGGGGTGCTGGTGGCTGTGCTTTGGTCTGGAACCATGGGTAGCTCCAATTCTGGTGAGGCTAACTCAGAACTGGAAACCAGGCACACGCACTGGAGGATTACAAACACAAAGGAACCACCTGTAAGTGCAAGACAGCTTTCATTACCGAAGCAGAAAGCCTGTGGAGGTGTCCAGAGGTGGCATCTCATTAATGCTTCATGACAGCCTTGGCTTTGTATTTAAGTCGACACCACCACGGAAATCCTACCCATAACCACCACACCGCATGGATGGTCCAGGAGACCAAACGCAAGGGTTCCCTGTGGCTGGTTTTCTCCTTGCTCGGGACTATTTGTAACAACTACCAAGGGCAAGTGGAAGCAATTATAACCACACACCTCCCTCAACGGAGCCGTGGCAGGAAGCGATCTGACCGCTCTCAAGGCCACAGGAAGGCTGGGAAGGCACTGGTGTCCAGTGCTGGTCTGGCCAGCCCTGCCTTGACCACCCCCCTCAGGCCGCCTGTGGACAGCAGGGCAACATCACTCCCTGAAGGCTGCGATGCCCCATTGCTCAAGGTTGCCAATCTATTTTTTTGAAGTTTTCTAGCAGCTGAACTCTGACACATGAAGTACGTATCTGGTAAATGGTTAATTTCACATGTTAATAACATATTAATTCAATATATTGTGCCTACTACACACAAGGCATTTGTGTGTGGAGGGGAGGCTGGGTGTTTAATGTAGGCACCAGAACAAGTACATACACAAAGCTACTTGTCCAAGATCTCACCTGGGGTGTCACTGTTGTTCTAATGACACTGCCGTGTGTGTGACTTGTCCTGGGAACTGTCTACAAACCAGTCTATAAGCCATTCGAGGATACCGGCCTCGTGATTCTCATCTAAGGGGCATCACCTGGCAGAGCCTGCCATACTATCCTCTAAAGTCTGGCTTTTCCATATTGCTGGAATGCAAACGTCTCTCGGGAAAGACTGTCATATTCCTCATTATAACCTTGGTGGTACAACACGGCCTGGCTTAGAGCACAGGCACAAGCTGGCTGAATACGTGAATGGGTGAAGGTGTATTGGCAGGTCTGACGGTCCAAAAAGACCAAATCTCTAGTCATCCAAGCTGATGACTTCAAAGTAACGTTCCCTATTTGTATATGTATGTTGTGATTGATTGGCTTAAAATTACTTTAATTTTTTAAAAAATATTTTATTTAAAAAGCCAACTTCTTTTTAATAATGAAAACATGTCACATTTCATTCAGTTTCTGCATTTGTTCTAATTTATAGAGTTCCAGTGAAATGTAACTGCATATTAAATTCCCCCTTTATCTTTATTGCAAAAATACAAAGCATATTTCCTAGAAGTGCTGAGTGAACTCCAACATCCCCTTGGGTTTCTCCGTGATGACTCTTCCAACGTTTTTATTTTAGGATTCACCTGTTACTTAAATCTAGTTTAATTAGAATGCAAAATTCAAATTTATGCTGTCATTTTTTACCAGTCCTATTATGTAATCATTTAAAAAGACACTTCACCAACAAAGGATACTTTACAACTTAAAATGTCATACAGGTACAGCATATCTTTACTCTCACATTGAAGCTGTGTTAGGACTGGGAGAGTCCAATAGCAACCGCCGGGTCCTGGGAGAAGTTCTTGGAGCTGGAGGTGGTCGTTGCGCAATAGGGCACAATGTGGCATTCGTAGTTCGTGTGGTGTCCCCACAGCTCTGTTCTTACAGATCAGAAGGGGACAGTGGAGTCCCTGGCATTTTTTCCATCCCTCCTCCCATGTTCAGCACCACTGCTACTCTGACACTCTGAGTATCAGAACCACAGTATCACAGGGCTACAGAATGGAGAAGTCAAACTCAACTGTACTCTCTCCACCTAACTGCGCGATGTTAGTCCGGTATGACGTATGCTTCTTGCTTATTCCTCCAAGTTGCTCAAAAGAGCAGACATCCGAGTCTTCTCCTGGAAATGACAGTCCTGCGGATGGCTCTGTCCATAACTGAACTTGGAGAGGTCATGCTCCCCTGGGCCATGGACGCGGTGCTTGCTGTGCGGGGCCCATGATGACAGGTTGATGTGCTGGTCCCAGGGTGACGCTTTCTCACCAGCAGCTGCCCGCTCACGGGCAGCATGTGGATGGGGTGACGAGGACTTTGCTTCACCCCTTGCCTCCCCTGTCGAGCTGCCCATATTCCACTCACTTTGTTTCTCACCATCACGTGCTGTAGAAGCAGGCAGGGAGGAGGAGAGTAGTGTGGTGGAGTCCAGCACTTTCGGGTTCCCTTTGGGACGGATGGTGTTGGAACTGAAACCACCGCGGTCCACAGTGCACTGGGGAAATCAGACGCTTCGTCTAGAGCAAGTGGCAAAGCCAGGGGTGGTTTTTGGTGCCACTCCCGTAGTCCTCCTTGGAAATTCCATTTGACTACCTGGAAAAACTTGGGAAATAAGTCTGACTAGAGGACAAATAAACACTGGTTAGCCAAAATGGCTTTAAGATATTTGGAGATCTTATTTCCTTATTGCAATCTTTCAGTCTTCACACTCTTAATGCATCTATCTGGTCTTTAATTACACACACTTAAGATATTGAGACAGGGTAAAGAAAGTGACAAGTAATGCTATTAAAAAGTACTTTTCCCTAGCACTCTGGAAGGCTGAGGCGAGTGGATCATTTGAGCTCAGGAGTTTGAGACCAGCCTGAGCAAGAGTGAGAGCCTGTCTCTACTAAAAAAATATATATAAAGAAATAGCTGGACAACTAAAAATATATATAGAAAAAATTAGCCAAGCACGGTGGTGCATGCCTGTAGTCCCAGCTACTCGGGAGGCTGAGGCAGAAGGATTGCTTGAGCCCAGGAGTTTGAGGTTGCTGTGAGCTAGGCTGATACCACAGCACTCTACCCCAGGGCAACAGACTAAGACTGCCTCAAAAAGAAAAAAAAAAAGTACTTTTCCAATATGCAAAGTGTTTTCAAATAGGATAAATTTGCCAAATAGTTAAAAGAAAGACACAAAGCAAAGGGGAATTCTATTGCTTATTTTTTTCAGCCTAATCTCTACTTTTTTTTAATAGACGGGGTCTCACTCTTGCTCAGAGCTGGGCTTGAACTCCTGACCTCGAGTGATCCTCCCGCCTCGGCCTCCCAGAGTGCTAGGATTATAGGCGTGAGCCACCGCGCCCAGCCTCAGCCTAATCTCTAAATTAGAAGCTTTTAAAATGTTGGCACTGTAGCCTAAGAAAAGAAGCACAGCAGTAAATAGCCTTCCAGCAGTCTCAGAAAGCAGAGGAACCAGCCTGCTTTATAGGGAGCAGCCAGGGTGACCAGCAACGAGCACCCCTCAACAGAGCAAGCCCATGACAGAGCCGGGGCTGGCTCCCACGAATGCAGGTTATCAATGTCCTTGCTCAGGCTATGAAGGCCACTTTCATGGCTGCAGTGGACAAGCTGAATTCTTGCCTCCAGCAGGGCACAGGAGTGGGTTGGAAGCCAACAGACTCTGGATGACTTGGTGTGGTCAGTTGTCTAGGGACTCACTGATCAGACCTGCAGATATTTCAAAACAGGAACAATGACCCTCGCTGGCCCTGAACAGACCAAGGAGATCAGAGGGTACTTTGACCTGAGATTTTAAAGAGTCTAGATCAGGACTCAATAAGACCCAGCATGGGTATCAGGCCCAAAACCAGGGTGAAAATTTCCCAAAGATGGAAGTTTTCATGAAACCTTCTGCTTTTGTGGATTGTGGCAGTGACCAATGCTTCTGTGCCCCCTTTTGGAAGAAGAAGTGGCATCAAAACCAAAGCCACAGAAGTTCACAGTGCACTGAGAAAAATCCAACACCTCCTCCAGAGGTCAGCTGCATTAATGCTCGGGCCAGCAGCGAAGCCAGGATGGGCTGCTCAATGGTCCTCCTGTCGGTCCTCTTGTAGCCACAAGCCAGTCGATAGCTCCTGGCGTAGCTAGTCAACTTTGAAAACTCTGGTTTGGCAAATTCCAACTAAAAGTAATAATATTGTTCAGATTTATTCCTTTCTGAGTTTTTTTTTTTTCTTTCCTCTCTCTCACTTCCTTATTTTCTTTGGTTTCTCTCTGGTCCCATCAAACCGTATCTGCATTTCTTGTTACTTCTGAAAGGACCACCCACCTCAGAGAGACGGTGTCTCAGAAGGAGAGCGCCCCCGAGGTGGTCTCCAGCAGCATGGATGACAGCTTCAGGCTCCCCTCTCTCCTCGTAAACGAAACCCACTGGGCCTGGCTGATGCAACCCAAGTTCTTCAGGGTTTTCACGAGATCCCGGCGGAATCTCTCACCCACGAAAACGTAGAGAACAGGGTTCAGGCAACTGTGGAAGAAGGCGATGGTCTGAGTGACCTGGAAGCAGATGTCAATATTGGTGGAAATGGCACAGTTGGAAATGAACAAGGCATAGGCATCTATGGTCTGCACCAACAGAACGCAGTTGTAGGGGAACTGCGACAAGACAAAGACGGTAAGGACAGTGATGGTCACTTTCAGGGCCCTGTGCTTGGATGACTTCTTGGCTTGTATCAGGGTGTGAATGATGATGGTGTAGCAGCAGGCCATGACCACAAAGGGAAGGAAGAACCCCAGAATGACCTTCAGGGTCAAGACAGCTGATTTTAAGTTGGTGCTCTCATCCGTGGGGTAAACCATGGTGCAGACAGTAATGCCAGATTCCCTCTTGATTTGGCTGTACAGGATTTCTGGGATGCAGAGCGCAGCTGCCACCACCCAGACGGCAAAGCAAACCATTTTGCTGTACAGAAGCCTTTTCTGCCTCCAGGTCTGCGCCCGCATGGCCTGAGCAATGGCGATGTACCTGTCCACGCTGATGCACATGATCAGCAGCACGCAGCTATAGAAGTTCATCTTGTACGTGCTGTTGACCACCTTGCACATAAAGGTCTGGAATTTCCACTGGTCTGCGGCGGCAATGGCCCAGAAGGGAAGGGTGACAAGAAAGAGAAGGTCGGCGATTGCCAGATTCAGAAGGAACATGTCGGTCATGGTCTTCACTCTCGTGCAGTACCAGTAGACGAGGATGACCAGACTGTTGCCCACGGCACCCACGATGAACACGAGCCAGTACAAGGGTGGGAGGAAATGGCTCGCGAACTGCCTGACGTTGTTTTTCTTACAGAAGAAGTCAGTGAAGTTGAAGTTCATGTAGTCATCCATGGAAGATGTGGGGTCATAGCTGTAGTCATCAGACATATTAGGAATAAGATCCTGCGAGGGGACACAAGATGGCATTAAGTCAAGGGCAATCTTTTGTAGGGCCTGTCTGATGGCAGAGTCATGGACCAGTTGACCCTTCCAACCCCAAAAAACATGTATGTGTCAGAAGTAGGGATTCCAAGGACATCTACTTGGGGTGGAACATATTTATTCATTCAACAAATGTTTATTAAGCACCTACTATATGTTGGTTACTGTGCTAGGTGCTAAAGATACACTGGCAAGTAAGTCAGACGTGGTGCCCACTCTCATGGAACTTGCTTACCCTTGGAGGATACAGATGAGCAAATGAACATGACAGGATGCCTGACAAGGGCTGTGCTAGGGTGGGAAGGCGCGCTGCCACGCCACTGATGGGCACTTTTATCAAACTCTGTGAATGATTGCGATTGCCCCTTCTCCCATCTATTCTACCTACCCCTGCGAAAAAGGGGTCAGTAGGGGCTCTTAAACTTATCTGAGTCACCGCCCCTCTGAGTTCTGAAAGTCCAGAACCACCAACACACACATACACTCTCACACACTTACACATGCATGTACACACACATCCATATGCCCTCAACTGCATGCACACACAGGATCCCTTGTCTAAAAATTATTAAGCATTTCAAGATTTGCAGGATCCCTTGCCTAAAAATTATTAAGCATTTCAAGACAGCAAGCATTAAATCAAGCAAGCAGCACTTCTAAGTGCAGGGCCCCTGTGTGATGGCATGGGTTGCCCAACCATGAGGCTGGTCCTGATAAGCACACACACTCACACACACGTGCACACACATAATACACCCAAGCATTTGCAAACACTTTCATGTGCACAAACATGCCTACACTCGTGTTCATATGCACACATATGCATATACCTAGACACACACACACACACACACACACACGCACACCTGGTTACATTTTCTGTTGGTTCCTGAACCAGAAGCAGTCCTAGAACACCTGCCGGGGGAAGAGGAAATAAGGGCTGGAGGTGAGCCCTTGAGACACGAGCCTTTGAGTCAAACCTAAGGTGGGAGGGGAGGCAGATGGAGGCGAGGGTTGCCGGATACAGGGGAGAGTCAGTGTGGCACCTGCCACATTCCTTCCAAAGCCACCGCCCACAGATCCTGGAACACTCTGACTTCCCACTGGTCCCCTCCCAGGGCTGCCATCAGGCCTCCAAGATTCCAGCAGGGTCTACCAGCTCTCATGCCCTGGCCCTGAGCAACATGCCCTGCCAGATCTCACCTCCACCTTTATTTCTCCTCAGGCAAACACAATAGTTGTTCAATTCATCTATATGCATTTGGATTAGAAGTAACTCCACATCCACAAAAAGTTTTTATTTTGTGTTAGATTGTTAACATTAATAAATATTTAAGTATAAATATTTAATGTATTTAAATATTCATATTGAAATAAAATATCTGCCCCCTACTGTTCGCCAGCCTCTCCCTGTCTGGATACATTATAATTTCCGCTGTTTCTAATAGATATGACTTAGCATTTCCCAAACCATGTTTTAGGTGGAACACTAGTGGTTAAACAGTTGAGAATCTCTGCATATCATATGAACTTCTTTGAAATTCTCATTACTCCTAAGCACATTAAAGGCCCTGAAAAGTCCTGCAGAAATTGTTTTATTTTAATTGTATATTTAGCATAGCAAAGGCTCTGAGAAGTCCTTCAGAATCTGTCGAAGTTTGTTTGACAATGTTTCCTAAATTTGTTTCAACATAGAATCCGTTGTGTGTGTTTGTGGAGTGCATATTAGATGTCAGGGCACATTGAGTTGACTGAGAAGGGGCACGAACTAACAGGAGGCTGCCGTCTCCTGCATTCTGAAGTTCACACCATGAGTCCATCCTATTTGGGCCCTGGCTGGCATGAAGTAGCAGGAGGACACCAAGAAGGCCCACCCAAGGTAACCTGGGTGACAACTAAGAAAATCTGAGGTCTAGTCTTGACTCCCCCTCTAGTGTATGACCAAGAGAACGTCCTATTGCAAAGAGAGGGACCCAGAGATGGCTCTTCAGGACGGGGCAGCTGGAAATGGCCACTCCTGTACAGAGCTGAGGAAAACCCTTCACCCCATTTTATAGGAGATTAGTCCCCAGGCCTAATTCTTCCATTCTCAGTTTATATGTAGAGATTTCCCTCTGGAGTTAGCCATTGTCTGGAAACCCAGTCTCTTGGGAGGACAGACTCATGAGAGACACATGTTTTAGTGACAATGCCAGGAGAATCCTGCCAGCACTAGACGTGGGAGCCCACCATAGTCACAGCCCTGCTGGGACCACCATCCCATAAGAGGTGGGTCTGAGTGGGCCTTGAGTGCAAGGGAGAAGCTCAGGACGGAAGGAAGAATACAAAGAGCATGGAGACCCAAAATGGGCATCGTGGCAGATTTGAGGTTGGGGGGGTGGATGGCATTTTGGGGGTGCTTCTCCTAGAAGCCATCAGCCCCACCCCCCTGCTGCAGTGCCGGGTAGCAAGGAGAATCCTGGGAGGATTTTAAGGACACATGAGGACAGAGAAGGGAGAAAGAGGAAGGCAAGTGGCGGGAGGCAGGGAAGCCTGGCAGAAAGACAAGCTCAAGAGATGGCTTTGGTGCCCGAGGGTAAAGGAGAGAAGGCAGTGGGAAGGCTTTGCCGTGCTGGCCCCAGCCAGGGGCTGGGAGGAGCAGACCCCTGGGAAGGAGCTCTGAAGCTGGGCCTGGGGGCAGACAGGAGGGACGGAGGGGCAGTGTGCAGGGGTCCCAGTGACCCTGGGTGACCCACGCTCTCCACTGCCCAGAGCAGGCGCAGCCCGCACACCAAGACTCAATCCCAGACGAGGGCAGCGTGTCCCGCTGCAAGGGCAAGGGGCATATGTTTTTGTTGGGTGAGGATTAGAGAGAACCCTGTGCTTTAGCATAGAATTATTTATTTAGTTAGGTTAGGGACTCCCTGGGCATATTTTTAAAGTGATTCAATTCACACACAAAAAGCCTGAATTTATATGACTCCCATCGAGACCACAAGAGACATTCTGCATAAACGCACCCCATGTTGTGACTCATGCTCATAGTTTTGTACATACATGATGGGTAAATATTCTTGGGTCTTAGACTTAGGGGCCTTCGGAAATCTCCCAGTAAATGCAAACAGCCATCAGTGCCCGGCCAGGGCAAGGGCCCGTCCTGCCTGTCTGTCCCAGCAGGCTCTGAGCCCACAGGCTGCTGCTCCCAGGCAGGTGTGTCCTCCCTCAGGAGTCCTGGGCTCACACAGAGCCCAGGCATCACGGCCATGCAGCCATCAGAGCAGGGAGAAGGTGTCCTGAGCTTTCCGGGGCCTCCTTCTCTGAGTCGTGCATTCTCTGGAAGCCCCTGGCCGGCCCCAGGCCCCAGATTCCCACCTCTGGGGAGTGAAGGGGGGGGCAAAGAGCGTGCTCTCTGGGGCTGTGCCCCCATCATTCCTTAGCACTGAGATGAGCACATGGGGATGGGGAGGCAGGAGGGGAGCGGGGACGGACGAGCGGGAGAGAAGCAGGGAGGGAAATGAACTTGCTATCAGCAGGGGACGTGGGCAGTCATCGCTGCCAGGGCACTCTGTCCCCACACTCGAGAAAGCGTTAAATCCAAACAATGAGGCCTGGATTTCAGCGACTTTGACATTCACCCACAGGGAGCAACCCAGGGAAGCCATGAACACGGAGCCCGCCCCTCGGGGGCTCCTCCCCCAACTTGCTTTGAGGCCTTGAACCCTCAAATCGACTCTCCCAGCCTCAGTGTCCTCACCTGTAAACAAGCTCTGCCTTTACTGTGAGGTAGAGGGCACATGGGACACCTGAGTGGGGACAGCCCAGCACATCCTCAGAAAAGTGCCACAGGATGCCACGGCTGCTTTCCACCAACGTGGGAGTCAGGGCCAGAGGCCCCATCCTCTTCCCATTGGGGCGGTGCTGGAGTCCCCTGGCCGTAGAAAGTCGTTATTGGAACCCAGTGTTCTTATCTGGAGCTGCCTTGCCCAGTTTGGCTATTTTCCAAGATCCCAAATGATAAAACCAAGTGACTGACAGTCTCAGAAGCAGCCCTGGCTCTGCTGCCTTGATCTAGATCTGCTTCCCCAGCCTTGGGACGGAGGCGAATTCTAATTCTAACTCAGGAGAACCAAAGAGTCCACTTCCGGTCAGAAAAGTAGAGACTGATCACGTTACCCCCCCAGTACCAAACTGATTACCGTTTTTTGTTGATACGGACATATGTGCATATACAACATATATATGCTTATCTATACTCGTATAACACTAAAGAATCATTAGCGTATCAGAAATAATTGAGTTAACAAACTGCTCCAACCAGCACTCTCCATTCGTCATGGAAACTTATGATGTACTGCGGAGGGCAGGTTTTTAGCCCCCTAAGAAGGCTTGATTCGATTATCTACATGTAAAACTCAGACTTTCCCTTTGAGAAAAGCAAAATTAAAACCCTTAGGTAATTCTGTAAGGCATTTATGGATACAACAAAAGGAAAGGAATTTGATTTGATTGTATAATTAATTACATTGGGCTGTAAAAGAATGACTGACTCACTCATTTTTGTTCAGCCCTGCGTCTCTTCCAGAGGAATATATACCATTATGTGTTCTTGCAAGGCCTACATCATGTCATGCAAGAAATATAACCAGTGTACCCACCATGGGTCTTTTAAAGGTGGCTCCTGCCTGTAATCCCAGCTACTCGGGAGATGGGAGGATCCCTTGAGTCCAGGAGTTTAAGATCAGCCTGGACAACATAGCAAGAAAGGCCCATCTCTAAAAATATATAATTCATTAATTTAATTAGGTGGATTCTGCCCTGCTCTTGTTTGGTTTCAAAACAGACACATGGAACTAATCAGGTCCTAGTTATAAAGATCATAAAAACCCTTAGCTAATTGATAAAATCTAAAATCGCATTTTCTGGTCTTCGCAACACGCCCCAAAGCAACTCTGGCTCTTTGTGTGCAAAGCCCTCCATGCGGACAGCAACCTACCTGGGAACAGGTGTTGCTAGGCAGAGATCTTACCCTGGGAAACCACACAGAAAAATCCCTCCTCCACGTGGATTTCTTCCCACACGCCCACAAAAGGGGAGACAAGAGTGCACTCCGAGGGGCCAGGGGCGCGTGGCTGTACTCACTGTGAACTCCGTGGCCGTCATGGTGGGTCAGACGCAGGCCTGCTTCTAGAAAGAGAGGGCGAAAGTCAAAAAGGGGACTGGCTTGTAACGTACAATAACAACCCAACACCAAAAAGACAAGTTTAAATATTAAATCTGTCTATGCTCGTGGAAAAAAAAAAACCCAAGCAAAAGTTAGAGTCTGTGCTATACTGATATCCAGTCAAATAGTCTAGATTTCAGAGTCATATTGATTGTTAACATGGAAATGAAAGAAAACTCTTTTTTGAAGGTATCATTCACCCCCTTGACTCTGACAGTCACCTGATTCTAGTATTTGTCTACCTCCTACTCAGACAATAATTAGCGCATCTCCTGTCCACAGGTGAGGAGCTGTGAGGGGGCTTCAGACTTTTTCTCAGCCCGTTCTTTTGACATTAGTACCTTTTTTGTTGATTCAGCTTCTCCGCCAAGCCCAGTTTGGCTGAATGTCTCCCCTTCCCATGCCACCGACTAAGGGGCTCAGTGCAGACGGCAGGACGGTGGTTGATCCAAGAGTGCTCTGGGCCCAGCACTGCCAGGGGAAGGGCCTCTGGGCAGCCAGGTGGCGAGAGGAACAGGAGGGCTGGGTGGTGCCCGCTGGGGGCGAGGTGTCTCTCCTAGGAGCTCCATGTCCCCAGCACCCACCTTCTCCTCTTTACCCTGACTCCAGCAGGTCAAGGAGGTCCTAGGTTTGTGAACTAAGGAAAAGGCCAAGTCTTCCTTCCCTAATGCACAGGGCCTCCCAGCTGACTGAAAGAAATCTCGGTTGTCGCTTTCACGTGTTTGGAATCTCTTTAAAGCCCACCCTTGTATAACCAACAAAGCAACAGCTTGACCTCCTTCAAGGAAGGGGTCTGAGCCTGCCAGGGCATGTCCTTTTATACCGTTAGGGAGTATACTTCCAAGAAACATGTCCAGCGCCACACCCCAAGGTTCTAGAAGAAAATATTCTCCTCCATAAATCCAGCTCTAACCTGTCGGCTCCCATTCCATAACGACGTCAGGACCCACCCAATGGAAGTACAGTGGCTTCCAGTACATGACACGTGGTACAACTACTTTGGAAAACAGTTTGGCAGTTTCTTAAAAAGTTATGTGTACACTTCCTATGTGATCCAGGGATCCCACTCCTGAGTATTTCTGTAAGGAAAATGTAAGCATATGTCCCCACAAAGACTGGTACGTGGTACTGGTGGCAGCTTTATTTGTAGTAGACAAAAACAGGAAACAGCCTAAATGTCCATCAAGTAGTGAATGGGTAAGAAACCTGTGGAACATCCATTCAGTGGAATAGGGAAGGAATGATTCGTTCACGTGGCAATGTGGGCAAATCTCAAAATAAATATGCCAAGAAGCCAGTCCAAAAACGTTGCATACTATATGATTCCACTTACATAAAACTCCAGATAATGCACACTAATCTCTAGTGACAGAAAGCAGGTCAGCGATTTCGTGGTGAGATAGGGAAGGAGAGGGCAGGGCAGGGAGGAGGCTGGGGGGTGCGCAGAGGTGCAGCAGGAAGCCTGGGGGGCAAGCGCAGTTCACTGTCTGGATTGTGCGATGGTTCAGTGGTTCACAGGGCAATGCGTATGTCAGAACTTACCTTCCGCACTTTCAGTATTTGCAGTTTCTTGTATTTGGACCTCAGTAAAGCTGTTAAAGTGAAGGAGAAAAAAACAAGGTGTGATGAACACAGTCTGATTTTCTTCACTCCTTAGAGTTGTGATCTGGCGGTCGGCAGGCAGGAGGAAGGCAGCCAGAACGTCCTGCCTTGGAGTGCCTTGCACTGTTGTGGTGAACTTGAGAGGTCAGTGTGAACTCCTGTGTTTTTAAAATTAGATTAGATTAGATCGGATACAGACAGGATAGATAGACGGATGATAGACAGATGACTTGAGTATATACGTGTGTGTATGTGTGCTTCCCATACATTTGTCCTGGCTGCCCGCTGAGAGAGCTAACGGCGATGACACACAGTGGAGTGGGCACCAGTGCCCTTGTCTTGGTGTCTAAATAGCTTTCTCCACCCCAAAGAGCCAGGGCTCCTTGGAGAAATGTCTGGTTCCAGAGCCAGGGCAGGAAAACTACAAGATGAGCCTGAAACAGCTTTGTGCCCCAGAAAGCAAGGAGGTGCTCAAAGGACCATGAGGACTTGTCAAAAGGCCCCAGGAGCCAACTTGATGGGGCTTCCACTAGTGAAATCAGAGGCAATTTAAGTATAAAATTAAATAATGATATTAGTAATTATAGCACATGCAATAAATGAGAATCTATACTGATAAAAATAAATGAATAAAAAATGGGGAGAAGAGAAAGCTCTTATCATGGTGCCAACGTTTAAATACAGAAGGAAGAATGGAATTAGAGAATCCTCCGTGGAGTGAGATTAGGCAGGGGACATTTGATGAGGAATAGGATATTTACCTAATCTCAAGGGCTCTCCCCAAAATAGCATATTGAATACAAATGGAAGAGCAGTAACTACTGCGGAGGAACTAAGCTGGTCTTCAAACCCAACACCACCCCCATGGGGGCAAACCGGCATCACACTTGTCCTAAAAAGGTACACTGAAGAGGAAGGACATGGCATCTGTGTTCCTGACAAAAAGCACCAGCCTAAATCTACTAACGAGGAAACAGACAAACCCCAAACGAGGGACTTTCTACAAACTAACTTGCCAAAAATTCTTCAAAAATATGAAGGTCAAGTGACACAAAGAAAGACCAAGCAGCTGTCCCAGATTGAAGGAGACTAAAGAGACACAACACCCAGATGCAGCACAAGGACCTGGATATGACCCTGGAGTGGGGAAATGATCCCAAAGGACGTTATTGGGAAGTCGAGGACATTCCAGTATGAACTGAGAATTCCATAATGGTGTACATCCGTCTTCAATTCCTGATTGTGCCAACTGTATCGTGGTTGGATAGGAGAATGCCTTGTTCTCAGGAACTATCCCCTGAAGTATTGTGGGGTAAAAGAGTAAAACATCTTCAGCATATTCTCAAATGATTAAGAAAACATCCATATATAATAAAAACATATGTATAGAGAGAGAATAATAAAGCCAATGGTGCAACATGAAAACAATGGTTTGGGTAAAGGGCTCATGGACATTCCTTACGCAATCCTGGACTTTTCACTAGGTTTCAAATTAGATCCTAATAAGAGTCACAAAAACATTTTTTAAAAAAAAAAAAGAAAAAAATGCCTTGGAAATTAATCGCAAGACACAAGAAAGCCTGGAGCAGGACTGAGTCTGCAATACACATGCACAGCCTCAGCTCCCGGCCACAACCTCACGCCAGCTACCTGGGCATACGCCAAATTTCACTGTAGCCCTCTGAGTGCCAGGAAAACGCTGGCATTTATCTTTAAACATAACACAGGCTTTCGTTTTATGACTTTCGTGTTGTTATAAAAGTAACACTTATTTTTGTAGGAGATCAAAATCACCCATAATCTTAGCAACCCAAAATAACTGCCTTTAACTTTTTGTTATATTCCTTCCCAGCCTGTTTCTAAGCATTCATACACTTTTAATTTTTCTCTTTTCTTCCTCACCTAACAGACGATGAGCATTTCCTCCATCATTAAATATTCTTCGGCACATGACTGCATTGGCCGCATGGCATTCCCACAGAGGAGACATTGTCCTCTGTGGGGCAATTAGCTTGTTTCCAACTTCTTTTTAGAGTTCTTTTGAAATATTTCCAAGGTGAATGGGAAATGCATTTTCTTCACAAAAGTTGTACTTTGCCTGTTTCCTCCTAAGCACAAGAACCAAGAACTTCCCCCACGTAGTATTAATATTTCTGAATTGTTCTGGTGTTCTCAGCTCTTTGGAGTGACTGATTTCTGCTCAGCATCTCTCCAGATCCCGTCCAGAAGCCCCGTAAGCCTCTGTTTTGCAATAGGAAATTCAACCAGCAAGCAGAAAAGCAGCCACGTTGGGGCTGAGAATTGCTGTTCTTTTTTTTTTTTTTTTTACTCTAGATGAAAAATACCCTGTTGAGTTTGGAAGACTCCAACTCAGAAAATGTTATATTATTACAGCTTGGGGAATAGGCAGATTGGTTTTTGAGCCATTAGTTAGAAAACACTTCATATATTTCTGGTACCCATAGCTTATGTCTCCTCCTTTTTACTTGCATGAAGAGATTGCATATTAGTCAGATAACATCTGAGAAAATTTTTCAAAGAAAGAAGCCACAAAAAGAAGAAAGAACGGCTTTGGTTATAGTTATAGCAAGTTTCAGGTTGAAAATAACAATTGATCGTAATGATGTTGGTAAGAGTTTGGGGAATGCTGGGCATGGTGGTTCACACTTATAATCCTAGCACTTTGGGAGGCCAAGGTGGGAGGATCCCTTGAATCAGGAGTTCGAGACCAGCCTGAGCAAGAGTGAGACCCCGTTTCTAAAAAAAAAAAAAAAACGTTTAGGTAAAAATCCTCCACACTGCTGGGGAGAGTGCAAATTTATGTGACCTTTTTGGAGGGTTAAGCCATATCTGTCAAAATTTACGAAGCACGACATCTCTGACTCAGCAGTTCACCTGCTGGGAATTTGCCCTACTGCTATTCTCACAGAAGAACATAAAGATTCATATATGGGGATGTATGTTTCAGCATTTTGCTGAACAAAATCTGAAAACCTCCTAAATGTCCAGCAACTGGAAATATTAAGACATATCCATTCAATAAACCACACATAGCCAATAAACAGACTAAGATAGCCCTTACACCGATAGAAAAGAGGTCACCAAGATTATTAGGTTACAATGCAAGGTGTAGAAGACTATATCATGTGATCTTTTAAAAAATAGATATAAAAGGATATACACTTCACTGCTGGTTAGCACTGACTGAAACATTTTCTAGAAGGAGGCTCAACCATGATGACCAGTAGAAAGCAAAACTTTCATTTGTCCCTTTAGATTTTGCAAACTATTTAAATATTTTACCAAGTGTGTGAAATTTTATTTTAAGAGCTATCATAAAAATAACTCGTCACCTTAAAAAAAAAAAAAAAAAAGGCAGCCAAGTGCTCTTCGGTTCAGCACACCTGTTTACAAAATCGGCGCAAAGGAGGAACTAGTCGCCTACTCCAGCCGGTGCAGAAAGAGTGGGGCTAGCAGTTAAATTCACCGAAGCTACTTTTTGCAGTGCACTTCTGGCTCACGGAAAATTTAGAGAGAGCCAAAGAGTAACAACAAAACACATTCCAGCCTAGACCCACCATCTAAAGACTGCACGGACAGCTTTGCCATCTATTTCTCTGCTGTCTTTGTCAGAACACTTTTCAGATATTTTATTCCACCAGCTGCAAAGTCTCAGAGTTGCTTTCATTGTATTCTTGCCCCTGAGAAGGAGGGAAAACATAGGCGAGTAAAGCCCACATTATGACCGTACATACTGACGGCGAGGAAACTCTCAACTGTCTCTTGGTAGTGAACTGGTCACTGGCTCCGTGGGGCAACTAATCTCTCCCCTGTCTGCTCAGTGTGGCCTCGTTATTGGCATTGCAGCT
Source organism: Eulemur rufifrons (assembly GCF_041146395.1). Classification (NCBI taxonomy): domain Eukaryota; kingdom Metazoa; phylum Chordata; class Mammalia; order Primates; family Lemuridae; genus Eulemur; species Eulemur rufifrons. Next base: position 149,511,774 of record NC_090989.1, read on the forward strand.
GCCCGAATCTGAAAATCCTGCCCGTGTTTTTGTAGCATAGTGGAGTGAAGTGGGGGAAGCACACTGGACCAGAAGCCAAAGCCCCCATCTACCGCTTGGTCCATCCCTTTCTGCCGGTGGGGCCTTGGCAAGAAGCGGCATACCCTTGCTGAGCCTTGGTTTCCTCATCTGTCAAATGGGGGTGATAGCCTAGTTTACTCCATGGGCTTGTCGCAAGGGTCAAGTGCAATGGTGTGTGTGAATGCTCTTTGCAGAATGCAGAGAGCTAAGTGAGAACACAGGAACATTCTTCATCCCATAGCTCACTTATTCAATGTGACTTGAGCACCTGATACACTTGTTGGCCTTAAATGGTGTACACAACATGATCCATGTCCTCAAGAAGCTCACATTCAAGTCCAGTGGGTAAGTTATGGCTGCAAGTAGGAATTGGGAGGAGGGAGTCATGTTTCAAGCCCTGGGGGAAATCCAGGATGGCTTCATTGAGGAGGTGACATTTTGCTGGTCCTTGAAGGCTGAAAAGCTTGAGGACATGCAATCAGGGGAGGAAACATTGCTCCAGGGCAGGAAAACAGATCAACAAAGGCATGAAAGCCAGAAAGAATAGGGTGTGGTGGCTTACATCTGTAATCCCAGCACTTTCGGAGGCCAAAGAGAGAGGATGACTTGAGCCCAGGTGTTCAAAACTAGCCTGGGCAACATAGTGAGACCCGTCTCTACAAAAAAAAATTTTTTTAAGTTAGCCAGGCATTGTATTGCTCACCTATAGTCCTAGTTACTCAGGAACCTGAGGTGGGAGGACTGCTTGAGCCCAGGAGTTTGAGGCTGCAGTGAGCTATGATTGTGCCACTGCACTCTAGCTTGGGCAACAAAGACTCTGTCTCAAAAAAAAAAAAAAAAAAAAAAAAAGAACAGGGTATGTACAGAGGCCTGGGAGATAGAGGAAAAGAAGAGAGCTACTAATTATCCAAAAGTGATTTTAGAATCCAAATCCAAAAGTATTATTAGAAAAATTAACCGAGAATCCAATATTATATTATTTTTGTATTCCCTACTGTCCCTAAGTAGCCAACATGAGAATCAGCATGGAGCTGTGGTGTAGGCAGCACCTCCCCATGCCCGTAGCCTCCGATGCTCACAGCTCTAGCATCGTATTGGATACTAACATGAGTCAGGAATGCAGGTCCTTACTTTGACCTGTGTACAACATGCTCCCATTCCAGCTCTTGCATTTTTTTCATAGCTCTGCTTCTTGTTCCCTACCCGGCATGGGGGCTCCGAGCCAAGCCGTCTTCCGGTCATCCAGTCCCCACGCCTGGGGCAGGCGCCCACCCCCGCACCTGGCAGGCGCTGCTCTGGGCCCCGGGGCTCCCCGTGCAAGCCTGTGAGCACAAAGGGCTTCAGAACAGATAGATGGATATTGCAAGAAAGGGATTTTGACACTCCAGGTGCTGAAATGGCAAATGAGCTGGCTCGTTCAGCAAAGGGAGCGAGAAGACAGGCTCCCACGGACTGGCCGCTGGGCCATTTCCAGCTCAACACTCCCTAACAGCAACAACGGCTCGCCTGACTTTCCAGAATCTACAGACTAACAGCTAATTAAGAACCAAAGAGGGTGGGTGCATTTGAAAGGACAAACCTGTATCCACTGATGAGTCATTTAAATAACTTTCCTTTTTCTGATCATAAAGGAGTATTTTCACAATGCACAAAAAAAAATCCCAAAAACGCAAACACATATAATAAAGACAATGAAAATCCCTCAAGCACCCTGTCCTTGTTTAGCCATGGCTAAATTTCTGAGATACGTCCTTTCTGACTTTTCCTCTGTAACACAAGCTCACACATACACACTGCACACACTTAATGGAAAGGAGGTCAGGCTACACATATAATCTTCCGTCTTGCTTTCTACTTGACTGCCTTCCTGGACCCTTCTCCATGACAATCCAACACAGAGCGGCGGCATCAGGTAGAAGGGCTGTGGCTGCCCAGCATTCTGTTGTCTGGAGGTGCCACAATTCATTTAACCGTTCACCTCTTGGTGCAAAGTTTGCTTGTTTCTAATTTTCTGCTGCTACAATGAATCCTTTCCATGGGACAGGCTCTCAGCCCCTCATGGGGGCTTTCTTTTCCCAGCCCCTGGCCACCTTCTTGTCACCTGTCCCCAGCATCTGCTTCTCCCTCCTTTAGGTACAAACTGCCACCCTGCCACCTGCCTTGAACCTAAACTTCATGTGTGTGGGTGGAGGGCAGGGAGACTCTTATTACTCACCCTACAAGAAACCTGGCCCAGGGACACTGAATCACCTTTGTCTTTCTGGAAGTTTCCAGCAAGGTGCCTGGTATCCATGACCACTGAACAAGTGGGTGTGCAAGCCTGGGTTTCAGAAGCCGTCACGGCAGCACGTAACCGAGGGTACAGCTGACACTGGGAGGGAGGGAGGAAGGAGGGTGGCACTTACCGGGGAGGGCGGCTCGAGGCTCCAGGGGGCAGCGGGCCCCACCAGCTGTCAGGATCTGGGGAAAGGGCTGGCTGCTCTCTGCCCGGGTGAGAGGCAGGCCTGCTGTGAGTTCTGCGCAGGCAGCTACCCAGCAAAAATACCAAAAAGGAAGCTAGGCCACCCTGCCTGTGTTGTCACTGGTGGGGTGGCCTGGGAGGGTGGGGAGTCACCTGCTGTCAGCACAGTCAATCATTTGCAACCAGAAACAAAAAGCTGAGAACTGCTGGGGTAGGGGCTGACACAGGCTGACAATCTAAGAGTGAGTTTGCTCCCTAAACAGCACGGCCACTTGCAGGGAATGGGGGAATGGGACGTCCCCTCGAGAGAAGTCAGGCCTGCCAGGCTTGCCAGAGGGACTCGTTTGTAAGGTTTCTGTGGGTGGTGCCACCTGCACAGGCCTGTGTGATATACGACCCCCAGCACTGTCCATCACAATGTACCCTTTGGCCTTGACGGAGGTATCAGACCCCAGAGGGCTGTGCTGCTCCATACCGTAGCTACTCGCCACATGTGCTTGTTTAAATTTAAATTAGTTAAGATATTAACTAATTCTCAGTCCCGGTGGGCACATTTCAAGTGCTCAATAGCCACACGCAGCTAGTGGCTGCCACGATGGACAGGGCAGGTGTGGAACCATCCCACCGCCACTGACAGTGCTGTTGGATGGCTCTCCTTCAGCAAGCTGCATGGGACGCGTGGCCAGGCACACATGGAGGGCCGGCGGGCCACACACGCCTTAAAAGTGGAAGCAAATCCAGTAATTTTATATATCAAATACATTAATGCTGATGACACATTAAATTTTATTAATCTTGGGTGTTTTGATAAAATTTCAAAAAGACTGAAGGCTAAATATACAAAATGTTCTCTTTTTAATGAGGCTCGCAGATGAAGTCTTCCCATCCAGGGCTACGGTGGGGCCTTCGGTCCTGATGCGATTAGAGATTCCCTGTCATCAGCATGACAAAAACCTCTTTTTAAGTATTTGTGTTGGGGAAAATCACAACTGTGTGCTAGTGAAGGCTGATCTCCTCTTTGCAGTGTACGTGCGACCCTGTGGGCTCGGGCTGCTCTCCGACAGAGCGGTGCTCCCAGGCACGGACTGGAGAGTCCGTACAGAAGGAAAGGTTGCGGAAGAGACAGTTGGAGTTACTGTCTAACTGGAAAAAGGCCAACAAATAGCCCCTGTGAAAGGTAGAGGAGACCGTGAACAGTAAGAACGAAAGGGCTGGTGATTCATCGGCCTCGAGGGAACAGTGGTATGAGTGAGCCCTGAAACTCCCTTCTCTGGCTGTCCCCGTTCCTTGAGCATAATAGTGTCTAAAATGGTCCTTAACTAAGAATCAGCCAGATGCCCTGACTTCTCACCCCTCCCGCTAAACTGACAATGACAAAGAAGGCAGGGGCGGTAGGGGAAGAAAATGTTCCCTTATCCGACTTTCTGGCTGAATTTGTTTCTTCTCCTGTGTTTGATAGGCAGGAAGGGGAGTTGAGTGCTGTTGCAAGCGCCTCCGGGGAGGAAGGCGCTGTGCTTGCTCCTCTCTTGACCCAGGCTGTTTCTTCCTCAGGTAAGAGCATCCCAGGCGGACACTGCTTGCTCACCAGACCGTTGGGGCGAGGCTGGGGGGAGGAGGGACAGTGGGCAGGTGGCCAGGGAAGAGCAGTGAACGTGCAATGGTGGAAGAGTCCCTCCTCAGCCTAGGCCCCTAGGTCCCGGAGAGGTAGGGAAGTTTAGGGAGCATCCTTTTGTTTCTTCCATGTGTTTCTCTCTTTGCAGCTAGAATTCACAGCTGGGGGAACTATATGAGGCTGCTGGTCCCCTTTTATAAGGGATAGTTCCCTCTTTACAGTCTCACCCTGCTAAACGTGAGTTCTGGAGGGCAGGGCGGTGGAAGCATCCCCTCTGGGCCCCCGACCAGGTGCTGTACCTGGCAACTGAGGAGCATTTAGGGAATATTTATGGAATAGAAGCTGCAGTCTACAGCCACCGATACCTATAACAGAGAAAAGACCCAAGTTGATTGTTGCAGGGGCCGACGGGAGTGCCAGGTCTGGGCTCCCTCTTGCTCGCTCCCATGTACCGAGTGTCTTACACAGTCTCTGGCAGAGGAGAAATTAATTCTGCTTCAGTCCTCTACTTTGCAGGTTCCCCGTATTTAAAACTACTATAAATTTGAAATCTTGTTCTCCTCCTTCCTTAGTCTTCCATACCTATTGGGAGTATCATATTTCAAAAGCACATTGGCATTTTTGGAAGAAGATGATACTATCTTTCTAGTCTTCATTGATTAAGGCCTTATCTTGACTTGAAAAGCCAAAGTACCCCGAGGCAGTGAAGGGCAGTTCGGTGGTGACAGTGTGATCAACGCAGGCATAAGAAGTGCCAGTTCAAACTTCCAAGGGGTAAAATCTGCAAGGACTCTTTTTTCCCCAGTAATCCATGAGGACAAGGACCGTGTGGATCTTGGCCATGATGGTGGCCCAGCAGCACATTCTAGGAGCGTATTAAACGTCTTCCGACTACATCACAGGAAAAAATGGGCCTGCTGTGAAGTCCTGGGGATGTAGCAGAGAGCTCCCCAGTGGCACTTGCTGCAGTGGTGGACATGTTCCGTATCCGCCCTGCCCCAGGTGCAGCCGCACAAGCTACTGAGCGCTTCCACTGTGGTTAGTGTGACTGAGGAACTGATTGTTTAAAAATTTATTTAATTGCAATTGGTTTAAATGTAAAAGTCACTGGCCAATATGGCTAGTGGCCACCCTAGTGGATCGTACAGGTGTAGACTGACCCTCTTTACAGCAGCTGATATTTCTACCCTAGTCATGGCCTTAGATGGCTCACTGGATGATAGGCAGCTGGCCTAGGGCAGAACCTCTGTGTGCGGGTGGGGGGGCTGAAATGAGCTCCTCCTTCCCCAGTAGGATTAAAGCCAGGGCAGGCTTTAGCCACGCTGGTTTTCGAGAATACCTGTAGATACTCTAAATTCGTAATGTTTTGTGGTTAGCAATAAAAACCAATAAAAGATAAGAGGAGAAAGGAGTCATTTTTGATAAATTCAGTTACCATGAGTAGCCCTTGAAGGTTGAGATGCTAGTCATGAGGCAACCGTCAGAGAGAGAGACAGAGACCACACCATGCACGGCCAAGTGACCCACAGGAGCTGGAAGATGGGATGTTGCAGGAAGGGAAAGAGGAAGATCTTTTGGAGGCTCTGGGAAGACTAGGGTGCCTTCGCCAGAGCAAGAACATGAAAGGAAGCGTTAGTTTTGGCAGGCAGTGATGCACCTAGCACTGGATGTGCTATGGTCGCGGTGCCGAAGTAAAGGTGTCTTGCAAGTCATCAGATATGCTCAACTGGGGTTCAGAGGAGAGGTCAAGAGTTCAGACGGGCGGCTGCCAAGCTGTTGCAGAATGCAAGCTATTTACAAGGGAAATACGTGTCTTCCTCACCTCCTGAGGTTTTGTGCTTGCAGAAGGTGAGTCATGAGGCCAGTTGAAGGACTTGTGATTTTGTTTGGTTCTTCTGTTGATGATAAAAACTGCCCCTTCTGCCCTCACGCGCTTTCTTTCACTGGAAGATCCCGCTGGAGTTCCCACTACTTGCCTGCACAGTTCTGAGAGGCAGGCACGGCAGTAGGTAAGACAAACCATCCTCAGTGCTGGCCGGTGCCGTGCAGTCACAGAGAGATGACAGAGTGCCTTGGGCTCCCTTACACCGGAAGGCCCGGAAGGGCTCACTACAGAGCTGACATTTAAGACTCGAATTACAGGAAGTTCCCATGATTGTAAAGATTGGCGTAGCCATTCCTGACATGTCCAAGGATGGGGAAGGCCAACGCGCCAGAGGACGGAGAGGAGAGGGGGCAGCAGAGAGGCAGGAGGGGCCAATCATGTTGGGGTCGGAGGCCGGGTCAGTGGTTTTCACCTGCTGCCAGGTGTGTGGAAAGTCACCAAAGGGATTTATGTAGGCAATGACATGAGCCAGTTTCCATTTTTAACAAATCCCTGGCTGTTGCATGGGAAAATTAACAGAAAACAGCAAACCCTCAAGATTTCTCTGTAGGCATGAGAACCAGACATCAAGATTAGAGCTTCCCCTAAGCCAGGCTGCCCAAAGGCAAGGCCACTGCAGGAGCCACTCTCAGTAATGCCTGCCACTGTCTCTTCTCTGGACGTCACCTGTGGGGAGGGTGAATTCAGAGCACTTTTATCCCTCCCCCCACCTCCTGCCCCCGATGGAAGGAGGACACGCACGCTAACCGCCCAGGGAACGTGTGCAGTGATGATGATAGGTAGTGAGATGTGCTGACGGGTTTTTATAATTCATTTTATTTTTTAGAGTAGTTTTAGGTTCACAGCAAAATTGTGCAGAAGGTGCAGACAGTTTCCATATATCCCTCCCCCAACACGCCACAGCCTCCCGGCTATCAACATCCCGCATCGGAGCGGTAATTTGTTGTAATCATGAACCTACACTGACACATCACTATCACCCAAAGTCCACGGTGCACGTCAGCGTTCGCTCTGGAGTTGAACAGATGTGGGTTTGGACAGATGTCTGACATGTATCCATTATTTTATTAAATATTAATAATATCACCCAGAATAGTTTCACTGCCCTAAAAATCCCGTGTTCCCCCCATTCCTCCGTCTCTTCCAGAATGTCATATAGCTGGAATCACTCAGTATGTAGCCTTTTCAGATTGGCTTTTTTCACTTACTAATATGTATTTAAGGCTCCTCCATGTCTTTTCATGGCTTGATAGCTTATTTCTTTGTCAGTTCTGAATAACATTCCATTGTTTGGCTATACCACGTTTATTGATGTCCACTCACCCGCTAAAGGACATCATGGTTGCTTCCAAATTTGGGCAACTATGAATAAAGCTGCTATGAACGTCCACGTGTAGGTTTTTATGTGATTTATAACTTTTCAGTTTATTTGGGTAAATACCAAGAAGCATGACTGCTGGATCATATGGTAGGAACATGTTCAGTTTTGTAAGAAGCTGCCAATTTGTCTTCCAAGGCAGCGGTGCCATTTCGCATTCCTGCCAGCGTGAACGAGAGCTGCTGCTGCTCCACACCCTCACCAGCAACTGGTATTAATATTATATGTTTTGGATGTTGCCCTTCTAATAGATGTACAGTAATAGCCCGTTGTTTTAATCTGCAATTCCCTAAAGACATGTGATGTTGAACATCTTTTCCTATGCTTACTTGCCGTCTGTATAGCTTCTTAAGTGAAGTGTCTGTTTGGGTCTTTTGCCCATTTTTTAATTGGGTTGTTCACTTTCTTATTGTTGAGTTTTAAGGTTTTTGGTATATTGTGGGTAACAGTTCTTTATCAGGTGTGTCTTTTGTAATATTTTCTCCCAGTCCACGGCTTGTCTTCTCATTCTCTTAACAGTGTCTTTCACAGAGCAGAAGTTTTTAATTTTAACAAAACTTAAAATTATCAATTATTTCTTTCCTGGATTGTGCCTTTGGCATTGTATCTAAAAGGTCATCAACGAAAGGTCATCTAGATTTTCTCCCATGTTATCTTCTAGGAGTTTTTTTGTTTCGTGTTTTACATTTAAATCTGTGGTGCACTTTGAATTATTAATAGATTCATTTTTTGCATGTGGATGTCTGATTGTTCCAGCACCATTTGTTCAAAAGACTCACTTTTCTCCATTGAATTGCCTTTGCTCCTTGGTCAAGGATCAGTTGACGATATTTGTGTGAGTCCATTTCTGTTTTGTTCCATCGACCTGTGTGTCCATTCTTTTGTTAATACCATACCGTCTCAATTATTAACAGGATTTTTTTTTATCTTGGGGGCTTTTTGTGATCCTAAAAGTCAAACTATTGAATGTTTACCTTTTTTTCCTGTAGGAAATGTAAATAAAAAGCAAGCCCTGTCCCACAGCCTCACCTTGCCCCTCTGCCCACTGTGCCCACCCTCGCCTGCCCCTGGCCCTGGGGCTACTGACACTGGACCATTTTCTCAAAAGCTGGAAGTTCAATGGCTGGTGGTTTTTAAAAGTCAGAAAATTTCCACAGCATCAAAATAGCTACATCAAAATGTGCTCAGTTTCAAAATGGTCACATCAAAACAACCACATCAGAAGGTCAGGCCCCAACAGTGGAGACCCAGAGCCAAGCTTCTTGGTGCAGGCAGCTCACCTGAGGCCTGGGGCTGGTGCGCACCATGATTAATAATAATGTATTGTGTATTTTGAAATTGATAAAAGAGGAGATTTTAAACATTCTTACCACAAAAAAAAAATAACTGGGTGAGGTGGTGGATATATTAGTTAGCTTGGTTTAATCTTTTTGCAATGTACATATACATCAAAACATCACGTTATACCCCATAAATATATGCAATTGTTATTTGTCAATGAAAAAAATAACAAAATAAATGATGCTTTAAAAAAAAGGCCGTATCACAGGTTTCAGATTACCTATGGGATTCCATCTTAGAAATAACAGCCCAATTTTCAGTATTAATCACATTTGTAAAAAAAAAAAAATAGACCAAAAAACCCCAACACCTAGCAGCCTTCCCAAACTGAGTTCTGCGGCCCAGAATGGGGGTCCAGCAAAAGGAGAATATTTGAGAAAAAGGAAAATCAGCATATCGAAGGTTCTGAGAAGCCCTACAGGAAAGAAGTCTGCTTGGTATCTTTTAAATGTGGAGTTTACTTTTTAATAGTGTGGAGTATTTCATTGAATATAGCTCAGGCTGTAGGAGTAGGGACCCCCTTACTTTTCCCTTTCTCTAACACGCGTTGAGGAAGCCCTCGGGAGAGGACCACCTCTGCTCTCTCGTGTCCAGCTCTGGAGAGAGGCTGGGGCAAGGCTGGGAACAGTCACCCGTCCACTCCTCCATCCTGTGACACCCCGGCATGATCCATCCTTCCTCTCTGCTGGCCTCAAAGATTTAGCTCATTTCTCTTTTCACTTTAAGGTGTCTACCATCTGCTCAATTTCTTGAACTTTCCCACTCCCACTCTACCCGGAAGAAGGGTCAAGGAAGCACAGGGCCAGGATCACAGACTTCAGCGTCAACACTGCCCATTACTGTGTGACCGTGGGCAGGGGACTTCCCTTATCTGTAAAATGGGATGATGATACCCCCTTCAAAGGTGTGCTGTGAGCAGAAAAGGAGCTAATATATAATAGGAGGAGCCAACCCAGTGCCTGGCACAGAGCAAATGCTCAGTGAGAGGCACTTTCTGTTGAAGGGTATCATAACGATACTGATTATACCTGGGGTCTCTCCAGCGCTACACTTACTTACAGGGTAGCCTTTGTCTCCCAGGCTTGGTTTCCTCTTTTGCAAAACAGGGACCCTAATATCTATTCCCCAGGGTTGCTGGCAGGGTTGGCTATCTGAGAGTTTGGCACTCACACGGTGTCAAAGCAATCATACTGGTCCTTTTTTTGTTAACAGATTTCATTTCTAAACACTACAGAAAAATCCAGTAAATGACCGATGCAGGAATGTCATTCAAATTCAACCAAATGAAAGGTTTGTCTCGCTATCTTTCCCTGGGTTCCCCTTTCTAACAACCCTTCTTCTTAAAAGTCCCAAAGCCTTTGAGGACTTTCTGTCCTGCATCCCTGAGCAGGAAGAGCCTCCACGTCCTCGTGGCTGTGATCTCCACCTTTCTCCAGGAAAAGAGAAAGTAGATAAATGTCCTGAGCACCTAGACTGTGCCAAGAGCTTTACAAACTTCATCTTATTTAAATCCAATAATAACTCATTCAGATCGAGATACTACCTAACATAGCGTCTCTGCCTCTGTAAGATAGACATGCTATCTATAAGATAAAGACTGTCCTTTTTAAAGGTAAGGAAGCTGAGTCTTTGAGCAGCTAACTGAATTTCCTAAGATCACACAGCAGTGGGAGCAGGGATTCAAATCTAAACATGACACATTTTAAAGGCCAGACATTTTTTTCCTTTCCCCTTCCTGCCTATAATTCAGATCCTCCAAGAAGACATTTTGTCCCACAAATTTAAAAATTTATGCTAGGGCATTTCTTCACCCAGAGAACCAGAAAGTAGATGAATAAAAAGCCTCTTCTCTGGGTCAAACTAAAAACAACAAATAACATTGGTACAATATTTCAGTTTGCAAAATGATTTTCACACATGCTTAATCTTTACAACAGCCATGGGAGACAGATACTATTTTTGTACTCATGGTTTACAAACAGTGAAATTGAAGCTCAGTGAGGTCAAGGGATTTGTCCAAACTCACTCAGCTAGTAAGTGGTAGAGCCAGGATTTGAATCCAGGGCTAATGCAAAATTCTCCTCTCCTCTTCTGTTACCTCTGCTGTTAGATACCCCCACCCCCAAATACACAGCAACACATTAAGCATTTGCCAATGGTGTGTTCATTTGTTCATTTATTCATTCATTGATGTCTCTCTCATCCATACCCTTTGAAATGGACTTTGCTGTTCTTCCCATTGAGAGGCAGAGTCTGTCTCCCCACCCCTTGAATCTGGGCTGACCTTGTGACTTGCTTCGACCAACAGTATGCCAGTTCTCAGCCCAGACCTTGAGAAACCTCATGTACTCCTACTCTATCCAGAACCTTCTGATGACCATGTGCACAAACCCAGGCTAGCCAGCTGGAGGATGGGACACAGGGACCAGAGCTAAGGCCATCCTAGACAGCTAAGCCCCAGTCAACTATGTGCTAGCTGACCACAGACACCTGGACTAGCAGGCTCAGCTGAGGTCAGCTAAGGTTAGCTGAGGCCAGAAGGACTGCCTAGCTGAGCCAGATTTAAATTGCAACTTACAGAATCATAAGCTGTATAAATAACTTGTTTTGGCCACTAAATTTTGGAGTAGTTATGCAGCAATAGCTAACTGTTACACCCTGCTATCTCCATTCCAGGGAGGTAGGGAAGCAAACTGGCTTCGCAGCTTGTGTTACAATTTGACAGTGAAGCCTTGGGGAAGACACACGGGAGGGAGGATGTGGAATCTAGGAGGTGTGAACAGCTTGAGGAATGCTCAGGGGCGGAGGGGTTTTTTGGTTTGAATTTGGGCAAGGACAGAGGTCTTCCAGAGAAAAGAGGACTTCGTAGAATATCTGTTACGGTGAGCTTTGGCAGGGGCGGGGGGCGGGGGGGGGGGGGAAACAGAATTGTTATGAGCAAGATATTGTAAGAAGAAAAGAAAGACAAATAGAAACTCCAGAAAAAACACAAGGCTGTATAAGAAATGAATTGTAACAACAGTTCACTACTTCTCTTGTGGTGAACAATTTTACAGTCGCTATAATATAACAGTGTTTTATTAATATTGGTAAACATACTAAATAAAACTACATTGTAAAGATGGGAAGATAAGTAAGGCTGGTGTAGGAAGGAAATCCTCATCTGTTATTGCAGGAAGTAAATGAATGATGTCTAAAACTGATTACCAAAATGCACAGCTAAAAGAATAATTTAAATCTTTCCAATACAATGCATGGCCCACAGACAACACTAGCATGACCTGGGAGCTTGTTAGAAATGCAGAATCTCAGGCCCTTTCTCCAGACCCACTGAGTCAAATCTGCACTTAACACATCCTCAAGGGAGTCGTATACTCAGTAAAGTTTGAGAAGCCTGAAAAATTGGTTTTAGGACTGGGACTGAGAGTGGGGAAAGTAGAACAAGGAACAGGAGTTTCTTGTTTAAAGCCTTCAAAGTATCATTTGACTTGGTTTAGCCATGTTCATGTTATTTATTACTTTAATTTTACAAGTTTCTAACCATTTAAAATATAAATACCTGGGTAAAATGTGGTCCCCTTCTCACTAACACCTATTCTCCATCACTACTTAATCCTGCCCTGGCCCTGACCCTCAGCTTAGGTTAGAGTGATCTTTCTAAGACAGCACAACCCCCTCCAGCCTCACTTGCCTTTGGAAGCTCCCCAGGCAGACATCATTCCTCATCTGCCACTTTGCCATGAAAGCATTTCTCAGGGTTTTCTCTGATTCCCTGGACTCCCCTCCTCCAGCAGCCTGAAAAGAGACCACAGCCACAAACCATCTACAAAAGCTCCCAGCATCTGCTTCTCCCCACTTAAAGCTTTCTCTGGGAAGTCATCTTTAGCCCAGTAGTTCTCAAAGTGTGTTCCCCGGACCAGTAGCATCTGCATCACCTGGACACTTGTTAGGGCTATGGGGTGCTTCAGACCTACTGAATGAGAAACTCTGGAGATGGGGTTCTCATGCATTCTGGAACCCTTCCAGGAAATCCTAATGCTTGCCAACTCACCCCTGTTCTACTCCTGAACTGGATTGTTGCACATCTCACCTGGGCTCACATTTCACTGAGCATCTCCTCAGTGAGAGTTTCAGCTTACTAGCCATGTTCACAAAGGAAGGAAACACAATCTATCCCAAACTGTTATCTAAAACTGGCTGGATCTTTTCCTAGCCAATCTTTTTATACACAATCTTAAAGCAGAAGTTTAAAGGGGTTGTGACATACATTTCAGATCCACACCACAGCCCAGCTCTGGGCTTTATCCTTGTATTGGCTACATGGCCTCATCCACACACATCAGAAACAGTTCCAGAAATGATGGATCTCCTGCTCCTGCCTTGTTGGGCCCTCTGCACCCTGTAAGTACCCCATTCTCTCAAGCCCCCAGACTTCAGCTTCCCCCCGGGAGATGCACTGTGGAGATAAGCTGTGCTGCGGTTGAGGGTGATTCAGTGAGCCTGGGCCTGCCACTCCCTGCCACCACCTGGTTCTCCTCCAACTCTGTCAGCCCCCGTGAGTGATGAGCCCCTGAGATAACCGCAGCGAGGGCCACAGGCCCACGTCACTTCCTGTGATGGGAAACTGGTAACTATCAGTCCAAATCCCAAACTCCCACAATAGATTTCTATGGGAAAGAGTGGGCCTGGGAGTGCAAACAAAGCCTTCCACAGAACGTGGAAACTAGGTTTCAGATACTGGTTGGAACTCGCCCTGCTTGTTATTGAGCACCTGGTAGAACTGCCTCACTTTTCTTTGTCTTTTATCTTTGCCGTTGCAATCTCTGGGGGCTTCACTCCATGTGCTAAAGATGTGTGGGTGTTAACATCACGCTATGGAAAAAACATGCACATGCACGCACACCACAGTCTTTTTTCTCTACTTCTGTGCAAGCAGATGCTTTTGTGACTTTCTGAAATTAAAAACAAAAAACAAAAAACAAAAAAAAAAACATGTCTAGTATATTACCTCTTGCTTTTTGCAACTTATTTTAGAAAAGAAGTTCTGCTCCTACGAACCAAAAAGAAAAAGGCAACCCAAATTTTTAAATGTGCAAAAGTATGAAGAGGCAGTTCCCAGATGAGGGAAGAAAAACATCTGAAAAGATGCTCTAACTAGTAATCAGGGAAATGAATGTTAAACAAGAACAATATTTTTACCCTTCAAGTAGGCAAACCATTTCAAGTTTAATGTCAAGCACCGGGGTTGGAAAGTACTTTCATCCACTTCTGAGGGTGTGAAAATTGGTCCAGCCACATTGGGAGGGGATTATGGCCATATCTGTTCAAATACAGAGTCTGCATTCCTTGCATCACAGCAATTCCATTCTGCCGTGCCCTTTAGAGAAATATGCACGCGTTTCCTCAAGGAGGCCTTGCAGCCTTGCTTACGCTGGTGAAGATGGAACACCACCTGCATGTCCACCAAGAAGACAACAATTACATAAGTGATGGTACATTCATTCTAGGGAATACTATGCAGCAGTTTAAAAGAATTAAAGTAGATCTACATGTACTAACACAGAAAGTGCCCCGGGTATGTTTCTGAATGAACAAAGTAACTTGTAGATGATATGTTCAATATAATGGCATTCCTGATAGAAACAAGACACCAAAACAATGTTATTTATTTGTCTAGGAACACACACATGTTTATAATTGCAGAGAAAAGGCTTTGGAAGGATTCATGCCCAAATGGCTACATCGCTTACCCCCCCCAGGAAGAAGTTGGAAGTTGTGGGAGGTGGTCACTCTGAGGCATTTAGCTTGGTCTATAATCATCAAATATTTCACTGTGAGAGTGTTTTCAAGAATACATTACATAACATCACATGTACCCTACAAAGATATACAAATATTATGTACCCATAATAATTAAAAATAGAATAAAAAAAAGAATAAATTGAATGATTAGATAATTAACATTAAACATTAGGATTCTAATAAGCCTTTTTATCTGTTGAATAACATCACAAAATCTGCAACTTATCTTAAACGTTAAGTAGACTTTGTACAAATACACAATTGCTTCTCTTTAGAAAGGTACTATAAAATCATCCCCATTGTCAAAATCTCTCATTGTTCATCTGATCGTTGAGAAGAAAGATAGTTTCTCTGTGTTCAACCACAAACACATACACACACGTGCACACACAGACGCACACAGACACCATAACTCATCCTGGGGATAGCAATTTTCACCCTGTGCCACACTGTGCTACCTTTCAGGATGTCTAAACCACATCCAAGTGTGCCTTTCTGCTTAGCTGATAACTTCGTTTCCAGGCTTCCGTGCCATCTGATTGTCAACTCATAATTTCAGAGCTGCTGAAACCAAGACACACCTGACCTGGTGGTGGTGCCTGGGTCTGTGGGTGTAGCTTGCCAGCCAGGCACCTGGTTTCCTGACCCCAAACCACACAGCTTCCTGTGTGGCCTCGCGAGCATCCTCGTAACAGGCTGCCCTGTCCCCCTGCCAGGCTGAGCTTCAGGGCTGGCACTGGAGAGACCGTGGGGGACCTAGAAGGCTGCTGGTCTGCAGAAAGTTCCTTACAGCTTTCTAATTTATACCCTGCATTTAATGAGGCAGTGTTAGAGAATGGAAAGATGCAGAGATTTGGAGGAAAATGCAAAACCAGATGTTTCTGGGAACTTGAGTACTTTTGTTGGCAAAACCACTCTCTCTCCATGAGCAGACCCACTGGAGAAGCCGAATTACAATCCTCGAGGAAATGGTTTTAGACCAGAGGTTAGATGACGATGTAAACATCATCTTGGGTTCTCCCAGACTTTGGGGTGACCTCCTCTCTCTGAACCAGATATACCTGAATTTGTTTTTATTTCAATAAGGTGGGGATTTGGGGGCTTCAAAAAGACAGAGACTAATCATTCCCTAGCAAGGCCATGCCAAGCCACCTCCAGACATTACCACACTGCTCCCAGGCACCTTCCACAAAGAAGGGGTTCACCAATGACACAAGTGATTGTAGACTCAGAGTTGGTCACATCCCCTTAAAAATCAGAGTGGCCCAAAGGAGGTATGCTCCCTATACAGCTGTACCCCATCCCAGGCAGGAGCGGGCAGAACTTGTGGACCCAGGGCAACACCCAACCACTTACTTCATTGAGACATTGACTGTGTTTTCCAAGAGAAATATAAAAGAGCAGCAAACATGACTTTAAACTGATACCTGGCAGGCATGGCATCTTCTTTTGCTGCTTCTGGGAGGGGCCTCAAGGAGCTTGAATAATACAAACGGATTACAATCTGCCTACTCTGGTGTCCCCAGGGTTTCCCAGGACCGATGTGCAGTGTCGGCAGGCTTGGAGGCCTGTGCATCCCTCCTACAGCGGGACTGACCTTGCCAATGGCCTTTAGACAAGGTTCTCCATCCCTGAGCCAGGCTGGGACTGCCTGCCAGTGATGGCCTTTTGTGTTCTCTAGTCCTCTCTGCCCGCCCGACCCCTGTCCCCTGCACCCACACTTTCTCTAGCTCTTCAGCCAGTGTCACACAAACCCTACTGGCCTGAGGGACACTCTCGCAATGACTCTGGGTATCTCTGCTCCAGCTATCATGTGTGCATCTGATGGCTGAGTTGGTGGGAGAGCTTTTCAAGCTTTAAGGTGGGAATCTTGTTAAAATACAAACTCCGAGGCAGCAGGTCTGAGTGGGGCCTGAGAGCCTGCATTTCTAAGAAGTTTTTGGGCACTATGCATGATGGAGGGCCAGGACCATCTTTTGATGTCAGGGGACAGTCTTATTTCCATGTTTGAGAAGTGTGGGGAGAAGGCCTGCCTTGTGGTAGCCCCTGGATAGAGAAGGGCTGTAGGGCCTGACAAGACAAGGTGCCGGGGCCTTGTGGACTGCGGGTGCGGGGGAAATGCCAGCTGTTATTGTTGTTACGTTTTGTTCTATAAATGGTATACTTACTTTGGAATCAGAGCTGGTTTTATCCCTCTCGCTACTTACTGGGCTGGCTTAGTCACTGAATTTCATTAAGCCTCAGTTTTCTTAGCTGTAAAATGGGAGGTTGTTATTTAAATAAGGCTATATTTGCAAATATTCTCAGTCAATATACATTTACATATTCATCTTTCTCTTCATCCAAAGGAACAAAAGCTTTGTGTGTGTGCGTGTGTGTGTGTGTGCAACTCACTAAACATTTTTGCTAAATGCTGAGAATCTAGAACCAGAACTAGGCTAAAAATCCACTCTGAAACTTTAAACAGCTCTGTTCACAGTCATCTGGTCTTCTAAGGTTTACAAAACTTCTTAGGGAACCCGGAATGATTTATGGTTTGCCACCACAGCTCTATGAAGTTAGTGGTTTTAATCAAGTTTCATTTGCCCAACCCTGAAGTTCAACAGAAAGCTGGGGAAAATCCACTTGAAAAAAAACTGCTCCCCTTAAATCCTTCTCATCACCAGAGCTGCCCAGAGCCAGAGCTTGCAATCCATTCCATTAGGGCTGACATTTATCTTTGGCTAAGATGGGTTTTCTGAAGCGGTGCTACATAGTAACAATGGTAACTTGAGATCTAATCATTTAATTCCAATCCATCCCAAAGATTCTTCAAGCAAGGCTGATAGATGGGTTCAGACTGGCAGGTCCCAAGAAAAGAAACTTGAATTGGGAGTATTTAGCAGGAGCCACAGACAATTCTGGACAGGAATGGCCCATAAGTGCCACAATTGCAAGGCCACTCTCTGCCTGGCAGCGTCATAAGCACTGTTTTCGCACCACCTCCTTTAACCATAGCAACCACCTTGAGAGGTGGGTACTATTGTTACTCCACGTTTTACCAAAGAGAAAACTGAGGCGAAGAGAAGGTAATTAACAAATGAATTTAAAAGATGAAAAATGTGACTATCTTATTTTTATCTGTGCAATGTAAAACTAAGTTGTTAACCTACTTAATTGGATCCATTGATTGCTTTGGAATTGCCCCAGGGTATACTTCAGTCTTCCACGGTATACACAAAGATTTAAACACAAAGCTGAATATCACTATTGAGTATAGTGAAAAACTGTAAGCAATCCAAGTCTAAAATCAATTACCGTACATCCAGACAGTGGAAGAGTATGCAGCCATTCACATGTGTTCAAAGAATTTTTAGTGACATGAAAAAGCCCTAAGGATACAATGTGAAATGAAGAGGCAGGCTATTTACACGTTCACTTATTTATTCAAACTTAGTTATCCCACATTTGCTTTTCCAGTGTAGTTCTGCGAATACAGCTAGGGCATCAGGCAGACCTGCCCTCGTCGAGCTGACAGTCTGGTGGACGTGAAAATGTCTTGGAAGAAAAAGCCCCAAAATGTTAGCAATTGCCCTTTCAAGAGAGTAAGAATTCTTTTTATTTTTCTTCTTCATTCTTATGTTATTTCAAAATTTTCTATATTAAGCTTGTATTACTTTTTCAATAGATTCATTGAGGTGTAATTAACTTCCACTTAGATAAATTTCGCTATAGTATACACCAGTGAAACCATCACCATAATGATGGTAGTGACCATGTATGTCACCCCCAAAAGTGTCCTTGTGCCTGTTTATTACCTCCGTCCCACCCCTCCCCACCCCATTCCCCATTCAGCCACTGATCTGCTTTCTGTCACTATAGTTTGGTTTGCATTTCTAGAATTTTATGTAAATTGAAATATATAGCACGTACTCTTTTTTGTTTGTCTTCTTTTACTCGGCATCAATGTTTTGAGATTCATTCAAGTTGTTGTGTTCAACAATAGTTGTTTAATATTGTTGAATAGTATCCAATTTTATGGCCTATCCCACAGTTTGTTAACCATTCACTGGTTGGTAGACATTCTGCTTGCTTCTAGTTTTTAGCTATAACAGATAATGCTGCTACAAACGTTCATGTTCACGTCTTTGTGTGAACATCTATTTCTTTTTCTCTTGGGTAAACCCCAAGGAGTGGAATGGCTGGGTCATATGATAACTCTATGTTTAACTTTTTGAGGAACTATGCAACTGTTTTCAAATGACTGTACCATTTTTATATCTCCACCAGGAGAGTATAAGTTCATCCTTCTTTCTTTTTTAAAATGACATAAGAAATAAATGAATGCCTGCTGTTGTAAAAAGAAAATTCAAAAATTTCAAAAGCAAAGTGAAAATTCTCTTTTATTCCATCCTTTTCCTAGTTACTCATACATATTTATTATTAAAAGTTTGGTGTATGTTCATCTTTTCTTTGCATGCGTGTTCCTGCATGCATGTGTTTGCATGTGGAAGTGTACATGCATGTGCAAATGGGATTCTAGGAGCTCTGTTGTTCTAACTCTGGCTTCACTCACTAAACAATGAAGCTTGGAGATCTTTCCTTGTCAGTGCATGTAAACCTCAATCTTGTGAATGGTTACTGACTATCCTACTTCAATAATGAGAAACAAAGGGTGTTTTTTAATGTGGTTAGAATTCAATTTTCCCATCCTGTGAAAGAGGTCCCTGCAAAATTTTAAATTAATGTGACAACTGAGGAAGCTCCTTGTTCTTCTCCTAACTAAGGAAAGGCTGCCTGTGGGGTAGAACTGGGTTTCTTCCAGTGGATCCCGTTCTCCCAGGAGCACCACAGGTGTGACCGTGTGGAGAGAGAGAACGGTCAATGAAAACTTCACGGATGACCATAAGGTTCAACAGCTCTGCCATCACGCTGGGTTTACACTTGTCTCATATTTGTCAGAGCAGAATTGCCTTTTCAGGCCCAGCATCTGGTCTTGTGCTTGGCGGTAAGGCGGCTCACTTCAGCCTAGTCATTCTGAGAGGGCAAAAGGGCTTCAACTCTTCAACTTTCAGCTTCAGAGATGAG
This sequence comes from Eulemur rufifrons, assembly GCF_041146395.1. NCBI lineage: Eukaryota > Metazoa > Chordata > Mammalia > Primates > Lemuridae > Eulemur > Eulemur rufifrons. The sequence goes on from NC_090989.1 coordinate 149,531,380, forward strand.
TACAGTGAGGAGTTTCTTTTTATCATGTCGGAACCTACTCTCTTGCTTAAAACAGACAATAATGGAATCCGTGCTTGGTCAGCTCGACAATTTTTTACTGTTTCCCCAGTGTGGTTTTTTTTTTTTTTTTCCCTATTTTAATTTCTTCTAATAATCAATGTTACTAGAACTACATTAAATGATACTTTACCCCTCTCTCAGCAATTATCTGGGTGCTGGATCATTTAGACTTACATAAAATTGGTACTATATTATAATACAGTTTTATACCCTGCATGGAACATAAACATATTTTCATGAAATTAAATATTAGTCCAAATGTTAAGTGAAATCAAAATCTTAATTGTTAATGACTTCATAATATTTCAGATATGAACATATCATAATTTATTTAACAGGCGCCCTAAGGTTGAAAGATTTTCACTAATAGATGAAGATTTTAAGTAGCACTAAGTGAAGAAAAATTATAAAAATCATTCATTATGATAAATCCAAATTAGGTTCTAGTTATAAAATTAAGTCATGTATCATGTTTTAAAATAGTTTTACTTATGCCTTCTTCACTATTTTGAACTAAATATGCCACTCTTTTGCACTTTTTACTCTCAGACTTTAATCTTTAGAAAATGCCTTACAAAATTTTTACTTAGTATTTGACAGCAATTGCACATTACTTGCTAGTCTCTGACAAGTGTGTCGGTTACTCCTCTACTTACGTTCAGCCTTTCCACAGGGGACCTGAACGTCACAGTGCATTTCACACATAATGTTCAGCTGTGTGTCATACGTGAAGAATGGAGACAGCAATGACACCCCAAAATACCTCAAAATGTATTTCTAAAGCAAAAAGAGCATTTTCCTGCTTAGCAAAAATATAACACTATCAAACTTAAAATTAATAATCATTCTTTAGCATCATCTCACAGCCAGTGTATTATTCGAATTCACCAAATATCTGCCCAAATGTTCTTCCCAGCTTCTTTGTCTAAACCAGGAACCAATTCCAGATCATGCATTGTTCCTAGTTGTTTTGTCCCCTCTCTGTCTGTTCCTCTGGCCTCCAGTTTCTTTCTTTGTGGGTATCTTCTTTCTGCAGCCACTTAGCTAGTGGTTTGTAGAACACCCACCTTGCTTGCCGATGGTGTCATTTAGCTTGCTCCCCTCTCCCTCGTATTTCCTGGAAGTTACATTTATAGGTTGACTAAACCCCAGTTAAACATCTTTGGCTAGACTGTATCACAGGTGATGCTCTGACGTCAGAATGCATAACCACAGGAGACATGAACTATCTATCTGGTTGTCCCACTATCTGGTTGATGCTAGGATCAACCTTTGGTCTTGGGTGATAGCAGTTTGATCCATCTTTGCACAATTCTATTCTTCTCCTGATGACCAGAACTATATCATTATAGTGCTACTATGGCACCATGTAAATGTCCAGGTCTCATCAACCATTTACCTAATGTCTTCAACACAAGCTCATAGTTCTTGCCTGGATCTACATTCTCATTAGAAGTTGCAAGATTGTGATTTTCTAAATCTATCATCCTTCTACATTTAGGGGGTACTCTTCCATAAAACAGAGCTTTATCTTAGTCAACTAGAGCTCTTTGGTTACCTTGAAATATAGTTCCTTCTTGAAAGACATCAAATGTACTTTCCCTTAAATTACATAGTATCAAAATAAGAAGTTGGTACTAGGGGCCTCAAATGTGTTTCTTCCAGCTTTCTGTTTTTGGAGTATCGTTATGGACTCATGAATTTTCATACATTCAGTGAGTATGTTTTCACTGAATTATTCTTGGGTCTCGTGATACTGCTATTTTCACCAGAAACCAATGCAACTAAAACCGAGTTTAATTTAAAACAAAGTTGCAAAACAAGAGTGGTTCCAAATATAACATTGAGGCATTCAGGAAAGAGGAAGCGCTACTTTCCTAGAGAACAATGGCAAGATAATCCAATCAATTATTATCATTTTTATTTACATTTGCGCTCTCTGGCACCTTCAAGATGCAGGCTAATTCTCAGCGTGCATCTGAGGGAAGGCTGCGGGCCTGAGCCGGTTCTCCTTGCTGACCGCCAGCAACGTTGCAACCGCGGCACACATAAATCTATACTCAAAGGCAAAAGGTAGTTGGTTGGCCTATACTTTAAGGTGCTTCCAAGCCACAAAAGCCATTACATCGTTTTTTGTCTTACTTGCAACAAGAACCCAATCTAGCCTTTCCTTCTTTCCGACACAACAGATTGTGGAAACAAGAGGGTCAGAGCCCGTTTCAGATTATTCTCTCAATACATCACTGTTTCCCCACCATGGTTTGTGGAAGAAATGGGGAAGAGAACAAACGTTGTCGTCGTCATCATTAAAATAACTCCTAAGGACAGTGTGTGCAGAATCCCGTCTCCTCCGCACCCCGCACGGTCCTGCAGGCTGCACTTTGATTTTGTCCCGAGTCACTCTTGGTCCCTTCCCTTGGGAGCAGATTCATCCTAGGAGAAGCCACCACATCCCAAATTCTCACCTTTGTGTGTCTGAAGTTTGTGGATGGTGCACATATTCCTGGCTGTTACCACTGAAGGATGCAGAGGCTAAAATTAATTTGTAAGTTTCTTCACAGGAAGAGCAAAATGTGCAGAAACAATTCACATAGCTTTGACTCACTTTACCTCACGAGAGCAGAGACCGTGCCTGTTTTCCTCACCACTGTGACCGCGGAGCCTAAGATGGTGCCTGACATGTATGACAGGTACTCAACACACACTTGATGAACAAATAAATTAACTTGATGACCAAAAGTCCAGAGCTGTCTGTATGTGATTTTTATTTTCTCATGAAAAACGAGCTCCATAACAATGATAATGATAATAACTACCAGGTGGGAAATAAAATACTTTGCCAGTGGCTTGGTGCCTCAGGCAAGCTATATGGCTTTACTGGACCTCAGCTTTCCACAGCACAGGTTTGCAGTAAATGAAATAAATGTTCCTCACAGCTCTCAGCTTCTATAAATAGATTTCTTTTTTAGCCAAGGGTAAGTAAATTCTCCCAGTTGGTTACACCGAGAGATGTAATTCATGAAGCCCAAAATAGTGGTAGACCTCAAACCAATTGTGTGCTTTAGCTTGTGATAAAATGCCAGGAAGGCTAGTTTATGGTCTCACCTCTGGTCCTACTTAGCTGTGATTTTGCCTCCTGTATCTGAAAATAAGCAGGCATGAGAAAACACACACACACACACACACACCCCTTTGTAAATATAACACACTCATAGGCAACGCCAGGCTACTCATAGCATGTCTTTTAAACGTACCCCCCACCCCTCCTCTGCACACATTAAAGGTGTAAAAAAAGGGTTTTTATCATAGGCTTAGAAGCCAGTTAGAAAACCCTTTTAGGAATAAGGCAGGTATATTTGGCTGGCTTCTGGGTCAGAAAACACAAACACTCAGCAAACCAAACAGCACCTCTGGGCTTCCCGAGCTTTTGCATTTTAATCATTTTTTTTTTTTTTCGATTTTACTCACAATCTGTCTTCTCTTTCAACATTAAAAATAAATCTTTTCTTGAACTTTTGCCCTCTGAAGTTTTGATCTCTGAAGGGTGTTTTTTTTTATTTTCATTTTGCTTCTTTGCAGTCTTTCGAAATAACTATAATGCCCACAGGCAGTCTTTGTACTGATATTAGGCAGGCTTGAAATAAATGCCACTCCCAGCCCTCTCTAGTTTTCCATCTCTGCCTCTCCCACCTAAGCACGTTCATACATACCCAGTGTACTTGGACCCCGTGCTGAATGGGGGTGCTTTTTCCCCTTATCTTCTCTCTTAAAATAATCCCAAATAAAAGACCAGGAGAAATATGACCAAATGGGCCAGGCAGGGTGGCTCACGCCTGTAATCCTAGCACTCTGGCAGGCCGAGGTGGGAGGATTGCTTGAGGTCAGGAGTTCAAGACCAGCCTGAGCAAGAGCGAGACCCCCCTCTGTACTAAAAATAGAAAAAAAAATTAGCCAGTCAACTAAAAATGGACACAAAAAATTAGCCAGGTATGGTGGTTGGTGCCTGTAGTCCCAGCTACTTGGAAGGCTGAGGCAGGAGGATCACGAGCCCAGGAGTTTGAGGTTGCTGTGAGCTAGGCTAATGCCCCGGCACTCACTCTAGCCAGGGCAACAAAGCAAGATTCTGTCTCAAAAAAAAAAAAAATGTGCCCAAATGAGAGTCAAGCACAAATATGCTGGCTATGGACTGAACCAGAAGTCAGTGGGGCAACTAAAACTGGAAATCTCTCCTTGCAGCAGGAAAAAAAAAAAAAAATGATTTTTAAAATGAAGATGGGAAAAGATAAGGCTGGTTTCCATAGTGTAAGTAGCTCAAGCTCTCCATATTTATTACATAACCCCTTGATCAGGTTTCCCTGCTACGCCAGCCCTTTAGGAGACCAGGGGAGAATGCAGCCTTTTCCTACACTCCAAAGCTCCACCTGGAGCCCTGTCAGGTCCTTGTGATCCATTTACAAGATGACTTTGTACGTTCCACGTGCTCTGAAAGTCACACAGTGGCCTTTTACTGAAACATATGAGCCTGGCCTATTTTGACAAAATCTTAAATAATAAAAGATTCATTTCAGGCAAAGAAAAACTCTGCCTTCCAAAGGGAACCTCACAACCATATTACGAGAAAAGTAGGTTCTTTGCTTTTGCCAATGTTACCATTTTCGTCACCTACAAAAAAGCATTTATAAAAATAAACGCCCATCCACCTCTGAGTTACCTTAGGATTCTAAGTCCTTTCCTTTTCATTTCTGCTCTTACCCCCAACACACACACACGCTTATGCACATGCGTGTACGTACATACACACCCCTATACACGTGCATGCACATCATGGACACACACTCTTCTCTTTGCAAAATATCTCAAAACAATTATTGCTTGCAAGTACACATCTTAAAATCTACAGTCAATCTTTATTTTCTCTCTTTTAAAATAACAGAGGCTGTTCATCATATATGATCATTAGAGCCTATTAGAGTCATATTCTATTAATATGACTAATACATAATTAATGTCAGCCCATTTCAACTTTCCCAAGTTCTTATTTTTCAAAAACAAAGTAAATTTTATTTCATTCAATTTTTTCCACTAGTAAGTATTCCATGTAATGTTCTGTGGGAAAGATCCACTTTCATTCATTTCTTTCTTTTTGCCATTTGAAAATGAGAAAACAAGTCCCTTGGTGGTTTTCGTTGGTGAAAGGTAAAAGAACCAGCATAAATGAGAGGTTTGGGGAGAGTCAGATGTCCTTCTGGTAGATATGAATAGAGCAGAAAATTTAGACCAGACTTTTAAGTTCATTATTATCAGAAAAATTATCTCTGCATAGCAAATTTTAAAAACAGGAAGAGATTAGTTCCCATTTCTGCCCCACATGTTGTATCATCAGCAAGCACTGACTGTCCAGGGGAACAGAGATCCTGCCTTTTGTTTTTAAATTCAACAACCAGAGCCATTTTTACTTTTACCTAAAAATCATTTTTATAAGGAGTGATACATCCAACAATGTCTCTGTTTCTTGGAGAGCTTCCTAGAGGTGGAGGAATTAAATCAACCTCCTCTGAAAACCACGATTTCCACGTTTAAATGAACAAACACCAATCTCTGTGGTAAACATCTCATAACAAATATTTGCAACCTCAAGGTTCAAGTCAACAATTCTTAGAATTATTTTTAAAATGATGACATTATAGGAAAACTCTTTGCTCTTTTTCGTAAAGACAGACTTGACTTTTTGGTGATGAGATACAATGAGTCCAGATTTAACGAAGTTCATGATCCTTCTCTTTGGTACCTAACAAAGGCACTTACAGAGCAGTTGTGTCTATAGCTTTTCATTCTCTCAAGAATTCCATTCTTTAAAAAATAGAGGTTGCTCATTTTTAGTTTTTGTTTTTATAGTATATATAACATCTGAGTATAGGTTACAAAATAGGACATGTGATTTTAACTTTAACAAAGGACAAAAAAGATATTAGGGGTATTAGTAAATTACTTCCATGACACTAGGTAAAAATGTAAGCATGGCTTATTTAGCTCAGTTCCTGTCACTTCGAGTGCTTGTCTAGTGTGCAGAACCAGTCTTGCCCCAGGGGTCCTGTACACTAGAGTCCCCCAAATCTTCCCTTGACCTTGAAGGTCATGTTGAAGGGCTAATTCCCATTCTGGCTAAAGTACTTACAAGTACAAGCCTCACAGAATCTTTCAGAGTAAAGAAGAACAACACAAAATACTTTTGTTGTAAAACATAAGGTGCTTTTTCTTGACAATACAGCCTGACAGTTAAGAAGAACCAAGTATGGTATCAATTACTTTTAATTTACTATTCATATACCTGTTTACTGTTCTTAGAAATGAATATAGATTAGCCAATATTTTCTTCTTGAAAATTAAACATGTAAAAGTGTGAGACCCTGGAAAGCCTTTTTTTTTTAAACTATGGTAAATTGATTTAATCTATTTCTCAAGAAAAATGCAAAATTAGCAGACATTAAAATTAGCATTTCTTTATAAAATGATCATTATGATTAACCAAGTTGAAAAACCCCAAAAGACGTTTTTTTTTTTTTTTTTTTTTTTTGAGACAGAGTCTCACTCTGTTGCCCAGGCTAGAGTGAGTGCCGTGGCATCAGCCTAGCTCACAGCAACCTCAAACTCCTGAGCTCAAGCGATCCTCCTGTCTCAGCCTCCCGAGTAGCTGGGACTACAGGCATGCACCACCATGCCCGGCTAATTTTTTCTATATATATTTTTAGCTGTCCATATAATTTCTTTCTATTTTTAGTAGAGATGGGGTCTCGCTCTTGCTCAGGCTGGTCTCGAACTCCTGAGCTCAAACGATCCGCCCACCTCGGCCTCCCAGAGTGCTAGGATTACAGGCGTGAGCCACCGCGCCCGGCCCCCAAAAGACTTTTTTTCTTTACACATCAGAAATAAAAACTAAAAACAAGTAGCTAATGTAAACTATGGGCTTTGAGTGATAATGATGTGGCAATGTAAGTTCATCAGTTGTGACACACATACCACTCTGCTGGGGGACGTGGATAACAGAGAGGCAGTGGAGACAAGTACACGGGAAATCTCTGTACCTTCTTCTCAGTTTTGCTGTGACCCCAAAGCTTCTCTAAAAAATAAAATCTATTTTTAAAAATTGTCTTTCAGCCTATTTGCCCATTAACATCTACAGTAGATTATTTAAAAAAATTTTACTTTAAGTATTTAAGAATGATGGCCAGGCATGGTGGCTCAGCCTATAATCCTAGCACTTTGAGGGGCCAAGATGGGAGGATTGTTTGAGGCCAGGAGTTTCAAGACCAGCCTGGGCAACAACGAGACCCCGTCTCTACAAAAAATAAAGAATTAGTTGGGCTGGGCGCGGTAGCTCACACCTGTAATCCTAGCACTCTGGGAGGCCGAGGTGGGTGGATTGCTCGAGGTCAGGAGTTCAAGACCAGCCTGACCAAGAGCGAGACCCTGTCTCTACTAAAAATAGAAAGAAATTATCTGGACAACTAAAATATATATAGAAAAAATTTAGCTGGGCATGGTGGCCCATGCCTGTAGTCCCAGCCCATCCTGCTGAGGCAGTAGGATCGCTTAAGCCCAGGAGTTTGAGGTTGCTGTGAGCTAGGCTGATGCCACAGCACTCACTCTAGCCTGGGCAACAAAGCAAGACTCTGTCTCAAAAAACAAACAAACAACAACAAAAAAGAATTAGCCGGACGTGGTGGCACGCACTTATAGTCCCAGCTACTCAGGAGGCTGAAGCAAGAGCATCACTTGATCTCAGGAGTTTGAGGTCACAGTGAGCTATGATTGTGCCACTGCAGTCTAGCCCAGGCAACAGAATGAGACCCTGTCTCAAAAAATAAAATTAAATAAATAAATAAATATTTAAACACAATTTGGGCCCACTGGGCAATTTTGTCAGTGTGATTCACTTCTAGGTTGGTGTAATAGCCCACAAAGTCAGGTGTGAAGGAATCATCACTTTGATTTTCCAAGATACCACTTAATTTTTATTTTGAGTTCTCATTTCACAGAGAAGGTGGAGAATATCCATCAATTTGTACCCCACCACCTGCGCTTCAGCGACTTTTCCATGAAGCTGGTCTAAGTTCCAGCAGCAGAAAGTTCTGTGGACTGACAAGTGCTTCTGACACATCAGAATTACGTTTTGGTCATTATTGGTATTAACTTTTTGTTCCTATTCCAGTTAAGAGGAACAGGACCAGGGGAGTAGTTCTTAGAATAAAGGAGGGTGGTGGTGGTGATGATTCTGAGTCATTCAGGAGATATAATCCCAGGATGTGCTGGGAGCAGCAGGAGAGAAAGGAAAACTCATAGATGGCTCTGAGTAATCTCGTTGGTGGGTGAAGATAAAATGTTTGGTGGTGGAACAAGACCAAGATACATTGGTGGGTTATGAGTTCTCTTAGGATGTGTTGGATTTTTTGAGACCTGCCCCACCCCCCTCAGTTGGAGAAAAACTGTAAGCTCCTGCAACTATAAACTGTATATGCAAGTCAGAAGTGTGGGTTGGAAGTACAGATTTGCTGGTCATCCTCATATATGACAGATGAAACCCTGGGAATGAGTGACATTACACAGACAAGGAGGATACCGTAAGACAAAGCAGCTGGGGAGAATCTGCCAAGGGACGCCAGTTTTCAGGGGTGAGCAGCAGAGGAGCCAACCACAGACAGCAAGAAAGAGTGGAAAAGAGAGAGCAAAGTAGCAAAAGCCAGGAAAGTATAAAGGAAGGCATGTCTGTAGCATAAAATGCTGCAAGGCTGGTTGAGACAAGGCGTTCAAATTGGCAGCTAGGAGATCATTTGATGGCTTTTGAGACGTTTGTTCCAGTAGGAAGGAGAAGGAGAAAGCCAGAATGCAGAGTGGATGACAGGTGAAGTGCCAGCAGCCAGCAGAGGCTACTCTCTCAAGGACTTCATCAATAAAAAGGATGAGCAAGTTAGGGCCACTGATAATAGGAAAGATTTGGCCAAAGGGATGGTTTGGGGTTTGTGTTTGTCATCGTTTTGTTTCTTTTTTTTTTTTTTAATCAGAATCATTTATATTTCTAGATTTAAGTAAGCATTATTCACAATTTAACAATTTTTATTAAAGTCAAAAGAACAAAAGATACAAAATTTCCACCAATGGAAAATGTCATAGGTATTTTTTAGTCTGTAATAATCCCTTCTATGGCCCCCCAGGATGTTCCAATACAAACAGACAAACTTACCCTTCAAGTAGAAAGGACAAAGTGTCAATTCTAAACAAAATGGAAGATTCTCACACCGAGGTCACAATCATACAGTCAAGTACCAAGACCTTTGTTAAATAGGTTTAACCCAAATTTAATGAAACAGTAATTTCTCATTTCACTAACCAGTGAAAAAAGTCTTCACTCATCCACACTCTCATATGTGATAGGAAACATAATTTATGAGTAGTGAATACTTAGCAAAAAGTCTCTCCATAATTGTACTTTGAATGTCTTCATGACTCACAATGGAAAGATTTTCTGAATAGATCTGCTCTTCAATAGAACTTTATGAAATATTGGAATTCTTTCATGGATCAATTTTTAAGTAAGGAAAAACATCTAACTTACTTGACCTAGTTTACTAGTATACTTGCTCAAATATAAGTTGGTCATTGCTCCAAGTTAGAGAGTGTTATATCAGAAAATTACAGGCTCATGCTAATTTGTTCATTTTAATTGGGTAAAATATAGATAATTCCTGGGGAGATGAGAAGTAGTACAGCTGGTCATCAGACGCTTTCCCCCAAGGATCTTGGCCTTCCAGAGTATGTTCTTCACAACCTTTGGTGTCCTGCAGTCCCCCATGTCATGCTCCCAACTTCCACTGGGCTGAAAGTTACTTGCATGGCTGAGTAAAACATTTTAACTTATTTATATCCACTTCGTTTCTTCCACTTATTAAAGAGTTGCTGTTTTAAGATAAAAGAATGAACACATTTAACCAGGACTTAGAGTAGTTGTAACTTGAGTTGGTTCAATTTTGTTCTCTTTCTTATTTTATTGGTTGATTTCTTTAAAACCAACATAGGCCATGATTCTCAGAAACCAATCAACAATCATATGGAAAGATATAAATGATAAAAAAATATAAATAATAATACTATGCAAAGTAACTTCTTTTCAAATATAGAATAACAAAAGTTGAGTAGAAACAAGAGAATCACCAAAAGTTTGTTTCAGAATTTCATTTGAAAGTATGAAAAGTTAAATTTTTCTGGGAATCTTAACAACAATGATATTTAGTAAAGACAATTTTTTTTTTTTTTTTTTTTTTTTTTTTTTTTTGAGACAGAGTCTCACTCTGTTGCCCAGGCTAGAGTGAGTGCCGTGGCGTCAGCCTAGCTCACAGCAACCTCAAACTCCTGAGCTCAAGCGATCCTGCTGTCTCAGCCTCTCGAGTAGCTGGGACTACAGGCATGCACCACCATGCCCGGCTAATTTTTTCTATATATATATTTTTTTAGCTGTCCATATAATTTCTTTCTATTTTTAGTAGAGATGGGGTCTCGCTCTTGCTCAGGCTGGTCTCGAACTCCTGAGCTCAAATGATCCGCCCACCTCGGCCTCCCAGAGTGCTAGGATTACAGGCGTGAGCCTCCGCGCCCGGCCGACAATTTTAAAACTGAACAAAACTTAATTTCTGTAATTTAATGTTGCAGCATTTTTTAGTTATATAGAAAAATTATCAATAAAACATTTTTAAAAATTGAAAGAATCCCAAGACCAGCCTAAGCAAGAGTGAGACCCCGTCTCTACTAAAAATAGAAAGAAATTAGCTGGACAACTAAAAATATATAGGAAAAAATTAGCCGGGCATGGTGGCGCATGCCTGTAGTCCCAGCTACTTGAGAGGCTGAGGCAGAAGGATCACTTGAGCCCAGGAGTTTGAGGTTGCTGTGAGCTAAGCTGACACCACCGCACTCTACATGGGCAATAGAGCAAGACTCTGTTTCAAAAAAAAAAAAAAAAAATTTGAAAGAATCCAAATAGTCATTAAATTACTGGGTAAAAATTCTAACAATAATTTAAATTTGAAAGCTGATGAACATAGATCAAAAGTCATCTGATTTCTGCCAGGATAACAAAAACATAAAACACAAAAAATGGCATGTCCATTGGATGACACTAAATGAGGTGTTTTTGGCTATGTCAACATATTAAGTAAACATGTTTTCCCTGTTTTTATTTTAATGTATCACATGTCACTGCAGATAGATTAAAAACTACTTTGAATTTTAAAAATCCCAAAATCTTTATCCTATACTGTGGAGTACTATGGTGCTTAAGTTTTGATCTAACTTTTGAGGAAGGTGCTTAATATATAAGAGGCTAAGCTAGCTCTGTCAAAGACATCTATAAAAACATGTCTCTCACACTTTTACACTTAATATACAGAACTATAAGATCTGTCAAGGTGGAAACTCCCCTAGGCCAGGCGCGGTGGCTCACGCCTGTAATCCTAGCACTCTGGGAGGCCAAGGTGGGCGGATCGTTTGAGCTCAGGAGTTCGAGACCAGCCTGAGCAAGAGCGAGACCCCATCTCTACTAAAAATAGAAAGAAATTATATGGACAGCTAAAAATATATATAGAAAAAATTAGCCGGGCATGGTGGTGCATGCCTGTAGTCCCAGCTACTCGGGAGGCTGAGACAGGAGGATCCCTTGAGCTCAGGAGTTTGAGGTTGCTGTGAGCTAGGCTGATGCCACGGCACTCACTCTAGCCTGGGCAACACAGAGAGACTCTGTCTCAAAAAAAAAAAAAAAAAAAAAAAAAAGGTGGAAACTCCCTGGAATTTCTTAACGTATTGGAAAGTACAGCAAGGCAAAAGAAAGCATCATACAGTGACAGTGTTTAAACATTCTGGGATTGAATAGTGTTTCAGTGTAACTGGAGTGCATCTTATGTATATGTACACACAAATAATGTTTCAGGAGGAAGCGAAGCAAACAGAAGCACCAGTTCTTTAAATTACACTTGATCACACAGATCAGCAAGTCTCTGTGAAAGTTCATCCTGTTCCATCGAAGCAACACTGGTGCCAACAGAATCTGTCTGACCCTGGGGGTAGTTCCATACTGAGATCAAGGCCCTATTGAATCTGCCATTTCTGGAAGTAGCATATCCACTTGGTTTTGTGGTGTTGTTAGGGTTGTAGTGCTGCTTATTGTATCTTCCATTTGTTGTGTTTGAACATCCAGCGTTTCAAATCGGTGTTTGAGTTTGTCCATCAAGGCAGAAATCTTCTCAAGGTAGCATCCATAAATATAATTACACCTGCCATGGACTTTGTTACCTTGCCCATTGTTGCTGCACTTTGAGCTCTGGCTGCCACGGCATCAACCCTAGCACTCACTCTCAAGAAACTGATTGCTTGGTTTTTCTGGTGGATTGCATTTTCAGCGTGTATTCTTGCAACTTCTGTATTGCCTTGCCGAATGGCTTTTTTAATCTTGGCCTTCTCAGCCTTTTCTTCTTTATCACGTTTCTTGGCATTCCTATTAAGTTCTTTTGCAGCAAATTTCAAGTTAAGTAAGTGTTTCTCCATATTTGACATGATTCCACAACTTTTCTGGGGAGTCTACGGCCCCAGGGAGCAGCATGGGTGGGGTGGAGTGGGGGACCCGGAGTCCCATGTCAGTCCAGGACAGCCCACATGCCTGGCTGGTGGCTTTGCAATCCCACTTCCTTTGTTTTTTTTAATGTGGAAGAGAATTGAGCATGACTTACCCTGAGGAAAGCTCAAAGAGAGAGGAAGAGAATGCAGATATAGGAAGAAAAAAATCTCATGGGATAATTGATGGAGTTGGGTCCCAGCTAGAAGGGGTGAGATGAGACCTGGATCTAGTTAATCCTGGACAAGAGTTCTTCCTGAGGATCATTTGGGCAGGAAGAAGGTGCATGGGTGTTCTAGAAGACAGGATGAGGGTTTAGATTCTCTTTGTAGCCACACATTTAGAAATTTTGCTCCCTGCACCTGGGAAAAATGTAAATAATAAACCACAATTGACAATAGTCATTTTCAATGTAAGTCACACCAAAATTTATAGGTACCTTTCCCACAAAAAAATATATTTCCCATAGTGCAGCAAAAAAGTGAGCCTAATGCTTACAATGTTCCCATATGATGTATCCTTGTGTCCCTCAAAAAAATATGCTGGTTTCCTGTTTAATTTTGCTATTAAATATCTGAATGAGACCTGCCCAGTGAACCTAGTTCATATCAGACAAAGAAATTTTGACAGGACCTCACCAAGGCCAAGCATTCCTGCTCAAACAGAGGTCGTAAACAGGGTTATGAAACAATTAATCAACCACAAGCAAAGCCCTTTCATCTGTTCCCCCTACCCCACCACCAACGTGGAAGGCCTGGGTCTGCTCAGCCATCTGGAGAAAAAAGGGAAGAAAAGGCTAAAAATAATGGGCTGCAACCAAAGTGAAAATATAGAAACGTTGGTAATAGTGTTTGGAGTGAAGAGGAAAGGGCACGTTCCTTTGGGTGTTCTCCAACGAGGTCTCTTGGTGGCCTGAAATTTCTGATTTAAAGAGAACAGAAATCCTCTCTGCCTCTCTCTCCCCCCTCTCTCTCCTCCCTCTCCTCCTTTGCCCCTTCCACCTTCCAAAAAAAAAAAAGAGAGAGAGAACAGAAATGAATCCTGGCTCTTAGAAAGAAGGCATCTTCATTGTGGTAAGCTCATAACACAATGGCAAATGTAATGAAGGGTGTTTGTGTACAGTCTTTTATCTTATTTTCTCTTTATATCTTTAAATGGTAAAGCTATTAATAATGTCTGCTTAATAAAGAAATTCAAATCACAGTCATCTATGGAGATCAACCACCTCCTGTGCCTATGGCCACTCTATTGCTCCAGTCCAGATTTGGGGGTGAGGGATTGATTGCTTTGCCTTTCCAAATTCGTATGTGTGTTTATAAAAACTGGACCTTACTATGACTACTGTTCTCCAACTCGATTTTTTCATTTCATTATGCATTACGGATATCTTTCCACGTCAGTGCACGTGGATTCTTCCTCACTCTTTTTGATAGCGGCAGAAAATTACACTTTTATTTCTCCACAATTCAGTCATTCCTCCATAAGGCGAACAGTTAAATTATCTCGAGATTTTTACCACCTCAAGAAAGCTGCAGTAAACATCCCTGTACACACATCTTTGTGGTCTTGTTTTTTTCTTAAATGAATTCTTAGAAGTGAAGGCAAATTGCTGGGTCAGTGGGTGTGTGCATTTTCAGTTTTGATAGCCATTTCCAGACTTCCCTCCAAAAAAAGTCACACTACTCCATGCTCCTACCAAGAGTTTTTTAAGAGTGTCTTCTTCCTCATGCCCTAGCCAATATTTAGAGAAATCTTTAAATATTTTCTTCCTTATAGATAAAAGAACTTGCTTTGAGCAGTTCAGGGACATCAAGGGAGCTTACTCATCTAGAAAAGCAGAAGAGAAATCATGTCGGGATTGAAGAGGAGGGAGAGAGGTGAATGCTGGAGAACTGGGAAATCTTTAGGAGACAGCCACTTGGATGAAATGGAATAGGAGTCGACCCACAACGTCTAAGCAGCTGTAAAACCCAGAGGAAGTTGCAGGGCAGTGGCGGGTTGGGGGAGAAGTCCAAAGTTTTTATGAAGCCAATGTAGTTAGTTATGTGACTTTTCTAGTTTTGGAGCAAGAACAAAAAAAAAAAAAAAAAAAAGGATGACCGTAAGAACTTAAGGTTGGAATTGATCAAGCTGCTATTAACAGAGTCATCTGGTGAGAAATAGAAATTTCTCCTGGCTGAATGATTGCATGAAGGTCCTGACTTGGGACCAAGAGCAATGAGGTAAGGAGAAGGGTTGAGGGACCAGAAAAAAAAAACAGGAGGTTCAAAGATCACAGCTAAGTCACAATCAAGTCAAAGGCAAGATTTAAGGGGAGTGAGGGAGTTAGAGCAGTGGTCAGAGAGTCGGTGATGATCAGAGAAGAGCATTTCTGAGTTGATGGTTTCAACAATGTTATGTAGCAGCTCCTGGCTGCCAAGCGGTGTGGGGAGCAGACAGGTTTGAAGGGAAGTGGAGCTAGAGGCTGCCAGAGAACAGAAGGGAGAGCCATGACAAAGGGGTGCAATCTGGGTAATGCATCAGGGATGGCAGGACAGGGTGAAGCCAGGTCACCTGCAGAGATCACAAGGCCTCAACGAGCATGCTCAAATGAGTGAATGGTCTGGATGTTAGATGGTTGTTGGAACAAGAGCTTCATGGAGGAGAGCTGGTTGAAGAGGCACTTAGCACAATGTCAGTAAGTGAATGTGGAAGAGGCACAGACTACCAGACCCCCATGGGTATGTGTGTTGAGAGGAGAGAAGGAAGCTTTCTCTTGGGGGAGGAGTGTTCCTGGAAAAGTCTGAGGATCTCAAGACATCAAGTAATAGCTTGTAAATTCCACAAGGCACAGAGGAAGCTGGAGAGGGAAAGCATTGATTAGGATTTCTATCAAGCAATTTTGTGACACTGAAATGATTGAATGTGGATCAATGAGTTTGGGAATCAGGACATCAGAGAATGGATAGAAGGCTAGAATGGTCCACATGGAGCTTCCCATTGAAGGTGTACTGATGCCCCGCCGTGGCTATGCTGACTCTGTCTGTTCTGCAGGGCTGGGGAGACTGTGTATCTGGCTGCTGGTCTCTACATACTCATGCATGTCCCAGCCCTTCGACTGACTAGCTACATGACCTTGGAAAGTTACCTACACTAGCTAGGCCTCCATTCTCTCCCTTCAAAAATAAGAATAATCATAGTATGCAGCCCATGAGGTTGTTTGAGGATTAAAGATAGCATGTTAAACATGAAGCATGTGTTACTGGAACACAGTAAGTATACAATAAATGACAGCTATAATTACTCACATTTCAGAAAGTTTTAAAATACATATTCATTTTGAAGGAGTAAGTCTTCACAATACTGTAAATTCTAAGTCACAAATACAGCAGGCACATGGACAATCTCTCAACACATAGATAGAACCTTCTTATGTGGAAACAAGCAGAGACCCTGGTAAAAAACTAGCTCCATGGCTTTAATGGTTTCTCTCACACAAAATCAAATATAAAAATTCATACTTTGCTCTAAATCTCTTAAAATGCAAAATTGTTTCTGTCTTACACATGCAGATATTAAAGTTCATGTCTTCTGGTTTACAGCCAGTCTCATGACTTTTAAAGAAGACCAAATTCTATCGCATAAGAACTTGGGAACTATTTATCTTCAATCCTAAACAAACACTAAAAGTACCAATTCTGTGCATGTTAGTTGTTGGAAGGTATTCTCCACAGTCTTGTTTGTGGGTGATTTAATAAAGATATCCCTACCATGTTTCTGCTCCACCTGCACTTGACGGTGCTGGGTAAGCTTTGCACGCAGACCAGGTAGAGTTATTTCCCTCCACTCCCAGAGAGATACCTGCCACTTAGCTTAACTCCAGTGCTCTAGGTGGGTGTCTCAGCCTCGATGGTAGCAGTAAACCAGACATTTAACTTTCCTTTACTGCAACCTTGGTTTTTAGTGTGTTGGGTTATTTTTTCCCTGTCAGGGTAGCTTGTCTTTCTACTCATGACTTATTCACTAATATTTTTGGCAAAGTGTTGACATTTTTGGCAACATTATCTTCTAAAAGTAGATGACTTTTTTATTTCAAAATTTTAAGGGGGTACAAATGTTTTAGGTTACATGGTTTGCTTTTGCAATGCTTGAGCCCCGGCTATAGGTGTGCCTGTCACCCAAATAATGTTCATTATACCCATTAGGTAGGTTTTTGCCCCTCCCCTCCTTCCCCCTCCCTCCTGGTTGATTTCCACTGAGTTTTACTTCCCTCTGTGCAGATGAATAGTAAATATATTTTTTCTTCCTTATGATTTTCTTAATAACATTTCCTTTTTGCTAGCTTATTTTATTGTAAGAATATGGTGTATAATATAAACAAAATATGTTCATGTTATTCCTAAGGCTTCTGGTCAACAGCAAGCTGTTAGTAGTTAAGTTCTGGGGGAGTCAAAAGTTATATGTGGATTTTCAACTGCATGGGGCATCAGTTTCCCCTAACTCCTTCGTTGTTCAAGGGTCAACTATAAATGCATTTAAAATATAAAAAGAAACCACAAAATATAAATTAGCAATTGTTTTATGGGATGTCTTTAAAATGTAGCTTAAATCAACTGGTCAACTAGAATTCAATTCATAGTTATATAAAAACATAACGGTTAAACCACAAGAACTAAATAACTCATTCTGAAACACTCATAATTAGAAAAGTTATATAAATCATTCCAAAATTATATTTAACATGGGAAATTGGGATAACTGAATATGTTTATCAAATTATATGCTTTCCAAGAGAAGGCATGCCCAGGGCCAAAAGTCACCCTCAAATACAGTGTCTGGAACCTATGAGGAGCTCACAAATGTCTGTTGAGATGTTCTGTTTATCTTCAATTTAATTCTGCAAGCATTGCTCAGAAATAAATTATGACCCAGCTCTTGATGGGAGGCTCAGGTTAATCATATAACAAAGATGCCTTCCTTCAAGGAGCTTGACTTGTATAAATTAGCTAAGAATAGCATTCCTTTTGCTTGCAGGCATTATTTGCCCATCCCATTGAGAAAACTTCCAATCATGAACATAGCTTGCACTAGGCTATTCAGATCTTCCAAAGGCACTACAAAGCCCCACCTTTGTAGAAAAACTTCCTGAGCAGATTTGTCTTTTTTTCCCATTTTCTAAGATAAGATGCAATTGGTGAACACCCTTACATTGCCAGTAGTCCAGGTAAACATTTAGGGAAGATCACAGATCTAGGAAGGCCCACATTCCTGAATAAGACACTGTTAAAGTGCTCCATCATTATACAGGCTACCAGTATATCCCTTTTGTCATTTTTCCCCTTGAAATAATAATAAATCTAAATGTACATCTCTGGACAGTTCCACTGAGGCACCTGATGAAAATCCTGGTTCCTTGTGCAGGAAAACCCTCTCTCTCCCACAATCATCACTCTCACCCACAACTCTTCCACACGCTGTTTAAGGCTTAGCTCAAATTGCACTGCCCTTTGGAAAACTCTCTTCTCCATCTCCTCTCTTCTCCATCTCAATAGGGGTCAGCATTCCCTTCTCTGAACACCCTTACTACTTACTGTCTGTTTTGAGATTGTTTTGCAAGCTTGCAGTTTCCCTTGACTTGATTATAAAGCCACTTTTGAAAGGGATGAAGCCCATCTTACTCATGGTTCCCTTCCCCACAGTGTCTTTCATTTATCCAGCTTTTCATGAACAGTCGATGATACTAGGACTGAGCTTGTCAGTTTGTCTCAAATGTGTGTGTGGGGGGGACGGGGGAATAAGGATTTAGTACATATCATCATCTTGACAATTACTTCTTCTTGTATTCTACAAGAAGGTATTCCTCACAACCAATTCTTAACATTTTTTGAGGTAGGCTTCACTTTTTGATGGCTTTAGTGTTTGTTTCCTTTGAGGTATTGTTAATGCATGGAGATTTATCAGTGAAACTAATCTATGATTTGGGCTAATTGTCATCATCCACACAATCTTAAAGAGAATTGTATTTTATGGTGAGCCACTTCCTTGCCTGACCTCCTTAATTGCATGTGATAGTGATTCCACTAACCTAATTTGTCAGCACCTTCCAATACTCTGCCAGTCACTAGGGCGTTTTGAAAGCAACTGAAAATAGCCTCTGGCCTATGAGAGACCTATTTAAATGCCATAGCTCCTATGCAGAGCCCTTTAATCTGGGCTCTTTCCTTCTTTAACGTCTTGGCTATTTTCTCAGTTGTAACTGGGCAAGGAGGGGAAGCTGGAGAGGGCTTTGGTAGAATTACATGAAAGAATCCAAACTCCAAAGATTCTGCCTTGTTCAAGATAATCTCCCCAAATGATTTTCCCCTATTTTCCACCTACTACCAGTTCAATGTTTCTCAATTTTTCCTCTTTCCCATATAACCTTCAAGATTTTTGCATTTTCTGTATGTTGCCTGTATTATTTTTTACTTAATCACTTTATCATTTCCTCTTTTGACTTAAGTAAAGCCTCACCTTAGTCCCCCGACCTGACCCAAAGAGCTATAGAGTGTGGGGAGCTGGGGCTTTCCAAGTCCCTCCACTTCTCACCTCGGATTCACTATCATGGCCACAAACCTTACACACAACGGAGGTTCTGTCAATAGTGGCAGACTGAGTGAATCTGTAAGCATCCCTAAGAAGACCAAGTGTACTTTCCCATTTCTCCTTTTGCCAAGACTAGGTTGCAAACACCCTGAAATTGGTGGTCTTAGTATTATGACTGGTGACTTATAAACTCATAAAAGTCTCATTTCATAATATTATAATACGAAGTCATCTTCATTTTATTCATGTTGAACTATGCTAAAAGATACAAAATGGCCTTGTTTGTGTGCCTCCCATCTAATCCCTCCAAATTTATATATACACACATATATTTAAAAAATTGCCACAGCAATTTAAAAAAATACAGGGATCTAAAAAGCTCACAAGTAAAGTAAGGTGGAGCTGTTCTCCCTCACAGCAAAAATTGTTTGCTTTGGTGATCAACCCAAGCTAGTAAACAACCTAAAGTACAAGTTCAGCCTTTTCATGAGCCAAATTCATCAATTTAAGACTGAAAATACATGTTCATATTTGCTGACACTATTTAGACAGCTTATGTAACAACATTCAACTCTATTGCGTACATTGGTTAACAATGATATTATAACCTATTTGGATTTTAGATTAAAATAGAATTTAAATTAAAATAACGAGCTGATGCAGTTTTGCAGAACTTTAAAAATCCCCAAGCCACAAACATCTTCACAAATGTAATATTTGCATTATACGCCCACTCCTTTGGTTCCCCTGAATTAATAACACTTAGCAATCATAGGAGTTTGCCTTTGAAAAAATAAACTTAAGTCTCCTCAGCAATGCAAACTGTTGAACATTGTTTATTTATATAAGTGTTTTTATGAAATTCCTTATTTATCTTGCATCCACAACACCTAGAAAAGTGACCTTCTCATTATGTGAATATAATGAATGTCTACCAAAGTAAGAAAAAACCAACTATTATAAGGATTTAGTAGGCACTAAATAATGGTAACCATTGATATCAAATTCAACAAAAACTGAACAGAAATTCGAGAGGTGGCATAGTAAAGCAGAAATTTTACTGAGTTTGAAGGCAGGCATTATGCAGAATGAAGAAGACCTTGCAAGAAGACAGATTCTGCTCAGATGCCATTGCAGACCAAGGGCAAGGAGCCTGGCCGAAGATGAAGTTGGGCACAGCCAAGCCAATACCTCCAGACCATCCGTCCATGCTTTGGAGTGCGCCAGGTTACACACAAGAGAACTCTGTCTACCGTTCTTGTTCCTGAAGCTTGAGATCCTTCCGTGGGCATTTCCTGCACATCAACTCTGGAGCATCTGAGTGAAGGACTCCGAGCTCTTGGTTTTCGCAATAATCTATCTTGTCCCACACTTTTGGCCCTTCTAAGACAGTATTTCAAAAGACTAGTCCATAATAACTCCTGGAACGTCGGTAGGAGGTGCATATTCCAAGGACCCAAGCTAGACTTCGTGAATCAGAATTTCCGGGGGCAAGGACAGGGAATATTTTTCAAGGTTTCCTAGTGTTTCTAGACATAAAGAAATGTTTGAAATTCATTGCTCTTTGAGAAAACCGATGCTTCTTGCATTTTATTTTTAAGGGAAAAGGTGCTAGAGAATTTAGAAGAAAAAAATAATGTAATAATGACGGGCGGAGTAGGGGGGAGGGGGTCATTCTGGGAACCTGGAAGCGCTGGTGTTGCTAATCGTTTTAGCCACCTTGAAAGTAAGGCAGGAACTCTTGGGAGAGAAAAGTCTGGGCCGCGCCCGCCCAACGCCCCGAACAACTTTGAAAGATTTGGAATCTGCCCTCGGAGCACGAGCCTTGGGGACGCCTAGGCAGCAGGAAGCACTACACAGGACCTTTCCAACTACCCAAACGCCGACGCCCCGAGGCGCGCAAGCGCGTTGGCTGCCCCAGACGCCCCCTTCCTGTTACCATTGGCAACGGCGGTCGGCTCCCAAAGTGAACGTGGCATGAAAAGGAGGGATTTCCGGCTCTGGAAGCCAATGCGTTTGCGGCCGTCGACAGTTCATACGGTACTTCCTGTCGCGTGATCTTGAGGACCAATGAAAGTGCATAACTGTAAGCCACGTGCCTCCGTTCCCATTAGCAACCGGAGGCTTCTAAACAATTTACTCTCCCTCCCCATCTTCTGCGGTCTAGCAACCCTTGGTGATCCCAGGCTTGGCGAGACTCCGTCTGGCCTCTCTCCTTTAGGCTATCGACTCCCGCCTTCCGCCATGGTGAGTAGCCAGCGCGCTGGCGCCGCACCGCGCCGAGGAGAGGACAGCAGAGTAGGATGGAGACGTAGTGCGGGTGGGCCCGGAGTGATGGCTTGACCTCAGAGGATTTGAGTCCCTCTCCTTGGCCTCCCTGAGGAAGGGAGCTTGCCCCGGGCGCGGGAGGTTTGGTTAACCTTGGCCCAAGCTCCTCCGGGATAATCCTGGGGGAAGCCGTCTCCTAGCATCCCGACTCCCACCGCGTCGCTTGGTTTCTCGCTCCTGCTGGGGGTACCAGGGCACAGTCACAACCTGCAGGTGGCCGGTGAACAGAGCCAGAAGGAACCGCTGCCTGCTGAAGGCGCAGGGCAGGGTTCTCACTCTATTTCAAAAAGCCGTAAGTTTTCACACATACGTGCACGTATACGCACACATCTCTTTGGCAGCATAAACTATTACGTGTTAACCAGCTGAGAAGGGAGAACGAATCCAACTTTCTGATGTGGAAGTGACTTTAAGAATCCAAGTACACCATTTTACAGCTGAGGAAATTTGAGTAACATTTTTGTTTGTTTGTCTGTTCAGAAAAGACCACTAATCCCTCCAGCGAATATAGCATGCCAACTTAAATAGCAGTCATATTCAGAACAGTGCACAGTTCTGAAGTGTTCAGAAAAAGGGATGAAACCAGAGTTGAAAGCACCACTTAAATGGCCTACTGAAATACCTCAGCAACCAGAATTCCTATTTAGCACACGCTGTGTTCCAAGCGCTCTCTCAGAGCTGAGAGTACACCTATGAACAAAACAGGCGGTTCCCTACCCTTATTGAGCTTAGAGCCTGTCCCACTCATTCTCTTTGATTTCCCTAAAGTATTATATCATGAGTTGAAAATATAATGGTGATAGCACAAAAAATTGTTATCTGTCCCCATTCTATTTTCTCAATTTAGTTAACACCTGAGAGTTTGGAGTCAGGTTCAGGTTCTTCATTAGTAAATTGCAGGTAGTAACTAGAGTTGTTAAAATGATAAATGAAATATGCATATAAAATAGCACAGTACCTGCTAAAATATTAAGCACTCAGTATATTGTAAGTTTTATTAGATTGTGTTCATTTTATCAGTACAATTTCTGCCGTATACTTCTCATAATAAAATCATATATGGATATTTGGGCATAGTCAGGAACAGGGAACTATTTCTGGTACCTTACCCCTCTTTTCTTCTACCTCCCCCTCCCAAACACTTTATGGCAGTTTCAAGACACTAGCTTGGCAGTGCTCTGGTAGGATTTCTTGCTGTATGTTTTCAGGAATAAAACTTTTTTATTATTTAAATATAGTATTTCTGCAGCAAAATTCAAACAACCTCTGATTTCCCCATTTGGATACCTCCCATTGTTTCTAAACATCTTAGAGCTGATCATATCTACCTCTCATTTAACAGGTGACTAATGTCAATGAGGTTAAGTGACTTGGTAACAGTCACACAGGTAGATAGTTGCATAGCTAGGCTAAAATCTGGTTTCTAACATATTGCTTTGTCTATTTATACAACACATCGACCTATTCCATTTCCTTTCTAATAATTAGATCTATACAGTGTACATGTGGAAGCAAAGGTTTATGAATAGCCATTTCCTAGGCTGATGCTATTTCTGTTAATGAACTCAGCTGTCCATTTCTGCTCCCTTTCTTCACTCCCATCCATTTTAGAGGAATTTTTCTGTCCTTTATCCTAAAGTTTATCCTTCTTAGTTTGAGTAATTTTGCTTTCTTGGTCCTAGGATAGCCTTAACTCTCCTTGACAGGAGGAAAAGTAATTAACAGAAATGAATTGGCCACCCCTGATGCACAGATACTATGCTAGGTGTCATGTAGTGTAAGGAATTATTCATGCCCTCAGGGAGCTTACAATCTAGTTGGAGGAGCAATACCTGAAAAAAAAAAAAAAAAAAGACTGTTAGTACAAGGTAGTAATCTATCTGTGGTGATGCCAAAGAAGCAGCAGAGATGATATATGCTAGTTTTTGGAGAAGGGCATAACTGTGGAGTCACTGAGGGTATATTGAGAGGCATCACAGAGTAGGTAAAACAGGTTAGGCCATGAAGGGTGGGTAGGGAAGAACAGAATTTGATGGACATCTAACAGTCTCTACCACAGAATACTGTATATTTTCATTGTTGGCTCTCTTCAAGACTAACAGTCAAATTACTTCTCTCTTTTTCAGGCAGAGTTGGGCCTAAATGAGCACCATCAAAATGAAGTCATTAATTATATGCGATTTGCTCGTTCAAAGAGAGGCTTGAGACTCAAAACTGTAGATTCCTGCTTCCAAGACCTCAAGGAGAGCAGGTATCAGAGGACTCTAAGGAAACCAAATAGGAATATGGATTCCTTCTTCTAGCCAGCGTGGAGATGCCATAGCAGAAGCCATAACAACTGTTTTTAGAATTATTGCAATTATTCACTGAGAGCAGCTACACTAAGCCTCATAGATATATGAAACTCAAGAAATTGGATTGTGGTGGGACCAGTTACTCTATTAGACATGCACATAATGATAATTATGGTATGGCAAAGTTTCAGAAGGGCAGTAAGGAAATTGCAAAGGACTTACGAATTAATTGGCTGGTTGCATTAAAGATTCCAGAACTTTATTTGAGTTATTATTTAAAATATTAGAGCCACAAGACATGGCAATTAGTGATAAAACACCTATGTGGTTTATACTAAAGAATTAGGGGTGAGAAAACAACAGGAAACCATGAAAAACTTGTTGACTAGTACCAAAATTGTTAATTGATTTGTAGCAAGAGATAATTATTAGTTTGGTTGGACCAATAATGGAAGGTAATTAAATGTCAAGTCAGACATAAGTGAAAAAGACCTCCAAGTAAGCTATGGCCATCATAAAGCCATGAACGACTCCACGGTAGAGGCCATCAGCCTTAGGCTGTTACCCATTCAACCCGTTAAACTAATTAAACTAAACTAGGTAATCGGGTTCCCTAACCCCCAGCAGATGACAACAACTTTCCCTAACCCCCAGCAGATGAAAGCAACTTAATTGGCAAGAACATGATATGTCTATTAAAGACTATAGAGGCCGGGCGCGGTGGCTCACGCCTGTAATCCTAGCACTCTGGGAGGCCGAGGTGGGCGGATCGTTTGAGCTCAGGAGTTCGAGACCAGCCTGAGCAAGAGCGAGACCCCATCTCTACTAAAAATAGAAAGAAATTATATGGACAGCTAAAAAAAAAATATATATAGAAAAAATTAGCCGGGCATGGTGGTGCATGCCTGTAGTCCCAGCTACTCGGGAGGCTGAGACAGGAGGATCGCTTGAGCCTAGGAGTTTGAGGTTGCTGTGAGCTAGGCTGACGCCACGGCACTCACTCTAGCCTGGGCAACAGAGTGAGACTCTGTCTCAAAAAAAAAAAAAAAAAAAAAAAAAAAAAAGACTATAGAAAGATTGTTAATATATTTAATAAAGACTTTTATAAAAAATAAAATTTTGGTTTTTTAGAGTAAATTCTGCTGACTAGATGAACTGTTAAAGAATTGTAAATCAAATACTGTTAACTTGAGTATAACTATGATAATACTTTAGTGTAACTGGATCTTGATTGTGTCCTTTTAGAAGTGAGGGAGAATATAAAGCTGGGGTTGGGGCAGTTGCTTTTCACCTCCTGAGAGTCTTAGAGATAAGGGACTTTGCGGGGTAGAGGCAGGGAGAGGAGGGGACTGTGTTACTAGGAAATTTGTTGAAAGCAGGAGGTGTGCCCAGAAGCTTTCTCAAGGATTCAGCTGTTGGGCATGTTGCTGAGATTCTGAAGATGATTGTATGTGTGATACACCCCCAGTGTGACTGTAGGCAAGTCACCTCCGCCCTTCAGACCTGTGTTCCTGCCTGTAAAGTTGGGGTATTGAAGAAGATGGTTCTGAAGTTCTCTTCCAACCCAAACATTGTCTGTGAAAGTAGATTTTTAATGCCGTTGTTGCTGATGATGTTCATTTTTATGGAGTGGTCAGTGGAGCTTTAAGATAGGTGTTTTTTTTTTCATTTGGGATCTCAAGAATGCTAAAAGAAGCAATATGTAATTACCATTTATTTCTCATAGGCATTTACTAACATGTGAATAGTTCAATATAATTATTAAAATGCTGGAGAAATAATAGAAAGGAGAAACTATACCTTCCATGTGACTTTAGAAATTAAATATAATAAAACTTGAGTTTAGTGGAGATTGAAGTAAAAAATGTTTCATACCGAAAATTTTAAGAAAAAAAATTACATGATGGTTTGGGGAATGTTTCTGAGCATGTACTTGTATTAACAGATGTGCAGCAGGCATGCTGGCTTCCACCTGTAGTCCTAGTAACTCAGGAGGCTGAGGCAGAGAGGGCTTGAGCCCAGGAGTTTGAGACCAGCCCAGGCAACATAGCAAGACCCCATCATTTAAAAAAATGTTTAAATAACTAAAAAACTTTTTTAAAAAGGATGTGCACAGTTGAAGAATTAGCCACAATTTAATCATTTGATTAGATATCAAAAATTGAGTTTAAATTCATTTCAATCTGTCTTATTAATAAAGAAGACAGTCCCCAGAGAGATTTTCACTGTAATCTTTTAATCCCTTAGATGACGTGAATGTGGATTTCTTAATTTTGTTGCATTTTGTGAATTAGTAAATTGTGTTACCCAGAAGTTTGGGTTCATGGTGGTTTTTCAGGCTGGTGGAGGAGACCTTCACCATAGATGAAGTCTCTGAAGTCCTGAGTGGGTTGCAGGCTGTGGTTCACAGTGAGGTGGAGTCTGAGCTCATCAACACTGCCTACACCAATGTGTTACTTCTGCGGCAGCTGTTTTCACAAGCTGAAAAGTGGTACCTTAAGCTGCAGACAGACATCTCTGAACTTGAAAACAGGTAATAAAATCTGTACCTGCAATTGTAACAATAGTAGCCCAAGCATAATCTTAAAATTTAGTGAATGTCTTTGGTGCTGCTTTTCTTGGGGCCAGTGTGTGAGAAAATTTGGGTGGGGTAGCAGCAAAGCATTGAGTCACTGAATGATTTCTTGGGTCCCACTCAACATCCTTTTAAAAATTCTCTCTTTCTACTGTCCAAGGTATTACAAAGATTTATGAAATTGCTTTTTAGGCTATGATTAATTACTCCTTGTAGCACCTTTGTTAGCTTGGTCAGTATTACAGTCAGTCTTTATAGATAGGTCAACTAAAAATAAAGATTAACAAAAAAAGAAACAGTTGAAAAATTAATTCAAATATAATAAATACTGTGAATTCAGATTAGTAGCATTTGAAGTTTATTCCTAAATAATTACATTTAAAATTATATACATCATCTTTAAAATAGGAAGTATAAACTATAAAAAATTTTATGAGCTGAACAGTATCAAAGAGCTCAATTTCAAAAATATGGTAAAATTGGTGAAGTTGAAAGTCATTCTAAGAAAAGGCATGCCAGAAATCAGGAAGGCCAGACCACCGAGCCCCGTGAACTGCTCTCTCAGCACGCTCGCAGCTCATGTGGAAAGCAATGAACAATGCTGAGAATAGCTATGGACAGGGAAGGAATCATTTAACTTCTGCAGCTGTCTGGTGAGAAAACTCTTGAGAAGCTGATGTTTTAAGGAACTTAGAAGAGTAGTCACTGCCATTCACTCCGTAGCTTGTGTACATAGTCAGCTCTCGTTTACCTTTGCAAACCGTCAGGTGTCTCACCCTGCATTTTTTGGGAATATGTAATACTCTTTCTCAGTAGATACTGTGGACTAATTCCATTTTTCTAAGACTACTGTATGAAAAATCAGTTTGTCTTTCTTGAACACATACTAGCTAATGATATATTAAGTAATAGAATAGTTTCCTTAGCATCTCAGAAATAGAGTTGACTAAAAATGTCGCTGATATTTGTGTTAACATTGTAGTTTATTTCTAGCAATATACATTGTATACCTAGTAGCTGCAAAATACTAGGTGTTGTGGATTATTAAATTTGGGTCCATGTGATTTGGATTTTCAACCATTTTTAACTCAACATCATTTCGATGTGGTAAAGTTTTGTCCATCTTGCTCTGTTCTCTCCACATGTAATAGGTTCGTACCAGTGATTTTATTCTTGTGTGTGATATAAATCTATTTTAATTGAATAATTTTTTATATTTGCTTTTATCTTCAAGAGAATTATTAGAACAAGTTGCAGAATTTGAAAAAGCAGAATTTATGTCTTCAAATAAAAAGGTAAGTTTTTGGTTATTCTAAATCCATATCTTAATAGCCAGTATTTAAAATCATCATGTCACTCAAAGCATTCAGAGGTCAAAGTGAGAACTCTGTAGGAAAATCATTCAATTCAAGAGAAGAATTCAAAAATTGTCTCTCAGATTTTCAGGCAAAAGAAGTTTTAGAAGTAACTATGAGAAACTGTTTTTACCTATTATGATCTATACACACACACACACACACACACACACAGTCCCTGCAGTCCAGTCTCAATCCCACCCATATAAACTCTTCACTGAGATGATGCAGAGCACAGGCTTTGAGCAAACATCCTAGCTGTGCCTCTCACTAGCTGTGTGACCACAGGCAGGTTACCTGAGATGGCTAAGCCTCATTTTCCTCATCTGCCAAAGAGAGACAATACTAGTACTTACCCACTTCTCTTTCTGATCATTCTCATTATCTGCAGTGACCACTTACCATTCCATTTTGTAGATGCACCGTAAATATTCCCTGTTTTTGTATAAACACTGCTAAGATGAATCCACGTACATACTCAAAACATTTTCCAATTATTCCTTTGGAACATATTTCTGACTAAGAAATTTCTGGGTCAGAGAACATGGATTCTTTTGTTTTTAATACATATTACTAAAGTGCCAGAATATTTGTGCCAAGTTGTTTTCTTCTGTAGTGTACTTGCCTAAGTCTATATTATAGTTTTTCACAGAGTCTAAGGTTCATGCAGAAATCTCTGTTTCAGCTCCTGCAGGTTAAAATCCTAGTCCCTAGACACTAGGATTTATATCAGGTCTGACTTTGAGCTCCGTTTTTCCTTCCCTCCTTTCTTCCTTCATTTTCCTTCCTTCTGTATTTTTTTACAAGATATGGGGAAGATAGGTTTCATTTTTATCTCTAACATGTATTGGGCCATATACATCTTAGGCACTGGGACATAACAGAGTGAAACCAACAAAAATCCTCATGCCTGTGGAACTGACATCCCAGTGGTTATGTTTACATACAGCATCTTCCACTTAGAAAGTGCAAGTGTTCGGTGATTATAAATGCTTTATTCTGTGGTGATTTCAGTTTGGTTTCTTTATTTTGTTTCAGCCTATCATAGAGATCATAAAGCCAAAACTTGTTCCACTTAATGAAGGTGGAACAACAGAACTCCTAAACAAGGTAATGTTATCATTTTGAGAAATGGAAAACCTCTAATTCTGTCCTTTCATTGCCTGAGCAGCTCTCAAGTAGAGAAACAGATGGGAGGAGGTTGATTCAGGCCTTGGTCCACTGAGGGTAATTAGTCTGTCACAGTACCAGTGGTACCCGGGGGCCAGAGGAGAGCATACTTATCTAGGCTGTGAAACAGCTCTCGCTCACACCTTTTCAAAGTCAAGGGAATGCAATTTTGGATAGTGTTTATTGATGGACATTTGAAGTTTATGATATGTGATAACAAGGAAGGAGATTTTTTAAAGATGTTTATAAAAATTATTTATTGGTACATGTTGAGTATGTCTTATCTTCAATGCTTGGGACCAGAAGTGTTTTAGATTTCAGATTTTGGAATATTTACATTATACATGCCTGGTTGAGCATCGGATTTTAGATTTCAGATTTTCGGATTTGGTATGCTCAACCTGTATACAAATAAATATTTTTCATGACTTCTATATTCTCAACATTATGCGAGATATTGTTAGAGATAAAAAGCAGTGTGATACGTGGTCTCTTGCTCTCAAAAATGTAATAGTTTTGTTGGGAAGGTAGAACTGCTGTTCAGAAGCAGAGACAGGAGAATACTCTCCTGTGTGCTACAGGTGTCGCAGGGTAGCAGAGAAGACACAGTTCCATGTGGATGAGAGCAGGTGAGAACCAACTCTTGGGTAAGGTGGTGCCCGAGCAGGGCCTTGAAGGGTGAAGACAGATTGAATTGTTAGAGGGAAAAAAAGGAGGCATGTCAGTCAGGAGAACAGAATGGGCAGTGGTCCGAGGCAGACAGAAGGCCGGCATGACCTGGAACAGAGTGCAGTGCCCTGTGACTGGGCCGGTGTGTGTTGGAACCTGGTGAGAAGTAAGACTGGACTGACAGGTGATTCTCACGTGAGCTGCAGAAGAGCAAAGGTGTTTGGCCTCAGCTCAGTCAGAGCCATTTGGGGGCTTGAGCACAAAGTGCTGAAGTGACGAAGATAGTGTTCTCAGGATAAGTGGCAGCACTGTGCAGTGTAGGCTGAGAATAGACCCAAGAGCTGCAGGACCAGTTAGGTGAGAGATGACAGGGAAAGGAGTCTTCAGAAGAAGGTTGAGGACAGAGGGCTGAAGGAGGAAAGGTATGTCTGAGAAACTGAGAGAAAAGGAACTGGAGGTCTTAGAGCCAAAGCTGACTCACAGGTTTCGAGGCTGGTAGGCTAGGCAAAACTGGGATATTACCAAAATACCAATAGTGCATTTTTGAACTATTATGTAATTTACATTTAATTTTAAAATTAGGTTTTTAAGTAACACAAGTAGTAATTTCAAATATTAAATATTTTGGTTAAAATAATAAAGCCTTAATTTCCTCACAAAGGAAATTTCAAGACTTCAAGAAGAGAATGAGAAATTGAAGTCAAGGTTGAAGACCATAGAAACACAGGTAACTGAAAAATCCTTTAACTAAATTATTGAAAGAGTTACGTACAGATTAAATACTGAACGTGTTTTGTTTAAACTTCATTATAGGCTACAAATGCCCTGGATGAGAAATCAAAACTAGAAAGAGCGCTCCAAGATTTACAGCTTGATCAAGGAAATCAAAAGGTGAAGATAGTTTTAGCTATCTTTTCACATTTTCTAAGTAGAATAAAGTTAGAAACTTAACATTAAGTCTTAATTACTGTTCATTATACCCTACCCCCTGCCACTCCCTGAGACAGATGCCACGGTTGTCTGATATTGGGACATTCTTGCCCAGAAAAGGCCAGGTGAGAGCCAGTGCCCTTCCCTCCGTCCATCCTCTGGGGCAGACAGGGCAGATACACAGCTCACTTGCCTAACATGTCCTGGCATTTCCCCAGCATGCAAGGTATTCTTAAATTTATTTTTTTTTTTTTTAAGTTTTTCCCCTTTTACTTTGACGTCCAATTACAATGTAAAAAAGGAAATGAAAGGAAAAGTTTTCAGTTAATGGATTTATGTTTGGGTTTTATTAGACTGAACATTATGTAAGTTTGCCTCCAATGAGTGTGACAAATGGCATGAATTGACTGGTTATGACTCTTCAGATCCATCTGTATCTGGCAGCACTGTGCAATACAGCGAAGTCCAGTGGTGTAGTTCTCCGGGCTTGTCTGAGTACAGTGACTGATATCGTGTGCAGTTTTGTCCCCTGTGGCCTTTCCATGGAGTGTGGATGCTGTAATATGATTTCATGTGAATGAGACCATTTGGGTGACTTCAGTGCAGCATTGGCTTTTCTAGTGGTTGTACTGTCATTATAAAATGTCTGCTAAACATTTCGAAAAATTTACTTCATTAGGTTTTTGTTAAACTTTTTTCTATGAAAAATTTCAAGCATATGCAAAAGTAGAGAGAACAGCATAACGAGTATGGTCATCACTCACCTTCACCAGTCATCAGCACATGACCAGTCTGGTTTCAACTGTACCTCTGCTTTCTTCTTCCCTCCCCCTATGTTTTTTGAAGCAAATCTCAGACATTGCACCATTCACCATTTCATCTGTAGAAATTTTTTAAGTAGGGGGATGCTTCTTATATGGCTAACAAAAAAAAAAAAAAAAAAGGAAAATATATATGATTTTCAATCATTATATGCCAAGGACCATAGATTTATAAAACAGAGCTGAATGTCCCAGAACAGCTTTATAATTTCTCAAAAGTACAACAATTGCAAACATTTTTGGATGATGAACTTGTTTAAAAGCCATTTGAGGCTTTGTTCCAATTTTACTTTAAGATTTTAGACATAAAAGCAAAATGGATATATACCTTCATTAGTTGGAGTGAAAGAAAATGTTTTTTAAAGAGACCAGATTCAAAATTGAGCAAGGATTTTTTTCTTTTATTGAAAGGACTGCTTCATATTACATATTTACCAATTATAGACCATTTTCCTGTCATATCAGTGCAAGTCTTCTTTCTCTCATGAATCTCATCCAGTCAAAACCAATATCCAGATAGAGAGAAGATGCAGCTGCTTACATTGTGCTGCAGTTGTCAGAGTATGCAACAACGTGCACCTTGTTAATATAAAAAACTCAAGTCTAGCAAATTTAGAAAACCATATAATCAGTTATTAATCATGCTCTCATGGTATTTTCTTATAAATAGTGACTAAAACATATGTCTATTAAATTTTTGGTATAAATTGTATTATTTTTATTTTTCCATCTGTATCATTTTGAAGAATTCAAAATTCTTTATCAGGATTTTTTTTTTTAACTTGGCTTTTCAAAGTGAAACCTATTTGCCATCTCAACTGCGGTACACACGATGTTGTCAAATTTAGGATCTCACCTCTCTCCATTCCTCTTAGAGTGGAATACCAGCAGTTCATAAATCATATTTTATATATTTGGAATTCAGCGACTACTGAATGTCTGCCATGTGCAAGACACTGCACACCAGCGGCTGACAACTGAGTAGGCCTGCTGGCAGCCCTGAGAGGGCGGGCGCTTACCCTGGCTGGTGAGGAAGGCTGGTGTGCACACACATCATTTCTTTCATCTCCTATGATGTTGAACGACCATTCTAAAACAGTTATTATTTAGGATATCAACAGGAAATTATGTTCATGTATTCATTTTTCATAGGATTTTATAAAGGCCCAAGACTTGAGTGACTTGGAAAACACAGTTGCTACTTTAAAGAGTGAGTTTCAGAAGACACTTAATGACAAGACAGAAAACCAGAAGTCACTGGAGGAGAATCTGGCAACAGCCAAGCATGATCTACTCAGGGTTCAGGAGCAGCTGAGAATGGCTGAAAAGGTCAGAAGACTGTGTTTGAGGGATTTGTCTATTCACGTCCAATTAACTGATAACATACAGTATAGAGAACAAATGTGACTAAGATAAATGTTAAATAACTACAGATTCAGATTATTTTTTCTTAATGTATTAGCCAACATATGTTCTAAAGATTGATCCTTTCTGGGCACTGAGATTCTTCCATTTTTTGTACTAAAATATCTGTGATGATAAGAAATCTCCTCTCCTTCTGTGAGGTGGTGAGATGCTCCTCTATAGAAGGCTTACAGCCCACCCTCCATGGGCCTGTGTTACTCTTCTCCTTCTTCCTACAGCCTGCAGAGGAATGGGCGACTTTTGTTTTTCAAAGGGTTTCTATACCTTCTTCATAATTTGTATGTAATATGTAGACAGCTAGATTCTTCATTTTGGGGATTAGACTCTTAAGAATATGGAGCTAAAATTTAACTAAATTAAAAATCTTCCTCCTAAAATACTGAAACTACTTTGGGATTTGGAAAAAGATTGTGCTTATTTTACCTGAAAATTAGTTTAATATTTCAAATAGATTTGCCATATCTAGCACTAATATGCTTGAGTTATTTGCTGACATTGTACTTGGGAAAATGTTACGATTTTGTTGGCTTCTCATTTCAAAGAATATGTTTTTAAAGTTTGAATAGTCTTAATTTTATATAAGTATGTTTTTTAAGGAAATTAGAAAATAATATAAGCAAAATATTAGTAAAGTTAGAGCAAAAAATATATACATTTTCATCACATTTGTTATTTCTTTCCTTAACTATTTTTTAGTAATGGGCTGACATTTTTCACTAAGCAGGAATTAGAGAAGAAATTTCAGCAAACAGCTGCTTATCGAAACATGAAGGAAATTCTTACCAAGAAGAATGACCAAATCAAAGATCTGCGGAAAAGACTGGCAAAGTAAACCATGCTGATCCTGCCTTGAGATTTATCTCCCTGAGTTGATGTTTGTTCTCTGTTAAACCTAAGCTGTGTCCAGAGTGGTCAGACCAGTGGGTAGTTGCTTGATCATTTAGTACAGAAGCCTTCATTTGAGGAAAGCAGAGGAGCTTCAACCTGGTCTTGTCGATAAGGCCCACCAGGGCTTCTTTTTAGGTTCAGCTAGACCTGTAGGCTCACATGTGACTACAATAAGCTACTCTTGGTGATGGATTTACTTAGCAAGATACTGGACAGGAAACACAACAAGCTAACAGGGCAGCATTAGCAATTCTCCTCAGTGGTGTCCTTGCAGCAGTCCAAGGGCTGGTCATATTGTGCCCTCGAGTGACAGTTTAGGTTGGAGAGAATGAGATCCATGCAGATGGGTGCCATAGCCAGCTTGGCTTAGAAGTCCATGCTGTATGTAGGATCGGTATCTGTTGTAGCACCTGCATGATGCCCAGTTAGGGACATGTTCAGTTACAAGACTATAGCACAGAGGGAAATCTAAAGTGTGGCTCCTACTATATTTATAGTTCACTCATAGTCCTCCTAATCCAGATGTAGTCTACTATTTGGGGTCATTTTTGTCATCAGACGTTTTGCCTGGAAACTCAGGTACATTTTACTTTTATCAGACTTCCAGGGGAACAGAGCTAGAAAGTGAATTTAAGATCAGATGTGTCCTTAGAGAAGGGGATTTGTTAACCCTTTGCTCACATAGTCGTAACAACTATTCTTGGTGATTTGACAATCGAGATAATTATACTAAGCCATCACAGGTCTAAATGCCAAATATGGAGTCTTAGCAGTTGTCTGGTCCATCTTCCCACCTGATGCAGAAATCCCCTCTGATTCACCATCATAATTCCTTGAATGTGTCTGACTTCTACCATAGCAGTCATTTTAAGTGAAAAATATAGTATTACTGGCTTAGTCACTGTAGATGCTTCAAGTAAACTCATTTGGTAATGATGACAACAACAAAAAAAGTATCCTGATATTATGCTTTTAATTCATATTTCCAGATATGAACCTGAAGATTAAAAACTGAAGATGTCATCTCAAAGCTGCCACAATATGAACATACAAGTGCTCTCACCTCAGGCATGTATTTTGAAGCATTTTGTCATATTCCCTCTCCTTATTTTTCTAATATTTAGACTTTGCTTCTAATATTTAGAACTAGAGTTCTTATTTTCAGTTGTCTAATAGAGAACAGAGAAAACCTAGTGATTCTGGCCGGTATTCCCACACACCGGTCTGCCTGCCGAGTGCTCCAGAGTCTCAGTTTGCACATAGTGAGGATTCTTTACAACAAGAAGAGATTTTTAGAGTGAGAAGAAGTCTTATCCTTTTGCATTAGTATAAAGAGTATATCTTTTTAACAAATGTTAAAGAAGCTAATAATGTCTGTATTTGTGTATTCCCCAAGGGTAAAAATAAAAAGTGTTGTTAAAGATAATTTAAAATATCTTTTTTACTTTTAAAATTGAAATATTAATTCATTTACTCTATTTGAGTATCAAAATAAGTATGAATTCATTGGAAATGTGAACACCATCTATTATGGGCAGCATTTTTACCAATTATAAGGAAAATTAACAGCAGTGAACATGAGGATTCGGTTAACTTCTTTTGCTTCCCCATCTTAAATGTCGTCCATCAGAGGAGGTTCAGACATTTTTTGCAGGATGACTTATCATGAGTTTGTATTACTGATGAAGTCAGATCCATCCTGTACTTCTACAGTTTAGAAAGTATTATATCTGGTCTCAGAATAAATGTAATCTTTATATTTGTTTCCAGAATATTCTTTTAAATTACACATTAAATAAGAATACCTTTAAAGATACTTATACTCAACATAAAATCAGCAGATCTCAGTTTTGACTTTTGATTATAGTTAATTTATGTGCATATATAGTAATTAATTGCACTCTTAGGAGGTTTTAATTATATTTCCATTGGTCCTGCTTTTTCTCAGGTGATTTTGGATAAATCATTAGAAATTGGGCATCATATCTGCCATTGTGTAGTGCAATGGTACACTATAAGGATAAATAAAATCAAGTCCATAAAGCAGTAATCCCTCAGAACAAAAGCACTTACTCTTCAAACATTAATATTTAGTAATTTTTCCCACCCCCAAAAGTAAGAGTGTCACACCCGAAATAAACATTGTCTACTAAGGCATTCCACTTCCACCAATGAAGATTTTATTCCTAGAGAAGACTTTACTGATCAGAACATAAGGCTTGTTATTATTTTTATTCAAGCTTTTAATATGAGCCTTGAATTTATTGTTTTTCTTGTAGGCTTTATGTTAAAATATTGAGGAATAAATGATAAAGGCTTAGATAACTTCCCTCCAAAAGGACACAGAAGGCAGTGTGAAGATGAATGCATCAGAGATGGGAGAGGATAAAATCCAGTGACAAGCCCACATAAGTCACTCATCACTTTCCGTAAGCTCTTACAGCTTTTGCTGAGGGCTTCAGTCTCACCCTATATTCCTTTAGCCCAAAATGATACTCTCTTCATAAGTCCATTCCATTATTTATAGGCCAAGATGTTCTATATAGTTCAGAAATAGAATTCCTAACTAAATTTTAGGCTAGTGTGTCCTTCAGAAACTGTTTAATTATTTTCTCCCTACTTTCTCAGTTTGATGCCAGTAGGAAAAGAAGATATGTTGAAAAACCTATATTGTTGGTAGAATTTCAACTGGTTTTCTTGGTAGCATTTTTGAAATACTCTGTATGGTATGTTCCAGTTGCTCACCAATAAATTCAAAAATATTTCTGAAACCTTAAAACCTAATTATGACTCTGGGAGGCTGAGGCAGGCGGATTGTTTAAGCTCAGGAGTTCGAGACCAGCCTGAGCAAGAGCGAGACCCCGTCTCTACTAGAAATAGAAAGAAATTATATGGACAGCTAAAAATATATATAGAAAAGAAAATTAGCCCGGCATGGTGGTGCATGCCTATAGTCCCAGCTACTCAGGAGGCTGAGGCAGGAGGATTGCTTGAACCCAGGAGTTTGAGGTTGCTGTGAGCTAGGCTGACGCCACGGCACTCTAGCCCGGGCAACAGAGTGAGACTCTGTCTCAAAAAAAAAAACAAACAAACAAACAAAAAAAACAACTAATTATGTTCAGCATTTAGATAAAGAAATACGATGTTCTTTGCCATAAATCAACATGATGATTCTTTCTTATATAAACACATTTTAGTGCTTCTGGTTTTGTCACTGTTTTTTTGTTGGTTGGTTTTTTAATTTTATACCCTTAGCAAAATATTAGTTTTAAATTTTTTATTTTCTTTTTAGTGTTTCCCAGCTTTAAGATTTATCTCATTTGACTGAGAAAGAAAGCCTTTTTAGTCCATACATTTTAGATTTCTAAGAATGTTGGTTCAGGCCTCGATTAAACTTTGTGCTAGGCTGGACAGGCCGTGGTTATGTGGCTTCAAGGCTCCTGCTAAGTTATTACACAAACTTTTTCTTGACAAAAATAAAATCCAAAGGGCTTTTATTATTGATTTCTTCTGTTTGATACTTAAATGTTTATTTTTTTCTCTCTATGTATTATATTTTGAGTCTATATTAAATAAATATTTAAATGATCATTTGCTTATGTCTTACAAAACTCATCATAAGGAAAATATTGCTCTACGTTGAATGTGTAACCCTATTTAATAAAGCCTTTGCTGTTTGTTATTTCCATTCTGATTTACTGAAATGGATTTATAGACATGTTTGAATTTTAAATGCTTGATGCTTTTAGATATAATATTGGACTGCAAAAATTTGGCATTAATGATTTTCCTCTGCTTATGTGTAAATGCATACGTTCCAACGCTTTGCCGTTAGAATTCAAAACATAATTTCTCTCATATAAGCAAGTCTTTCAGAAAGAAAAGCTATCTCAGCAAAATAGTATTTCATATTTAGACAAAATAGTAATATTAAGATGACAGTATTTTGACAATAGTATTTAGACAAAACAGTTTTCAATACCACTTAGAAAAAAAATGTTTCAGTATTACCCGAGGGGAAATACTATATTTAAAAAAAGGTAGAACCTCTGCCTTCAAGAGAAGAGATGAGTGGAGTGGTGACAGCTGGCTTGGGGGCTGTGGGAGGGACTGTGGCATCTTTCACACTGTGTCATTGACTCCTCCATCATGTGAGTGTCCTGCTGCGTTACCACCTAGTGTAGACATGACTGATGAAGATTAGTCAGTCTTATGTTATATGAAGTATATTCCTCTCTTTTGTACCTATAATACATCATTTAACTTTTCAGATTTAAAAACCACTGGAGACAAAGCAAAACTGAACTTTGAAAATCCTTTATAATTTTTAAAAGTAATAATGGGCCTACTATCAAATTAACTAACAGCTTATTAAATGGATTTTCATGAGCACTTGGGGAAAAAAACCATAATCACCAGGAGCCAGCATGGGTCTTTCTAGTAAGAAACCATATATGGCAGACTAAACTCATTTGTCTTTTAAGAAAGTGAGAGACATAGTATTAATATATCAGGATTTCAGCAAGGTGGTTGACAAAGACCTCATGATAACTTTTTTGAAAAGAGTCTTAGTTTGGTTTTCTTAAATGTAGACCGTAGGATAAGGATTTGGGTGCAGGTAGTTTCTTTGGGAAGTGACTTCAGGAAATCCTGTGGAAGACTGAGGAATTGAGACAGATTGAAATAGTCACCACTATGGGCAATGGGCCCAATCCTGCTGGGGACCCTCTGAGACACTGTATGGAAAACACCTCTGAATTCTTCCACTGAGGGACAAGGTAGCTGGGATCATTATCCACCACTTTCCTTCCCTCACTGGTTGAGGGTCAGTCCTGAGGTCTTAATTCCTTGCCATGTCCAGCCTGACCGGCACGTGGACCAAGTTCACCCTCACCAGAGAGTGTCCTCAGGCGAAGAGACACGGGAAGCCAAGTATGGGAACTGTCTGCAGGCAAACGCAGGAGTGGGTGGGGAGGGGTCGCTAATGGGTACTGGGTTTCTTTTTGAAGGGATGAAATGTTCTGGAAGTAGATAGTGGTGATGGTTGTACAACTTTGTGACTATACTAAAAACCACTGAATTGTATACTTTACAAAGATAAATGTCATGTGAATTATATCGCAATTTTAAAAAGAAAAACTCTGGGGGTAAACCGAGGGGCTATGTTGAAGCAACTGCCAGCATCTCCTGCAGCCCACCCCCTATCCCACCTATAGCAACTTGTGTCCTGTGTTAAGTTCACTCTGTCTCAAGGATGGTGGCTGCTCACAGTATTTTTAAAACAATAAATAAAATAAGGAAATCATCAACAAAAAGGTTAGCAGGCCAAGCCATAATCTTCACTGTTGCAAATTGGTCCTGAAGCCATAAGTAACATTGATCACCTCTCTCTTCTGGTACCTAGTTTAGATTTCCCTCCCCCTCAACCAGCACTTCTGCGGTCAGCAGTGCTTGCCTAGTGGGGTGACCCAGACCTTCCTCTCTTAGGGGTCTGAGCCCCTGATCATTTTGCCCTGTCATGCTGCAGTTGTGAAATTTCCCTTTTATTATTATCCTCAAGTATCACCAATAAGCACCCCTTATGAGTCCTTCCTGCCCGTTGCATAGCAACAACCCCAGGTGCTCGTGGAAGTTAGGCTCGGTTACCCTTGGCCAGTATGCTGACTCCTTTCTTAGCCTGCTGATCTACTGAGCTGAAGAGCCCCACAATGAGGAGGCAGCAGCCAGAGCTTTGGGTTAAGTGGAACTTTTACAGTATCTGTTGGTGGAATCCCTGGGGACCATGAACACTAATCCCCAGAACATAAAGGGGCAGAGTCAGGAAGCACAAAATCCCAAAGTGACTAACAAATGATGCTGAGAGGAGCCACTCCTACCTATTCCCCTTGGTTCCCCAAACTGTGTAGTCTGGCTGTTGGTTCAATGTACATACCACATCTTGAAGGACAGCACAGGGCACCATCTCTTGTAACTTTCAATCAGCTGGCAGTTTCCAGATGATGCAATATGTGACCAGTAGACCTTGTGTCCATGTGCCCTTCACGTGGATCCATTGGTCTGAGATGATGCTATACCAGATACCATGGAAGCCCTCAGGCAATGGCAAAGACATGGTGGACAAGTAAGGCAAACCTTTACTTTGAATATAGTCACGCATCACTCAGCCACATGATATGTTTCAAGAAGTGTATTGTCAGACAATTTCGTCATTGTGCGACCATCACAGAGTGTACTTACACAAACCTGGGTGATACAATCTACTGCACACCTAGGCTACACAATACAGAATACTGTAGGCAGTTGTGACACAATGGTATTTGTGTATCTAAACATAGAAAAGGTACGGTAAAAATACAGTATTATTTTATGGGACACATTGTATATTCAGTCCGTCTTTGATCAAAATGATGGGAAATGGCTGTAAATACAGATGAAGCTTTACTCACTCACCTGCCACTGCTCACCTCCTGCTGTGTGGCCTGGTTCCTAATAGGCCATGGACCAGTACCAGGGCTTGGGGACCACAGAGCTAGGTGACTATTGATGAAATGGAGATAAAAAGATCCCTCCCAACATACTGTCCTTACGGCCATAGGTCTATCCACGTGCCTTTTCCCCAGACCTCCTTGTTTCCAATCTTCCGAACTTGTTCCTTCTAGAACCCTGAACCTCCAGTCAAACCATTCACCACTCCCAGAGTCTATATATATTCTTGTCTCTAACCTCTTCTCCCTCCACACCATGTTGATCAAGTGTACTTCGTGAGGTTATGCCCACGGGGAGGATTTCCCCCCAACACTGCCTTGCAGCCCCCATGGGGACTGTAGAGCAGCAGTAAACTATTTTGGGCTCATACCCAGATATCGGGCTGACCCATTCATGTACCAAACCTGGGGGCATTTTTCCTTCTCTGTCGCCATAGATGTGAGATGAGAGAAGTGTATTAGTGCAATGACATGGGGGTCTAGACCACCATGGACAATTTGCTTGTGCCCTCTGGACCCTCTTGGCCTCAATCCTGAATGTACTGTTTTCATTTTATTATGGATTGATGATGTGCCTGCCTGATCTTATGACTTAGTGGTTCTGACAAGACTCAGCTCATGACGGACAACTCAGTCTCTCCTAGGGCCCAGTACTGCACCAGGAACTGCTTTTCAAAGTGTAAATCATTATCTGCTGCCTTGCACCAGAAGCCTAGAAGTTTCCACACTACAAGTGTCCAGTTGGGGCTTGTCAGCATCTTTATCACAGATGCTTCTTGCACTGTGGATCTTTTGGGACATGTGGCCCAAGTGGCAGGACAGCTGCACCATGGTCTAAACCATGGAGAGCTACTGAGCCCTCCCTGACTCCATGCACCCACAGCTGGCAGCCTTCTGAATGACCCAAGAAATGGTCGGAGCAGTATCCCAAGTGTGCTATGTGCTGGCTCCAGAGACCAGAGAACACTACCTGGTGCTGTGCTTTCTTAGTGGTAGAAGGTACAAGATGCAATAACTGGTTCTTGGCCAGATGTTCCAGTGTTCCCCAGATCATTGGCTGTCTGGCAGCTTGACCACTGCGTCAGGCCTCTGAGTGTTTGTAGCATTGATCTCTTTCTCTCTGGTGCATGTGTCATAAGGAACACCCAGATTATTTGCCAATTCCTGTTCACCAGGTCCAATTAACACTTTGCCATCCAAGTAGTAGGCTAGGCTAGATGTTCTGCAAAATGTCAGGATGATCAAGGACTTGTTTAGGCTGTTCTGTAACAGAGCAGGGGGGATATATGCTCTTAGAGCAAAACTGTGAGTGATGCTTTTATCTGACCCAGCTGAATTCATACTGCTTTTAATTCTCTTTTCTGAAGGGGATTGGAAAGAACTCATTAACCAGATCTCCTACCTGATATTAAATGCCAGAAGTTGTGCTGATTTGTTCTGGTGGACATACTACGTCCATCCACTGTTGGAGCTACATCTTCATTTATGTTGGTCCACTGTAATCTTCCATTATCCATTGGGTTTTGCCTTGTTTTGTTTTGCAGGGGCCGCTCCATGGGCTAGAATAGGGATTGCTGCCATCACACCTGGGGTATGGTGTTGCCTCTGATTTGGGCCAGGAGTGGGGAGGAGTGGAGAGAGCATGGGGAACTTAAGCCTTTTCTACCGTAATGGCTCCTATTCCTCTGGTTAGGAAACCAATGTAAGGGTCTGTCAGTTAAGTGCTGACAGATGTCCTCTCAGGAACAAGGGAGATAACCAGGGGATGGGTCCACAGGCCCATGGGGTCCACTCTGAGATGGACTTGAGCCGGAACTGCACTGACTGCCTAGCTCCTGTGGGCCCCGTTCCAACAAGGGGGCTCTGCTGCTGCCTGGGATCCCTGGGTGTGTCAGCCCAGGCCTGTGTGCAGTGGTTCTTGAAAAAAATGTGTATACTCCAATTTCTTGTGTATGGTTACTCTGATAAATGGCCACAGGGCTCTCTGGGAAAGATTGGGAGATATTTATACGATTGCTACAGTGCTACAGGGCTTCTCCTCGGGGAACCCAGCCTCCCCGTCCATCAGTGGGCTCTGGAACTGAGAACGGACTCAGGCCTGGGTATTGTCTGAGAGATCAGTATTTTCCACTATGATGGCTGACATCAACCTTTTACTCACTTCTAGGAACACCGTAATCTATTAGCCACTGGTCCTTGGCCCCTGGCTGCTATTCTGGCCTTGCAGCCCATTAGGTTATTGTATTCTTTTTTGTGTGTGTGTGTCTAATGGCTAAGTGTTACTATTAGTCTTTTGTTCTGGAATCCTATCCAATGACACTAGGAAACCCATTTATGTGCAGCGGCTTCTCCTATTGTCAGTTACAGCCACCAGAGGACAGCCACCACTGGGCTTCTCGACAATGCTAACGTCCCCCTTCCCCATGCAGTCCTTACTGTTTCAGTGCAGAGCCCATGGCTAGGCACTCTGGACCTATATCCATCCCAGCATGCCACCCCTCTGAGCCTCTGTCAAGGCAGTGATGCAGTCTCCACCTCATTTTTGGTATGTGTCATCCTCATGCTCCGAGGCCCACTGCAGCAGTATATTAGGCCTGGCTCCATGTGTCCTTACCAAGGTGCCAAATCTTGGGTCACAGGAGAGAATCCCTATGGCAATAAGCTCTTCCTTGTCCAGCTTCTGTTCCACTTCCCAGTGGGCCGATATCCTCAAGCTCCATGCCATGTGTGCTCTTTCCATTCCTGCCAGTCCAGGTGCTTCTGCTCTTTTGGAGAGGAATCCATTTCCTCTCAAAGCAGGACGATTATTTCTCTGCATAGGCCATGCTGATATTCTGCCCTATTCATTGGCTTAGAAATAATGAGTGGAAGTGGGGACAGATCTTGGGGAGGGCCAAGGTTATCCTACCAGTCTTCTTTCAAGAGAGGCCCCTGAATGCTTCCCAGGTGAGGGAGAGGCCATTCTCCACTAGCACAGGGGAGAGAGCCACTTCTGCTAGACCCAAGGGTTCAGGGGGATGTGGGGTGTCACAGTTCTTGAGGGCATTTACCCAAATGGGCCCATTTCATGTCTGAGTCCCATTCCTTCCCAAGCAGGCCCTGACTGAAGCAAAGGAGACTTTCCAGGCACATGAATTTGGTCCCCTTTGTAACTGCGCCACCCTTCTGCTCCAGTCTTGGGCCTGACGCAGCACATTCTGGCTTCTGCACATAGGAGATGTGGGTCTCTTTAAATGCTGCCATGGAGGCCTTCTAGTTGTCAGGGCATCCCCGAGGTGACCGTTGGCTAATTAGAGCCTTTCTCTTCCCTCATCCCAACCCGCCCCCAGGTGAGAGTTTTGATAACTGACCCCCGGCATGGTCGGGTTTGTCACCACCTCACTTGCTGTCAGCAGTGGGGTCCTGTTACCTGGCTGGCATCCAAGTGCAGTATCTCATCCCGAGGGGCTGCTTTCTAGGACCCCTTCTGGCACCAGGTGTCTTAGTTGGGCTCCCCTAAAACAAAGCCCTGAGACAGGGATTTAGGTTGAAGTAGTTTACCTGGGAGGCAATCCCAGGAAGCAAGGTGAGGGAATGGGACATCAGGCGGGAAAGAGAAAGCCTACAAAAGGTGTGGTGATGAGCGGGTTATCACTGTGGGCCACGGCGCTCGATCCCACCACTGCGAATGTATCCACCAAGCCCTCATTTATCAGGAGGAGGGTTGCTCCTGGGATGCTAACTCCCAGCATCTGTGGGCCCTGGGCTGAGCATGCTCCTATGGCCAAGAAAGGGCCCCAGGTGAAGAGACACGAGAACTTTGTGCAGACCACACTCCACACTAGGATAAGGGGATGTGGGTGGGGCATCAATAGCAGCTAGTCCCACAGTGATCTGAGGAGGCAGAAAAGCAAATGCAATGAATATTTGCATGCTTTCAGTACTCATGCACCAGAGGGTCAGCTCAAATTAGAAGAAGTTACAAACCCTGCTCAGCACTTTCAGCCCAGTGTGCTCCCGTGGCCAAGCCACAGCCTTTAAATACTAACAGCTCTGAGAAAGTGAACATCCCTGGACTGAGTACCTAGACCAGACCCTGTCTGTGCAACTCAAGTACCAGGCCCACTGCAGGTGCTCAGTCCAAACATTGGTGTAATTAAACTTCTGCTTCCTGCCCAAGTACAGCTTATGCCATGAAAAACTTTGGGTAGGTTGTAAAATATCAGATATTACCTATAAATTAATTTGCTAATACTAAAGTTTCTCCATATATAAGGGACCAAACTTTCTTTTTAATCAGCCTTTAAAAAATTCTTTAATACAGAACATAATTTCCTGCCTTTAAGCAGCAAGCCATATGCATAGTTGTATCTTTTCCTGATGACTCAACG
Source organism: Eulemur rufifrons (assembly GCF_041146395.1). Lineage (NCBI taxonomy): Eukaryota > Metazoa > Chordata > Mammalia > Primates > Lemuridae > Eulemur > Eulemur rufifrons. The sequence continues at coordinate 149,575,969 of NC_090989.1, forward strand.
TCATCATTGCAGTCACCAATGATTGTCCCATACTGCAGTGCTCTCAGGGCTGCTGAGGTGTGCAGAGCTGTTTGCCCTTTAACAAGTGGTTTACAAGCACTGTTTTTTAAAAGTACTGCATCTACTTTGTATGGTTTACACGAGGCCTTTCCTATTAGGCTGGTAACTCATGCTCTGCTTTTGGTTCATGTGCCAATCTCTGTTGCCATTTCTAATGTGAGGTGGGGCTTGGAAAACAGAGTAGCTTAGTAGGAGTATATGTAGCCTCAAGATGAGGGCTGAGGGGACTCCTCTGAAGGAAGTATATAGGCTGTGTGGTATCTTGGCAGCTCCAAGACCTTTTTAGGTAGCTTTATAACAGATCATTAACCTTCCAAGTTATCAGCTTTGTTTCAGATAGTTGAGGTTTCCAGGTAAATAATTCTGGATAAGTGAGATTTTGTGTCTTTTATTTATTTCTCTTGCCTTATTGCACTGGCGAGGACGTCTAGTACAATGTTGAATAGATGTGGTAATAGAGGGCGCCTTTGCATCATTATCAATCTCAAGGGGAAACTTTAAATATTTTATCAATAAGAATAATGCTTGCAGTATTCTTTATCAGACTGAGGAAGTTCTTTTCTATTCCTAGTTTGCTAAAATCTTTTATAAAAGTTATAAATAGGCCGGGCGCGGTGGCTCACGCCTGTAATCCTAGCACTCTGGGAGGCCGAGGCGGGTGGATCGCTTGAGGTCAGGAGTTCAAGACCAGCCTGAGCAAGAGTGAGACCCCGTCCCTACTAAAAAAATAGAAAGAAATTATATGGACAACTAAAATATATATATACAAAAAATTAGCCGGGCATGGTGGCACATGCCTGTAGTCCCAGCTACTCGGGAGGCTGAGGCAGTAGGATCGCTTAAGCCCAGGAGTTTGAGGTTGCTGTGAGCTAGACTGACGCCACGGCACTCACTCTAGCCCGGGCAACAGAGTGAGACTCTGTCTCAAAAAAAAAAAAAAGTTATAAATAGGTTGTTGAATTTTGCCAAATGCCTTTTTTGCATCTTTTTTTCTGTTAATATTGTAAATTATGTATTTTATTTTATTTTTTATTTTTAGAGACAGGGTTTCTCTCTGTCATCCAGGCTGGAACTCCTGGGCCCAAGTGATCCTCTATGCCTCAGCCTCCTGAGTAGCTAGGACTACAGACGTGTGCCACCACACCTAGCTAATTTATTTATGTATTTTGTTAGAGACAGGATCTTGCTATGTTGCCCAGGCTGGTCTCGAACTCCTGGCCCTGAATGAACCTCCACCTCACCCTCCCAAAGTACTGGGATTACAGGTGTGAGCCACCTGTAAATATCAGGGCCTAACCCTGATACTGATATTTAATTTTTTATAATTTTATTTTTTATTTTTATTTTATTTTATTTTTTTTTTTTGAGACAGAGTCTCACTCTGTTGCCCAGGCTAGAGTGAGTGCCGTGGCTTCAGCCTAGCTCACAGCAACCTCAAACTCCTGGGCTCAAGCGATCCTCCTGCCTCAGCCTCCCGAGTAGCTGGGACTACAGGCATGCGCCACCATGCCCGGCTAATTTTTTGTATATATATATTTTAGTTGTCCATATAATTTCTTTCTATTTTTAGTAGAGACGGGGTCTCACTCTTGCTCAGGCTGGTCTTGAACTCCTGACCTCGAGTGATCCACCCGCCTCGGCCTCCCAGAGTGCTAGGATTACAGGCGTGAGCCACCGCGCCCGGCCTGATATTTAATTTTTTAACGTTAAACTATCCTCAGAGCCCTGAAACATAACTCCACTTGGTGGTTGTGATAGGTGCTTAGAGTATGGCTCCACCCTAGCACACAGATCACTGCAAAGACTGTCTTACGCTGACGTGGGGAAGCCACTCAAGAGTTTTGAGCAGCAGAGTGACCTGATTTGACTTATAGTTGATATTAATAAAACTCAATATGCATACTTAATGGTGATAATGTCACATGATCTTCAAAACTCGGTAAGATCTCCTGCCATCCCCACTTCTATTCACCATTGTGCTAGAGGTCCAAACCAAAGCATGAGGCCAGGAAAAAAAATGTCATCATTCATAGATGATATTATTGTGTATGTAGAAAATACCCCACAATCTGCAGATAAATTATACAAATAAAAAGAGAATTTAACACTACTAGAGACAGAGTCACTCATACAATAAAAGTTTTAATCCTTCAGGAAAATACAATAATTTAAAATGTGGGCCGGGCACGGTGGCTCACGCCTGTAATCCTAGCACTCTGGGAGGCCAAGGTGGGCGGATCGTTTGAGCTCAGGAGTTCGAGACCAGCCTGAGCAAGAGCGAGACCCTATCTCTACTAAAAATAGAAAGAAATTATATGGACAGCTAAAAATATATATAGAAAAAATTAGCCGGGCATGGTGGTGCATGCCTGTAGTCCCAGCTACTAGGGAGGCTGAGACAGGAGGATCGCTTAAGCTGAGGAGTCTGAGGTTGCTGTGAGCTAGGCTGACGCCACGGCACTCACTCTAGCCTGGGCAACAGAGTGAGACTCTGTCTCAAAAAAATAAATAAATAAATAAATAAATAAAAAATAAAATGTGATTAGAAAAAAAGTAAAGTTTGATTGTCCGGAATAGCTTCAAATTCTATAAAGTAAAAATTGACACAATTAAAAGGAAACGAATCCACAATCATAGTGGAAAGTTTTAACACACTTCACTCAGTGACTAACAGAACAAGCAGACAAAAAAATCAGTAAGGACATAGAAGATAAGAACAATACAATAGCAAATGTGGCCTAATAAATAGGACACTCCCCGCCCCCAAAACTGCAGCATCCACTTCTTTATTTTTTAAGCACATACAGAATATGAAAATCGGCCACATAGTATACCAAGTCTCAACCATGAGGTTGGACTATAAGGACACTTGCTTTATAGTTATTTGTTAAACTATACACAGTTATGCACTTTTCTGTGAGTATTCTATGCACTGTAATACAAAACATACTACATAAATGAAAACAAAACATGGCTGACAATGATAAAATGTAATTCAGGGTGGGTTATATATTGGGAAATGGAAACAAAGTCAGAAGGGAAGTTTTGGAAGTGTGGAATTCCCTGTAATACAGCAGGGAATGGATCTAGCAAAACCGCTCCCCAACAGCGGAGCTGTTTTCAGACAATGTGGCACCTTGGCAAGCAGGGAAAAGAGTCTGGGCTGCTCAAGTTCATGGGAAGAAATTTTTGTTGCATATGTTATATAACAAATTATCTTTAAGACCTTTTCCTGTTGACTCTGAATGTATTTTAGAAAAGCAATTTTAAACGTGGGAAAGAACAGGCAGACGTGGACCATAAACAAGGGGTACTGCGGACAGTGGAAAATGGAGGCAGGATCCGGTGGGGAGAAGGTCTAGAAATGTTACTGAAACAAGTGGCAGGGCAGCGGTGCTGAGGCCCTTCCTCTCCTGGAGAAAGGGAGCCCGTGCCAGCCGCCATGGCAACTTCCAGGAGCCAAACAATCAAGCGACTCCTCTGCAAAGTACAGTGTTTCAGGGGACTCCTGCATCTGTGTTTTAAAGCTGGGTAGACAGTCTAGATGTGCACCCACGTTTAAAAACCCAGTGTGCTCCTGAGATAGTAACATCCCTAGAAATCCCTTGGGGGTCTTTTTAAAAGTAGTTCTGACCCAAGAGGTCTGGGAGGGGGCTGGGAGTCTGCATTTCTGACCAGCTCCCTGGGGATGCCAACGCTGCTCGTCGATGCATAGATGACATTTTGAGTACCGAGGGGTGAAAGAAATCAAATATCTGAACTATTGAGCTTGTGAAACAGAGCATGTGTGTTTTCTGGCAGAGGGAGGTTCACAGGGCTTCTCCTGTTATGAAATGAAGAACAAGCAGAAAACAGCACAGCAGGACACAGTGAAATTCCTTAGGGGGTCACTAATTGAGACAGCGTGGCCCAGGTATACTCTGACCCTTGAAAATATTTTCACAGGGCTCCATCTGTTTTTTTTCTCCACCAGATTATGCCTTCGAGTTGGTCTTGATTGCTTAGTCCCAGCAAAAATATTTGAGGTGAAGGGATAAATTTAGCCAAAACCAACATAAAGGACAGAAAGATTGGTCCCTGCTCTCTGGGCCAGATGTTTTCATAGCATGTGGCTGAATCTCACTTAATGCAGGCGATCAGCTGAGTGGTCGTGGTGAGCAGCCCACAGTGTTTGCTAAATAAGCTCATTTCTGCATCTGGTCTCTCTGACCTGAAAAATGTCTCTTTGTTCCATTCGGAACTTTCTAAATGACGCCCACTTTGTATTGTTCACTCCAATTAATTACTTCAAACAAGGTAAGCATCAATTCACAGAAAAATCCACTCAAGTTACTCTGTTGACACAGTTGTCCTTTGGAGGTAGGCATATAGACAAAAGGACACAGTATATTAAATTATTTTAATATATTAAATTAACCTTATTCTGAGTCTCAGGATGCTGTGAGTAGATAAGGTGGTTTGAAGCAGCACTAGACATAAACATTTCTAAAATTGTAATGTTTGTCAATTTATCATCAAATGTGTTAGAAAAACACTAGATTAAGTGAAAGGGTAAATTTAAAGAAAAGTGATTAATAAATAACAGTCCGTGTGGTTGACAAATATGGTTACAATGGCGGTTCACAGAAAGGGCGAACATGGCTGGAGTAGGGAAGTACTGATTACAGCCTTGGACCAGCAGCGCCAGCATCTCCTGGGAGCTTGCGGGAAATGCAGAATTGCAGGCACCGTCCCGGACCTACTAAGCCAGGATCTGCATATTATTATGCCAAGACCCTCAGGAGATGAGTGGGCACACTGACGCTGCAGGAGCACTGCTCCGAGGGGCTTTGCAGCTCTGAGATGCCATGGCCTCTGAGGCCAGAAGCTCCACTTGCAGCCAAGAGAGTCCCAGGTCTCAGGGAAAAGTGATGGGACACTCCCACCTCCTCAGCACCACTGGCACATGTGTGCAAATAAACATACACACACACAGAGCCCTGAGGCTAGGCTCCCCCAGACTCTTGGGAGGACCTCCCTGTTTCACCACCTGAACTGGGCCAGTCCCCCCAGCAGCCCCAGCATTTCCTTTGCAGAATCTCCTCTGGTGGCTTCTCCACTCCTATTTGCACTGTGTCTCTGTGTTCCCCACGGGAGAGTGAGCAGGTGTCTGGGGCAGCAGAGAGGGGAGGACAGCCATATCCAGAGGTTTTTCCTTCCTAGCAGACTCCTGGCACACAGTAGATGTGAAAAAAGAACTTGGATGTGCTGAAGAAACGTTCTGAAATGCAGACATCTGAGAGTGGCTGGAGCTGAGAACAACGAAAATGAACTTCTGCTATACTTAAGTGCTCAGAATCTGCAGCAGGCTTTTCATTTATCGACTAACTTTTATTCAGACTCAACCATGTATGTACCTGGCACTAGTGAGCAAAGGATGAATAAGACATGATACCAGCCACAGCGCAGAAGGGACACACACAATGCACTCTTCATGACAACGAACACTCGTAGGCATCAGAAACCAGATATGTACCCAGGGCTTGAGAGCAAGGAAGAGGGAGCAATATATTCTGGCTGAGAGTGGAATACTAGGGCTTCCTAAAAAGGGTATTATTTCATCTGAGTTGAAAAAGGGATGGGGTGCTGGGAAAATTGGATTGCCATGTACAGAAGAATGAAACTGAAGCCCTATCTCTCACCATACAGCATCAACTCAATCAATTCAAGATGGATTAAAGACTTGAATGTAAGACCTGAAACTCTAAAAATACTGGAAGAAAACCTAGGGAAAACTCTTCTGGACATCAGTATAAGCAAAGAATTCATGACTGAGATCTCAAAAGCATAGGCAACAAAAATAAGAATAGACAAATGAGACTTAATTAAACTACAAAGCTTCTGCACAGCAAAAGAAATAATCAACAGAGTGAACAAACAACCTGCAGAACGGGAGAAAATATTTGCAAACTAAGCCGGGCGCGGTGACTCACGCCTGTAATCCTAGCTCTCTGGGAGGCCTAGGTGGGCAGAGCGTTTGAGCTCAGGAGTTCGAGACCAGCCTGAGCAAGAGCGAGACCCCGTCTCTACTAAAAAAAATAGAAAGAAATTAGCTGGACATCTAAAAATATATAGAAAAAATTAGCCAAGCATGGTGGTGCATGCCTGTAGTCCCAGCTACTTGGGAGGCTGAGGCAGAAGGATTGCTTGAGCCCAGGAGTTTGAGGTTGCTGTGAGCTAGGCTGACGCCACAGCACTCTAGCCTGGACAACAGAGTGAGACTCTGTCTCAAAAAAAAAAAAAAGAAAAGAAAAGAAAAGAAAATATTTGCAAAGTATATATATCTGACAGGAGACTAATATCCAAAATTTACAAGGAACTCAAACAGCTCAACAACAACAATAAGGAAAGAACCCTGTTAAAAAGTGGGCTAAGAACATGAGTAGACATTTTTCAGAAGAAGACAAACAAATGGCCAACAAGCATATGAAAAAATATTCAACATCACTAATCATCAGAAAAATGAAATTAAAACCACAATGATATCATCTTACACCAATCAGAATAGCTATTATTAAAAAGATAAAAAATAACAGATGTTGGTGAGGATGCAGATGAAAGGGAACTCTAATACACTGTTTATGGGAATGTAAAGTAGTTTAGCCTCTGTAGAAAACAGTATGGAAATTTCTCAAAGAACTAAAAATAGAACTACCATATGATCCAGCAATCCCACTACCGGGTATATACCCAAAGGAAAAGAAATCAATACATAAAAAAGAGGCTGGGCGTGGTGGCTCAAGCCTGTAATCCCAGCACTCAGGGAGGCCAAGGCAGAAGGATTGCTTGAAGTCAGGAGTTCGAGACCAGCCTCAGCAAGAGCAAGACCCCGTCTCTACTAAAAATAGAAAGAAATTATCCAGGCAACTAAAATACAAAAAATTAGCCGGGCATGGTAGCACATGCCTGTAGACCCAGCTACTCGGGAGGCTGAGGCAGGAGGATCGGTTGAGCCAAGGAGTTTGAGGTTGCTGTGAACTAGGCTGCTGCTACTCTAGCCCAGGCAACAGATGGAGACTCTGTCTCAAAAAAAAAAAAAAAAAAAAAAGAAATCAATATATAAAAAAGATACCTGCACTCATGTTTATCACAGCACTATTCACAATAGCAAAGATAATAGAATCAGCCTAAGTGTCCAATAACAGAAGAATAGATAAATGTGGTACATATACATAGTGCAATACTATTCAGCCATAAAAAAAGAATGAAATCATGTTTTTTGCAGCAACATGGATGGAACTGGAAGCCATTATTTTAATTGAAACAACTCAGACACAGAAAGACAAATACTGCATGTTCTCACTTATAGCTTGGAACTAAATGTGTACCCATGGAAGCAGAGTGTGGAGTGCTGGACAATGGAGACTCGGAGGGGTGGGGGAGAGGAGGGGTGGATGATGGAGGTTGCTTGGCGGGTACAATGTGTGTTGCTTCAGTGATGGATGCACTGAAAGCCCTGACTTCACCACAATGCAATATCTCAATTAGCAAAATTGCACTTGTACCCCATGAATACATACAAATATAAAATAAATTTTTTAAAAAATAATAAAACAAGAAAAATGTATAGGATTTTTCTGGGTTGAGAAAGCAGAAAGTGCTCCTGGCTGAGGGACTGCCCAGAGTAGGAAAATGCACGGCATCTTCCAGAAAGTGAAATGTCTATCTTCTCCTGGAACCCAGGTGTGCAAGGGTTAAATTCCTGGGCCCAGTTAAAAAAAAAAAATTCCTCAGGACCTTACAAACCAGGCTGAGGAGTTTGGACTTTATGTTGTGGGGAAGAGGGTGGTTAAGTAACAATGGAATCATTGGATGAGCAGATTATTGAAAGCTGCATGACTGTATTGGTGGGGCAAGAAGCAGGAACCCTAGCACAGGGCCCATGGCCCACACTCATGCACCTGAGTCAGGGCCATCTGCAATTTCTCTACCTCTTCCAGAAATCAGATCACTAAAGCACGCTGGCCTTCCATCCTATGGGGCACTGTGTCCTGATTGCCATGGGGCACAGAGAGACTGGACAGGCCGGTCCCCGGGAAGGTGTCTTGTGTACTGGCAGTGGAGGCCCCTGGGGACCACTCAGTGGGGCTGAGCTAAGCCGAAAACATTGTTGCCCTGGGGCACCAGACACTGCTGAGAGCTGAACTCGCTGCCCTTGCCCCAGCCACGTAGAAGTCACTTCCGCAGCCCCAAGCCCCCCGTGGAGTGCTGGAGCAGCTCCCACGGGCTCTTGAGAGCCAGTTGGTAAATTTTCAGGAATTTTGTGAGCTGGTTGTTAAACACAGCCATTAAGAATTATGTTATATAATATAAGCTAACAACTGCATAAATTATGTGAAAGATGTAACAAATACTCAAACCTCAGCACTTCCTAATTATTTATTGGACTTATCTATGCTCTTGAGGATATCTAGGTCTATTATATCTGCATGGTAGAAATTCAGTACAATGGTGTGCTACCGCACGTCTCTGTCCATCTCCACGTTCAGTGACATCATGTTGGTAGCTTGCAATCGACCATAGTAGGAGTATTTACACCACAGGAATTGGCAAATGCTACAAATCAGAGCTTTTTCTGCAGAGAGCTGGTGGTAAAACATTTACTGGCCCACCACTCATCTGCCTCTCTGTCTTGCTCGCCCCCTGTGGAAGCCCACGCGTGCTTCCTAGCCCTGTCCTCTCCACTGTCGCAGCCCCAGCAGTGCAACTGGCCTTGTCAGATTAAAGTATCAAATGGGTTTCAGGAAGGCATGGTGACCTTACCAGGAACCTGCCCATTTGCATTGACTTAGTCCTGCCATGGGGTTATCTGGGTGATTCTTTGTTTTGTCCAAAGCTCCCACACGGGGCCTCACACTCTGTAGGGGCTCCCAGGGAGTGTAGCAGTATGAATGGAGGGAGGTGCTGGCCTCATCCCTGGGGTAGGAAATTAAAAGAGGCCTTTCCTCCATCAAACCATCAAAGACCATGAAGTTTCATGTTCCAGGTGACAGGCCACTGAGCTGGGCATCTCTCCAAGGTGCCCAGTTCCTGAATGTCACTGCATAGCCAGGTACTCTCTAGGGAAAACTCATTTATGAGAACAAGAACATACAAGCAGATAGCTGGAGACGGCAATGTGCCTTCTGTCTAAACAACTGAACAACATTAAAAGGGCAGCCCTATCAAATTGGAGTTCAGGGACCCAGCAGGAGAAAATGCTACTCTGGCTACTGCCATTGCTATAAGAAATAAGTCCTTTGGTGGGGGCTGGGCTGGGAAGTAGCCTCATCTATGGATTGCTGAGACCTATTTTGCCATGGATTTAAATTCTCAGGAATATTTTCATGACCTTGGCATTGATAGGGAGAGATTTCTTAAATAGGACATACCAAAAAAAAAAAAAAAAAAAAGAAGAAGAAAGAAAGAAAGAAAGAACAGTAAAGGAAAAGATTGTTAAATTGGACTTTGTTAAAGTTTAGAATGTCTCTCCATCAGAAGGCACCACTGATAGAATAAAAGGGCAACCCACAAACTGAAAATAAAAATTTGTAATATATAAAACTGACACGGGGACCACCATATCCAGAATATATAACTACAAGTCAGTAGAAAAAGACAGAAACCCAATTAAAAAAACTGACAAAAAATTTGAACAGGCACTTCATGAAAGAAGATATCTAGGTGGCCCAATTAGCACATGGAAAGGTACGCAGCCTTATTAGTCATCAGAGAAATTCAAATTGAAAAGCACAATGAACCATCACTACACACCCACACGCCTGGGTAGAACTTTGGAAACAGAATGACACGTGTTGGAGAGGATGCAGAGCCGCCACAACTCAAAGGGAGTGCAAACCAATACTGCCACTCTGGAAAACAGTCTGGCAGTATCCACTAAAGCTGAACACACGCCTGTCCTCTGGCCCAGAAGTTCCCAGCAATGAGTGCATTTATCCACCGAAAAACATGCACTATAATGTCCCTTACATCCATGATAGCCCGGACTGGAGATGACACCAGCGTCCATCCATAGTAGACCGGAGTAGATTCACACCACGCCCTACCACACTGCAGTGACAAAGAACCACCTACAACTACACTGCAGAACATGAATGAATCCCACAGACAACCATCAGCAAATGAAGCCAGGCACACAATAGAACATACCGTATGATTCCATTTTTGTAAAGGTCAAAGTGGGCAAAACTAACCTACGGTGATAGAAACCAGGATGATAGGTTCCTTTGGGAAGGGGGCAAAGGGCAGGAGAAACATTATCTAGAATCTGAAGTTTAAAAATCAAAATAGTTTCTCCTGCTGTGTTGTGGGCTGTTTTCCTGCTTTGCTTTGTGGAGGTAGAACGTTCCAGGCCAGGTAGTATGTCTGAGCGAGCCTCCGCCTCTCTCACTACACCCACCCTTCTGCTTGCAACAAGTCAGGCAGGGACTCCAGGGAAAGCCCAGCTAGGAACTGTCCTAGAGTACTGAAATCATTTGGGGTCCATGTAAGATTTCCACTAGCAACTCTGCTTTTCCTCTCTTTTTATGTATTTAGCATTTTCTTATTTCTCACTATGTACCAGGCACTGTCCAAAGTGTGTCATTAATATTCTCTTATTTAATGTGTTACACGTTCATTCATTCAGCCTACTGGGGACTTGCAATCAGAATGGCCTCTTTATTGAGCACTCATTCTGTGCCGGGTAGTAAGCTAAGTTCCCAGTTCTCACATGAGCCCTTCCTTGGGGGCAGGAGGGAAGGGGAGACATTTGTTCCCATTATAGAGGAGGAAACAGAGACACAGAGAAGTTAAGCGACTTGTCTGAGGTCACACAGCTAAGTCAGTGGCAGAGTAGGGATATAAACCGGACAAAGCACCAAGCTCTCAATCAAATCACATTTCTGGACTGGTAGAAAAATGAGGTTTCTTAGGTCCCAACCCTCACCTAATGAATCAGAATCTCTGGTCTCTAGACTGGCCTGAGCAGTAGTGTCCCTGACAGCAGTTGTTCAAAACCTGATTCCCGCACCCACACAGCAGGGCACGGGGCTGGGTGTTGGAGATAAGAGAAGTGAGGCAGCCGCGATAGCTTTTCCTTTGCGTGGGGATAGAGGAGAGGTCTCTCACTCTCTTCTTGTCCCTGGGCAAGTGTCAGTTCTCCTCCTGGGGGAAGCCCTCCCTGACCACCCTGACCACTGCCTAGAACTTTTAACCCCTTTACTTTGCCTTAGTTGTCTTTCTTGCCTCTCTCTGTCTTATATATCTGCGGTCCCCAACCCTGGGGCCACAGACTGGTACCAGTTCGTGACCTGTGGGGAACCGGCCGCACAGCAGGAGGTGAGCGACGGGCGAGCCACCAAGCTTCATCGGTATTCGCAGCCGCTCCCCATCGCCAACATCACCCTAAAAGCTCCACCTCCTGTCAGATCAGCGGCGGCATTAGATTCTTATAGGAGACTGAACCTACATGCGAGGAATCTAGGTTGCAGGCTCCTAGATCCTGCACAGGAAATGTAATACAGTTACATTTCCACCACCATCTGTCGTGGAAAAATTGTCTTCCATGAAAACCGGTCCCTGGTGCCAAAAAGGTTGGGGACCGCTGTATTATATAGGGACTAGGCTGAACCATATGAAGTTGTCCTTCCTGTATGTCAAAAATAGTTGAAAATGGGGCATTTCATCCGGTCCAATTTAAATGTTTCCCTCTACCCGAATGCCAGCTCCAGGAGGGCTGGGATGTTTGTGTCCTTCGTCGCCGTGTCCCCAGACAACGTCTGGCACACAGTAGGCACTGGATGAATGAAGGGCAAGCGGTTGAGGGAACTCGACCACTCCAAGGAGCTCGGCAGGGCAGCCGACGCAAAGGCCCAGCCAAGCCGGAGGGGTTCCCTGGAGGGCGCCGCGCTGTACCCCGCAATCTTGGGCGCCTTCCGGGCGCGGCGGCCGGGCGGGTGGGGCTCGCCGTCATCCATTTACCAGCCTCGCCTCTCCCGCAGGTGCGCCATTAATGAGATTAGCAATTAAAAAGCGGGCTGGCAGCGTGCGCGGCGGAGACGCGGGGCCACCCGCAGACCAAGCCCCGTCAGACAGCGACAGCCGCGCCGGGTCGGGAGCCGAGCGCCAGTCCGCGGCCATGGAGAAAGAGCGGCCGCAGTGGGACAACCCGCTGCAGTTCGTGTTCGCCTGCATCTCGTACGCCGTGGGCCTGGGCAACGTGTGGCGCTTCCCCTACCTGTGCCAGTTGTACGGCGGAGGTGAGTGCGGGCGCCGGCGCCGTCCCCGCGGAGCTGGGGGTGCGCGCGGGGGTCGGCCCTGCGGCAGGCCAGGGCGCGGAGGCGCGGAGGGCGAGAGGGGCTCGCCCAACCGTGCGGAGCTGGGAATGATCGCGGGACAACTCGCTCCGGAGCGGCTCCGTCCCCGGCCGCGCTCCGGACCCTCCGCAACCCCTCGCCCGTCCCAGGGCGGCCGGGCCCCGCCCGCACGCTGTCGGCCACACGGCCGCTCGGGACGCTGCTGTCTGTCCTCCCTCCGGAGCAGGAGAGGTGGCCACGCTCTCTCTGACTTCTTAGTGAGTAAACTTCACGTTTAAGTGTCAAAAGTAAGTAGGAAATTGTCCTATTCAATAGAAACTTGTTACACAACTTTCAGATCCGAAACTTAAATCCCCAGCAGCATAGTGTGAAATTCAGGTTAAGAGGATCTTGAGTCATTTCTTTAATTTTTTTATAAAGAGATTGGTTTGGGTTTGGAACCATGGGAAGCAGGAAAGGCAAATCATTCTATGTCTGTCTGTCTGTCTTTCTCTCATGCTTTCTCTCTCTCTCTCTCTCTTTCTTTCTTTTTTTTTCTTTTCCTTTCTTTCAATGAATTTTTCCTCCGAAGCATCACTGCACTCTCAGGGGACACGGCAACACACTTACCCGCACTCCTTGGCGTTGCCTGGAGCCGGGAACACCTATGACAGGGCAAAGAACCTCAGTGAAGGCCAAGTACCTTTCCGGAAGGCAGTGTTGCAAGAGGGAGTCAAGTCTCAGCAGTTAAAAAAAAAAAAAGTTTTTCCTCAATTTTTCCATTCCTAGAAGCCTCTCTAAAGAAAATAATCATAGTTCTGACAGAGGTAGGAAATTGAAGTTTGGTCACCATCATTTCATAAGAGCAAAGCATTGGCAACTTCCTAAGCCCTCAACTAAAGGGGGTTGGTTCAGTTACGGAGCATCCATGAAGTTCTCTTTGCAGCCAAGTTTTATGTGAGTATTTTCTCATGTCATATTAAGTGAATAGAGAAGTCAGATTCAAAGCTGTATAAAATGGGTATAAAAATTTTAAACAATTGTTTGAAAATATGCAGGGAAAAGAATGAAAAAATACACCAAATTGTTAACAATAGTTACCTCTGGGTGGTTTTTGTTTTACCTTGCTCTTTGTGTGTGTGCGTGTGTGTGTGTGTGTGTGTGTGTACAATGAAAGATCTTAGACCAAAGTATTTATAAAATTTAACCATTTAATAAGACCAAGACCTAAGCACTGCTCCCTCTTCTCCTCACCTTCAGCAGCTCAAGAACAATTCAACAAAAGGTTAATTCATTGAATTTTTTTAAAAATAGTGCATTTTCTTTTTTGAGACAGTGTCTCACTCTGTCACCTTGAGTAGATTGGCATCATCATAGCTCACAGCAACCTCAAACTCCTGGGCTCAAGCGATCCTCCGGCTTCAGACTTCTGAGTAGCCGGGACTACAGGTGCCCACCAAGCCTGGCTAACTTTTTTTTCTTTTGGTAGAGACAGGCTCTCACTCTTGCCCAGGCTGGTTTCAAACTCCTAACCTCCAACACTCCTCCCACCTTGGCCTCCCAGAGTGCCAGGATTACAGGCATGAGCCACCATACCTAGCCAAAATAATGCATTTTTAATTCCCCAGTTCCATTTTAAACTTTGAAGTGCATAAATACACCATAATAATGTGCAGGGCAAGTGTTGCCGTATGCTCTAACAGCTTTGTAACTGACTTTTGAAAGAATTATTCATCAGACTGACATTTCCACATCATTCTGTGCTCAGTACAGCTACCCATGATGCCTTTATCCTGGGTACACATTGCCCAACCATCAGTCCAGGTGAGCCTCACTGTCACACGACCATTTAATACCTTGTTTATTCACCACCTAAATAGTCTGCAGAGGGACACAGGTAGGGCTGAGTCGTTCTGAGGTAGAATAATAATCAAGGAGTTGCTAGGAAAACCTCAAGACCTCCAGGTCCCAGGAGAAAGGAACAAGAAGAACTCTGGTTTCTGGTACAGAGGATACTCAGGTTGGGTGGGTGGATGGATAGAGGGACGGATGCTGGGCAGAGGATGGATTGGTGGCTGGGTGGCGGCATGGATTAGTGGGTGGACAAATGAAAGGATGTGGGTCGGTGGATGGCAGCCTCTTAGCCACGTGTCTACAGAATAAAAACCAAACAGCTCTGGCACGGCAGGCCCTTCACCACCTAACACCTGTCCAATATCCCCACCTCATTTCCTGCCACTCATCTTCAACCCCCACCCCCACCAACTCTTTTGAACACGCTCTGTCCATGAACGCCAACCTCTTTGCCCCTGCTCTCTGCCCGAGATATTTCTTCCACCTGGGATGTTGCTGTTGCCTGAAGAGCTCCCACTCTTCCGTCGGAGCGGGCCACATGTCACCTTGTCTTGGTTGCGCTCTCTGACTCTCCTGCTACCTGGCAGGCCGAATGAGCACTTGGTCAGAACTGCACATTGTTCTGCAGTTTCTCTGCCCACCCGGGGCCCAACCTCTGTGATGTGGTGGAGTCAGAGAAGGCACCCAGTAAATATTTGCTGAATGAATGAGCGAGGTTGTTATGAAAAGCCACAGCGTGAATGAGGTGGGGGGAGCTGGTGGTTCTCCCAGCTGTGCAGCAAGGTCACCTATTAAGAAGTGATTTATGTTGCCCCAGACCCAGGCAGTTTACAAAGCCATTCTTTACCTCATGGTAAAGGGTAAGGGGTAAACAAACCACATCATGAAAGGCTCCAAGGGGGTGTGTAACTTCCTTCTAAGCAGAGCTGCGAACACCTCTAGCAAACAAAGAGCTTGTTTATAAACCACCAAGCCTGGCTGTGCCAAAATACTTCCCAGAATAAGACGGCTTAGGGCTCTGTCTCCTTTCCGTGGGACTCTCCCCATGACTGGGAAGGCTTGTTCCCTTCCTGCTGTCCAGGCCAGGCACAGCACAAGGAATGTTAATTCTAAAGATTGCATTCCAGGTACCAATCATCTCTTACAGCTCTAGCTGCCTGCGCTAGGAAAACATAAAAGCAGCTGAAGAAACGTCACAAAATCTTTTTTTGAAAAAGTCAGCAGGTCTTGGGTGACCATGTCAACGTCTAAGACAGTGGCTGCTCAGGAAGAAATCAGGGACACGAGTGTGCTGTATACTGACATGTAGAAAAACACACCAGCAATTCATTTTACATTAATATAAATGTGTGCATGGAAGAAACGTGAAGAAATGAGAACAGTTGTGTGACTGGTGGAAATGTGGATTTTTTTTTCCCTCTTAAACTGTCCCTATGTGATGTTCAAACAATAAAGAGGGCACAATCAGAGGCCACTGACTATTCAGTGGGACGCTGCACTCACAGACTGGATGGTCCACTTCCCTCCAAAGCCCCTGCTCCTCTCTGGGGCAGGAAGCCAGCTCTTTCAGCTCTCTTCACTCTGCTAATCCCAAATCGCTTAGAACATCGCATCTCAAATTTTAGCTTACCTTAGGATCCTGATAAACTGTAGATTGCAGGACCCCATTCCCAGAGATTCTGATCAGGGACCCTTGGACAGAGACCCTCGGAGGAGGGCAGGATTCTGCATTTCTAACGAGCTCTTGAGGGAGGCCGCTGCTGCCTTCCATGGACCAGGATTTAGGGGAAGGGTCAGGGTTGCTTGTTTGCCCCCAGGCCTGGCAGGGGGTTGCTGATAAACGCTTAACAACTGGCTTTTGGTGGGGGGCAGCAGGACCCAATTCCTAGCACTTGCTGATTATTGTGGTGTAAATACTCCCATGTGGGCAATTTCAGACTGCCCAGGTATTGTGCCAGAGAGTGGGGTTGGGAAGAGTGAGGACAGGTGGTTCTTGTGAGCCGGTCTGAGCCAGCCGCAGCATACCCCTGCAGCCAGGTGCTGTGGTGGCCACAGCTCCTCAGGCCAGAGCCCGCCAGGGACTGATCCACACCAGGTCAGTCCATGGATGGACAGGTGAAGCCCTGCTCTGTGCCGTTTCTGCAGTACTCCCAGGTGGGACAGAACCTGAGTTGCAGACATTGTAAGTTTCAAATACATACAATTTCCAAGATGAGCTCCAGAGGCAGGCCCCAGCAGTCAGGAAAGACCATGGTCAGGGGCCCCTGCTCATCTGGGGTTTCCACACTCAATCCCGGTAACAACTGCTCAACTGGGCTCCTGGCATGAGCCAGGCATCTCGTGAAGCATTTTCTGCAGGTGTTCAACTTGGTCTTCAGAACGCTCCTGCAGTTGGTCCTGTCACCCGCATTTATGAATGGAAAACAAGTCAGAGAAGACAAGACTTCTGGAGGAGTAGCTGGGGCTCGAACCACTTCTACGTCCAAACCAGGACTCTCTCCCCAGCAGCCTGCAGCTTTTGAGACAGCAGGACAGGAGTGGCTGCCTCAGCTGTCCAGGCCTTTCTAGGACCCCTGAGTCAGAATCGCCACAGCTCAGGGTATTTCTTCCCGTGGTTCTGATGTGACGCTCATTGGAGGGGGCCTGGCTGAGAGCCCATGTGTCTGAGATGGCCACCTTCAAGGATCTCCTGTCCCTCCTTCCTCTTCACCTCTGCCCTTCCCTGAGTACTGCCGAAACGTCTGGTGTCTTCCTTCTGTCTTCACCCTCTCCAGGAAACCTCCTTCTCCCTCCCTAAATTAAAGGCACCCTCCTCCCTGCAGCCCTCCCTGGGCCCCCAGGCTAAAGCCTTCCCTTCCTCGGGATTGCTGTGGGGTCCTGCATGCTCACCCCACTCAGCAACCAGTCAGGACGCAGTGTCCACCTGCTGGTGGAGAAGCCTCTACTCGTCTGCATGTTAGAATCACCCAGGAGCTGTAAAAAAGACACTGACACCTGTGTCCTACCCCCAGAAAGCCTGATTGGGTTGGTCTCAGGTGTGGCCTGAACAGCTAGAGATTTGAGCTTCCCAGGGGATTCTGCTGTGCAGCCGGGGCTGAGAACCCCTACCTTACACCCTTTTATAAACCAGAAGGAGCGTATAACAATTACACAATAAGTACTATAAACCTTCTAGGCACTTAATTTAAGGCATTCAGTAAATATTGATTGTGTATCTGCGACAATCCAGGGGCTGTGTTGATGGGGGAGTTTGCAAAGATGGTGATGGGGGGAGGGAGGGGAAGGGGGGAGGGTGCCAATATGAAAAAAACGTCCCTTCAGTCCAGAGCAGGAAGAGCTCTAACAAAGGGCTGTTCCAGGCTTTACTGAAGTAACTCCAGAAGGAGGGCTGACTGCTCGAGAGAATCCAGAAAGCCTTGCAGCGCTGGCAACATGTAACCTAGGTCTTGGCAGAGGAGTCAAAGCTCACCGGGTAGAGTTCGGGGTAAAAACATCCCAGACAGAAGAAACGTGCGCAGGGCACAGAAGAGCGTGCGATTGAGGGCAGTGGCCAGAAACCCTGCGTGGCTGTGATGTGTGGCACAGGCCAGGGCAGTGGCAGCAAAGGGAGCTGGAGGAGAGGGAGGACTCGGCGTGTCCCGGAGGGCCTTGAATAACAGGCCAAGAAGATGGAACTGGGCCCGGGCAGCCAAGCCGGGGGTTCCAGCAGGGAGCAGCTCCGTCAGAGCGTGGTTTCCCGAGGTTGCCAGGACGGAGGCCAGGGGTGCTGGCGAAGGGATGATGCTGCCAGAGGGGTGGGCAGGGAGTGAGGGAACAGCTAAGAGAGGAATTCCAGAAGTTTTGGGCCAAGGTGGGGTCAGGGAAAGTAAGGATGGCTTTTATTTTTCTTGCCTGAGCCTTTGTTCCTTGTTTCCAAAACGTTGACTGGGTTTGAGTCCGAATGGGAAGCTTTTGGGGGAAAGCCAAGCTGGCTGGGGGTGAATGAGGAGAGGCCTCCCCAGCTGAGAGCCCGCGTGGCACCTTCCCAGTAGTCCTGCGGCCATAAGCGACCCACTCACCCTGGGTGACCCAGACTGACCCCCGGCAGGGACATCACCCCAGGGCTCAAGATGTGCCTCAGTTATCCATTTCTGCATGGCAACACACTCAAACACTTGAGGACTTAGAAAGAACGATGGAATTAGAAAATCACCATTTGGCAACTGACACAGCAGTCACTGTTTCAGGCAAGCCATCCGCTGATGCCCAGACTAGTGGGCAAAAGCATGAGAGATGGGATCGTTACCCTGTCTCAGAGTATCTCCTACAAGGTACCTCATAACGTCAAAGGGGAAAATAGTCACTTTCAGTGGAGAAACCTAGCAGACACCACCTTAACCGAGTGAGCAAAGTTTACATCGCCAAGAACGGGACACATTGACATCTTGTGCCTCTGGACAAGGACCCAAGGTCGCTTTGGTGTTTCTGCCAAAACCCAAAATGAGGAACATTCCACAGAATAACGGGATGGTACTCCTTCAAAGTGCCGAGGACATGAAAGACAGAGAAAGACAAAGAGAATCTAAGGAACGGTCCTAGATTAAAGGAGACTAAAGAAACCGACAACTGGAGTTCTTGTGTGATTGTGAGCCCTGGGCCAGAAAAGCGCCATCAGTGGGACAATTGGTAAACTTTCAGAAGATCTTCAGGTAAAATACTGGTACTGTATTGGTGTTAATTTCCTGATTTTGCTAACTGCACTGGGATTATATAAGAGAACGTCCTTGTTTTTTACAAACACACACTAAAGTATTGAGCAGTAAAAAGAAAAAAAATTAGTGGCTTAAAACAACAAGAATGAAGCATTTCTCACAGTTCTGTGGGTCACCTGAGCAGTTCCTCTGCTGTTTGTGGCCAGCCTTGCTCATGTGGCTGGGAGGTCCCACACATGACTGGCAGTTGGCGCTGAGCTGGCTGGGGCCCCTTGGTGCTCCTCCACGTGGCTTCTCATCCTGAAGTCTGGACCAGCTTACGTAGGGGACAGTCTCGAGCCACACACCAAGAGGATGATGGGGAAGCTGCAAGGTGTCCTGAGGCCTGAGCTCTGGAGCCCACGTGACATTCTTTTTGCCACATTCTATTAGACAAAGCAAGTGCCGAGGCCAGCCCAGATCCACAGTGTGGAGAAACGGACTCCATCTCTTCATGGGAGGAGCGCCGAAAACCGTGTGGCTGTATTTAATCTCCCACGTGTGCCCCGTCAGGATGCAGGGAACAAATGCACTGCTTTGCAGGCGCCTTTCTGCCTCTCTCTGATGCCAAGGCCTCCTTGTGCAGAGCCAGAAGCAGAATTTTTATATCAAAGGAACATAGGAGCAGTCCAGTTGGAAGAGGGTTGTTTTCAAACTGATTGCAAAACAAAGTTTTTCTTTTATTGAGATGTATTTACATGCAGAAAAATCAACTTTCTTTCCTCTGAGTTTTGACAAATGCATGCGGTGTGATACTACTACCACCACAATCATGCCCCTTGTAGCCAACCCCTCCCCACTCCCCTGCTCCTGGCTGCCACAGACCAGTTTTCTGTCCCTATAGTTTTGCCTTTTCCAGAATGTCGTATAAATGGAATCATACTACTATGGTTTGAATGTGTTCCCCAAAGTTTGTGTGTTGGAAACTTAATCTCCAATGCAACAGTGTTGAGAGGTGGAAACTTTAAGAGGTGGTTAATGTCCTATCTCGGGAGTGGTTTCATTATTGAGAGAGTGGGTTTGTTATAAAAGCAAGTTCAGCCCCCTCTTGCACTCTCTTGCCCTCCCACCTTCTTCCATGGGTGACGAAGTTAGAAGGCCCTTGCCAGATGTTGGCACCGTGCTTTTGGACTTCCCAGTCTCCAGAACCATGAGCTAATAAATTTCTATTCTTTATAAATTACCCAGTCTCGGGTATTCTGTTATAGCAACACAAACAAGATAAGACATACATTCTTTGGTGAAATGTCTGTTCATATTTTTTATACATTTTTGAAAGGGTTCTCTGTTTTGGTTATTATTGAGTTTTAAAATCAATGAAGTCCAATTTACCAATATTTTCTTCCATGTGTAGGGCTTTTGATGTTGTATCTAAGAAATCTTTGCCTAACCAAAGGTCATAAAGATTTCTCCTGTTTTCTTCTATAAGTTTTATAGCTTTTGGTTGTACATATAGATCTATGATCCTTTCTGAGATTTTTTTGGGGGGTATAAAATGTGAGATATGGATCGAAGTTTACTTTTTCTGCATATGGGTGTTCAATTGTTCTGGCATCATTTTTTTGAAAAATTCATTGCAGAGCAAATTCATCTGAATTGTGTGTTTGTTTGAATGTTTGGCGAGAAATGACAGAAATTATTGCTGGATAGGGCTAAAGTGCCCTCATGCTCCCTCCTTGGCACCAGGCATTGGATTCCCATCCTATCTACAGGCACGGGGCAGTCACACAGGTCCTGTCAAAGGGACAGTCATCCGTGGACCTTTCCGTCTTTATATGGTTACTGTTTAACACCTTAAATGAAAATGAGATTATTTTATAACCACTGAGGGTTTGAATGTTACTCCAAACCCTCGGTGTGTGAACACAACCTTTATTGTCAAATATTTAATGAGTGAGAACCACTGATGACCTCTCAGACTCCTTTGATGTAGAGAGGAACCTGGCAAGGTGCTGAGACACATTTCTGCAGGGCAGGAAGCAGCCTGGCCTACAGGGGTCTTCCCAACAGAGTGCGGAAATGAGAGGGAAGGATTCGTTCAAGGCCCCCACGCCCAGCTTGGTGGTGTGGGACTCGCTGTCCTGTGCACACAGCTCGTGTCTTGATCACCGTGGTGTAGCCACGGTGGCTCTGCTCGGTCTTGGTTCCAGCCATTCTACTTCTGGGACTTGTATCCTGAGGCAAAACAGCCAAGCAAGTGGGCGAAACATTGTTTCACAGCTTTGTTTAAGATGGCAGAGAACTGCAAACACCTAGAGTGTCCAACAGTTGATTAAATGCACTCCGGGCTCATTTTCAGAGCGGAATGCTATGCAGCTATTTAAGGGGTGAGGCAAAGGTCCGTCCTGTGCTCAGGAGAGTGCTTATGGAAAACCACAGTGTGAGAAAAATGGGTTACAGGACAGCACATTTGTACAATGGAGGCATTTTTGGTGAATATTAGATGTTGATGTAAGCATATATATTTTGTTGTCGACTTTTAACACCTGAGGAGCCAGTTCTGTCTGTAACCATCCCTTAATACTTGCAGCTGTAGTGTCTGGGGTTTTGTTTGTTGTTTTTTTTTTTTTTTTTTTTTTTTGAGACAGAGTCTCACTCTGTCACCTGAGCTAGAGTGCCATGGGGTCAGCCTAGCTCACAGCAACCTCAAACTCCTGGGCGTAAGCGATTCTTCTGCCTCAGCCTCCCAAGTAGCTGGGATCACAGGCACACACCACCATGCCTGGTTAATTTTTTCTATTTTTAGTAGAGACGGGGTCTCAGTCTTGCTCAGGCTGGTCTCAAACTCCTGACCTCAACTGATCCTCCCACCTAGGCCTCCCAGAGAGCTAGGATCCCAGGCGTGAGCCACCGCGCCCAGCCTGGGTTTGATTTTAGTCACAAGTCCTCCCCTATTGTCCCACTGGATTTTTGTCAGGTCCACTGCCAAGGAGCCAGCAGCTGAGGGAAGGATGGCCAAGAGGCTGCCGGCAGGGTAGGAGGACCCACAGGAGAAGCAGCGGGTCAGCATCTGTGGGACAGGTGTCGTGGGGGCCCTGCCACAGCTGCCCGACTCCGTCTGTATGTCTGGCAGTGGGGAGGGCTTCCTTGGCTCCATGCACACCCCCTGGCTCCCCACCATCACCAAGGGCACTTGTCTGCTGATAGCTCCTTGGGAACCAGTCGGTTTGAAATTTGTATTAGTCATAGTGCCCTTGGTTAAAATGGAAATTTAAGCTGAAGGCCCCTGGATAAATCAGACCCACGTAGAGGTGCTCCGTAAAAGGAGAAGGTGCCCTGGAGCTCTGTCTATTGGGGACCTTCTTGCCTCCCAAAATGTATACTCGAAGCCCCTGATTCATCTCAGGAGATGTCAGGCCTGCGGGAATACTGGGGGCCGTGGACAATGATGAGACAGCTGAAATTCCTGTGCCCACGTGGTCCCTTAAGGGCAGGGAGCGGGGCTGCTACTCTCCCAGCCCACACCAGCTCAGGGCCTGGCCCAGAGTAAGTGCTTAGGAAATGGCGCTTTCATATGCTGCCTCACATGGGGACACCATCAGGGCTGTGCACAGAGCCCAAAGGAGGTGCACAGAGGTGGACAGCTGAATGGATGGATTCAGGTGTGATGTTCAAAATATTTAATAACTCAGTGGTCCTGGCCATGGCCAGCCATTAGTTGCTGAAATAGAAGATGGAATGGGGGTTATGGCAGAGAGGCTGGGGCAGCACGGGCATTGAGGAAGGCACTCAAGGAGCTTGGGACAGTGGCAGCCTACCACTCAGGGTGGAAATATTTAAAGTTTTAACAACTGACATGGCTGTATGTTATCCATGGATGAATGGACAGAAGGATGGATAATAGAAAGATAAAAGGATAGAAGAATGGATGGATGGAAGGAAAGAAGGACAGATGGATAGAGGGAGGGATGGATAAGATGGATGGATGTAAGGGTGGAGAAATGGATGTAGAGGAAGAAGGATGGATGGATGATGGATGGATGGATCATGGATGGAAAGATGGAAGCAAAATGGATGGATGAATGGTAGACAGTTGGATGAGAGGAATGGCAGAGGGATGGATGTACGGAAAGGTGGAAGAATGTGCAGGCAGAAAGGAAGGAGGATGCATGAACAAGTGGAAAGACAGGATGATGGAAGGGCATTTGCACAGAGGTTGGGTGGGTGGCAGAGAAAAGCCCATTGGTAAAGGCCTGGCTCTCAGCTCTGGATGCCCACAGGTAGTTTCCTCATCCCCTACCTCATCATGCTCGTCGTGGAGGGGATGCCACTCTTGTACCTGGAACTGGCGGTGGGGCAGCGCATGCAGCAGGGCAGCATCGGCTCCTGGAGGACCATCAGCCCCTACCTCAGCGGTGTCGGTAGGTGGGGCCCCCTCCAGTCCTCTCCCACCCAGAGACCCCCACATTGTATCCTGGGCAGCGTGGTGGGGTGGGGGGAACCTGTCAGCAAAGCTGCTGGATCAGTGGGCAAGCATGAAGCCCGAGAGAGCCCTTGCCTGGGAGGACAAATGGCCCAGGAGGGGCTGCCATAAAACGGGGGCTGAGAGGAGCTGGGTCTGTCGCAGCAGGGCGGTGAGATAGGAAGGATACATGCTCCCAGGAGCTGACGCCATAGTGCCTCTCTTCACTGGACTTCGGCTTGGTCATCTGTAAAAGAGAAATAGCTATAACTCCAAGTCCTAGCTAACGACCATTCTGGGAACACACACAACTGCGCCCTGCCAATTAACGGCTCTCTTTTAATGTTCCTGGTGCTGGCCTATATGATATGTGTGCATGAGCTCATTTAATCTTCATCACACTGCTGAGAGGTGTGGGTGCCATTGTTATCTCCAGTGTGCAGAAGCCGAGGCACACATGGATAGCAGGAGAGCGTTGCTTCATGTCACACCATTCCTGAGCTACCTCGAGCCGGTGTCCCCAGGTACCTCTGGGACATCGTCAACCTGCCCTGCACAACCTCACGACCCAGGGCTGCCGCTGCAAGCAGGAGGGACTCTGACCAACAGTGCCGTGCTCTGTGCTGTTCACCCCTCCCGCCTGAAAGCAGACAAGAAAGCAGAGTGACATTTTAGGAGCAAAGAGGGTGTATGTTTGTTGGTGACTTAGTCCCAGATGCAGAAGAAATATGTCCAGTGGCCTCACAAATCATCTCCAAGCCCAAACTCCCTCCCCATCTTGAATAGCTATTAATTTTTAACATGGAAGAGGGTGGTTTTACAATCTGCCTAAATTAGCAATCGCAGAGGACTTCTCAGAGGCAGCATTTGCTGTATGATAGGAAAGATACCAGATGCTTGTGCCAGTCATGGGGGTGCCATGCTGGTAAATGTTTAACAACTGGCTCTCAGAGTGGGGCAGAGGAGAGGGGAAGCCCCAGGTTGTAGCAGTTGCTGACATCAGTGATGTAAATACGCCCACTGTGGCCAGTTTCAAACTACTGAGAGATGTTCCAGCACGTGGGCTTGGGGAGCGGCGGAGGCACTGGTGCTGGAGGGCTGGCGTGGGCCGCTCTGGAGCACACTGGCTGCCAACCATCTCTCTGCTCCCGGGCCCCACCCTGGGTTTCGTGTAGGCCTGACCCGATTAGGGGCCACTGCAACCCCTTCTCGCACCCCTCCTCACACCCCTGCTCCCTGCCACCTCAGGGCAGGATTGGGCCCAAGTGACTCAACCTCAGTTGAGCCAAGCAGGGAGCAGCTGTCTGTCTGGCACGAGGGTGGCGTGACAAAGTGCTTCTCTCACGAGCTGTGAATCCTAGTTCCGACACTTACCAGCTGGGTGGTCTGGGGTGAGCTCTGTGCCCTGTCTTCTCCTCTGTGAAATGGAGACAATACTGTTGCAAGGACCAAAGGCACGTGAAGGACTTACTTAGCACGGTACCTGGCACTTAGATCTCGAAAAAATGTCAGCAGCTTCATGTCCCAGAAGGTGAGGAGAGAGGTTGGGGAAAAGAAAGAACCCTTATGAGGTGCCTGGCCACGTTTACTCACACAGACCTGGTGAAGGGAGGTCTCGCTGTCCCCAGGGCAGTCACTGCAGCCCTGTCCTGGGAGGACACGCTGGACGGGGCCACCGCCCTCTTGCCCAGGCAGGGGGGGAAGGGTCGCTCCTCAGCACCACCCTCCACTTCCTCGCAGGGGTCGCCAGCGTGGTGGTCTCCTTCTTCCTCTCCATGTACTACAACGTCGTCAACGCCTGGGGCTTCTGGTACCTCTTCCACTCCTTCCAGGTGAGCAGGCGCTGGAGCAGGAAAGGGAAAGCAAATCCCCCCCTGCTGAGGGGACGGGGGGTGGGGGGGGTTGGGGGGCTGGAGGAGGTCAGGGCAACAGCCTCAGGGGAGCCAGCGCGGTGTGAGGGGCTGGGGAAAGCGGGCTGAGGGTTTGCAGACCTACTGTACCACCCCTTACTTTGTGAGCCAGAGTGTGCCGCTATGCGCATGCGTAAGCGTGTGTGTACACACTTCTGGGGAGCAGGTCCACGCCTTTCATTGTGTTCTCTCTGAAAGATGCGGCCCCCCAAAATATTAAGAACCACTGCACAGCGGGCACGGAGGAGATCTGTGGGGAGACTGCTGGGACGGACTCCCCCTGCCCAGCGGGACAGTACAGCCGCCTCCTCCTTGCTGGCCACTCCCCGCTTCCTGCAAGGTCACTCGTCCTCCAGGTTTCTGAGTCCAGGCTGAGTCCCTCCTTTTCCCTGCAGACCCCAAAGTTCTCCTAGAAAGACCATTGTCACCCTGTAACACAATAGGGGCTATTCCCAAAGATAAACATTTTAAAACCTGCATTTCTGATTGTAGCCACAAGCTGACACTTGTAGAAAATGTGGAAGGGGCTGGAAATTGCAGAGAAGGAAGGGAGACCCCCAATTCCACACCGAGAGCTGGCGTTGTATCCAGGAGGAGAGGAACCTTCCTCTCTGCCGCCCATGCTCGGTTCTTTTCCCGCTTCCTCCCTCTTCACTCTCAGGGTCCATCCTTCCCCACTCGCCTTCCAGGTACCACCGCCCTCCTGGCTCCTTCCCAGATGGAGACAAGAGCTAATTAGGCCAATGCTTTATCTTTTGTCCCTGAGCCAGGACCTGTCCCCAAGGTCCAAAAACAAGGCAGGGCGGGCCCCAATTTGCTTCTGGCGTGCTTCGATATAACATAGCCTTGACTCTGCGGGGCCCTTGGGAAGGCCTGGGCGAATGACTCCAGTAATCCTGACTTGGCATCTACACTTGGAAGGTGCCACATCCACGCCCCTCTCTGGCTTCCCAGTGAGCCCCACCCAAGTTGCCCTGTTGCACACCTTCCTGGCAGGAAGGATTCTCTTCCCAGAGCTTAGCTGCATGGAACTCCCTAGCGTTCTATGAAGACTGGCCACAACTCTGCCTCTCCCCAGCCTTCTGGGTAGAAATAGGGTAGCTCCTCTTACTCTAAAGTCTGGGGACTGTTTCCCCTCTTCTGTGCAGGGATGTCATGCATGGTTGGGCAGGTTGTGTACTGCACGGTGGCATCACCAATTGAGGTCTTGCCATACATATTGTAGGCATTATAGAGTTTGTACTTATTAAGACAAGTTTTGACAGATGGAAGCAATGTGTCTTGTCCTAACAAGATCACAGTAATTTGACTATCTCCCAAAGGTGAAAATAAAGTGTCTCAAGAAAGGGGCACCTTTATCTGATCCTCAGAAGTGTGAGGGCCAACAACTCCCGAAAATTACTTGATTATTCATTCATTCCATCCTTCACAGGTCGTTAGACTTCTCCCTTAGTCCCTCTGCTTTGAAGTCACATAATAAGGGTAGTAATACCAGCTGCAGACAGTCACTTATACTTGCTCTGGGCCAGACATAGTCCTCAGCACTTGAAGATGTTCACTGCTGTAAGCGTCATAACCACCCCATGGGGCTGGGCGCACTGAGTACCTGAGCAGAGGGGAGTTAAGTAGCTTATGGCTGTGGGATTGGACCCCAGCACCTGGCCCCAGAATCTGTGCTCCTGCCCACCCTGCTTCCAGGCCAAGCTTTCCAGCCTCTTGTCGGGCCCTTCCCACCAGGAGCACCTGGGCTGTCACACATGCAGATGCACCTGCTGATTCAGAGGAGGGTGAGGAAGAATGGACTGGAATCGGTCCATTTAACAAGCTCTTCTGTAGTCTAAAGCTTCTTCACTTTGGCAGCACACTGAGGAGAGCTTTAAAAAATCTGATGCCTAGACCCCACCCCAAACAGAAAATCAGAGCCTGGGTGATTCCATAGTGTAGCTGGCACTGGGAACCAGGCCAGGCTGGGCTGGCATCAGCAGGTAGTTCAGTGAATGAGCCCACGTCAGTCCCCCACGGGCTGCAAATGGCCCAAGGGGTGTCAGCTGGGGCAGCTCAACTGGGCACAGGTCTATAAGGGCCCCTCTCCCCTAACTGGGATTTAGTGCTGGCTGTCACTGGGCACCTAAGTTCTCTCCACATGGCCTCTCTCTCCATGCACCCTCATCATTCGGAAGGCTGTCGCTCACATGTCTCCACAGGACAGCCGGCTTCCAAGGGAGTGACAGGGCAGCTGCAGGGCTCTGGAGACCTGGGCCAGGAAGCCACACAGCAGCTCTTCACTGTGTTCTGGTGGTCACCGCATGTCACAGGCCAGCCCAGACTCGCTCCCTCTGCCTGGGAGAAACTGCATGTGCACCTGGGGAGGGGATTGGCGGCCAGCTTAGGACACAATCTGAGTCAAAGCTAGAAACCAACTGTCACATTCCAACAAGCAAGGGTGGCCCTGGTGCCAGGGGTCTCACCACACGGTGAGGCAGTCCCGAGCACTGGGCAGGTATGCTGATCTGGGCCCCAAATGCTCACTGATAGAGTCACCATGACCCATCAGGTAGTGCCACTGGGCCTCGGTTCTGTTTCCTCGGAGATAGGGGATTGAGCACAGTGGTGTGGTCAGACTTGCTTCTGTTAGTGGAGCAATTCTGTCTAATGAAATCTGAGCTTGTGGAACCCAGATATCTGCAAAACTGACCAATGTGGGGCTGGTCTTGGCAGAGTAGGGTTGGGGCCTCATCCCCCAAGTCAGAATTAATTTTCCTCCCCCGCTTCCCCCCAGCCTAGCACCACTATTGAGCACTTGGCCTTGGGTCATGTTGTGCATGCGCCATGGAGGCTCCTTTGCTCCCATGTGACAGAGAACCCAGGTGAAAGTAGCTTAAGCAGGCGGGGGCCTCACTGGCTTCACCCAGCTAAGTCCAGGGGTCGAACCGCTCCAGGCATCGCTTGACTCGAGCTCAGGTGGAGTCACCAAACACCAGGTTCTCTGGCTCAGCGGGGCAAGATGGCTTCGGGGAATGAGCTTCATCTCCTTCCGGCTCCCAAACCCCACGTCCATTGGAGGAGATGCCAGTCTCCACTGCCAGTTACTGAGGGCAGTCCCCAAGTCTTAGTCATCCCAGGACTTGCCGGGAAATTGTGGAAGTAAACAAAGACCACCAAAATGCGAACAAGCTGAGGCTCTGTATTCAGAGCTCACCATAGCGAGGGAGGGGCCCCCATCACTTGTGCTCGGCCGCGGCTCCGAGGCAGGCAGGGCGTGGGAGGCTTTACAGTGGAGACCAGGAGGGCTCCAGTTGAGTCCTGCTCGGAGGCTGCTGGCAGGGAAAGCTGTGAGCGGCTCATGAGAAGTGGGACATCCTATGTGATTGGTTAGGGGGGTATATTTGGTTTTCTCTGGTGGGTCCTGAGTTGGCAAAAAATAGGGACTCCATCAGTCATTGACCAGGTCCTGACCATTCGGGGCCAACACTGCCAAGGCTGTGGTTTGAGTTCCGTGGCTGGTTGCTGCAGAAGTTGTCGATCAGAGTTCTGTTGTCTGTCTGGTCTGGCCATTGTCCACTTGATACTGTCTCTTAGGCCCACCACAGAGTTCGGTGGTCCTCAGCAAGCCCCTGTAGAATTGCAATGAGAGTAGAGCCCCCCCCTCGACCCCCTCCCTCCCTCCTCCGTGCCCCCACAAACTCTCTGACTCCCTGTCTGCCTTCAGGGGGTCCAGCCGCCTGCCCTTTGGGGACCAGTGTCCTTCTCTTGCAAGAGCCTCCTGGCAGGGCCACCCCCATCGTCACCATGCCGACTTTTGGCCTCAGCCCTCACTTCTGTGTGATGTTTGTTTTGGTCTCCAGAACCCCCTGCCATGGTCTGTCTGCCCGCTGAACAGTAACCGCACAGGCTACGACGAGGAGTGTGAGGCGGCCTCCTCCACGCAGTACTTCTGGTACAGGAAAACGCTCAACATCTCGCCGTCCATCCAGGAGAGCGGGGCTGTGCAGTGGGAGCTGGCGCTGTGCCTCATCTTGGCCTGGCTCATGGTGTACCTGTGCATCCTGCGGGGCACCGAGTCCACCGGCAAGGTGGGACTGCAGGGCACGGAGGGCGGCACGGGGGTGGGTGGCGGAGTAGCCCCCTCTGTCTCTGGCCCTGGCAGTGCCAAGAGGGTACCTTCTGCAGCTGGGGGCCGGAAGCTGTGCTGGGGCAGAGGGCTCAGACAGTGTTGCTGGCACAAATCTCCTACTGGGTGACCCTAATGATGGCCAGAGGTGCTTGAAGTTGCAACTCTCAATCCCGAAATGAGGGCTTTCTCACTAAAAATAAGAGCGTTTCTGTACCAGCCCCTTGCGAATCCATGGCAGCCAAGCAGCCAGACAGTGAGTTTCCCTTCTTTAAGCCTTTGAATGACCACACATGGCCCCACCCCCTCCCCCCCCAGCTCTCACACTGCCCTTTGGTATTGCCTGGAGGGCTTTAAAAGAATCTCGTGCCTCAGTCCTGCCCTGGAAGTTCTGAAGGAACCAACCTGGGGTGTGAGCTGAGCACTGGGAGGGTAAAAGTTCACCAGGTGACTCTCACGTGCAGCTCGGTTTGAGACCTTTGCTCTGAGCTGCTTTCAAGGACGCCGTGGAGCTGTCGGGCCCAAGCTTCATAACCCTCTTGTTCTCGGTGCATCCCAGGTTCATGTTCCCACTTGGGCTGGTACGTTTCTTTAACTCTAGCCTGTCCATGCAGAAGGTTTGCTGTGAGTGTTCCCAGCACCTGCCACCTGTCTCCAGCCTCAACAGATGCCCAGCCACCCGGTGTGCCCTGTGTCCTACAGTCTCCTCCTAGCAGTTCCACCATGACCCGGGCACCCCACACTGCCTCATTTCAGCAACAGCCCTTCATGGTAGATTTCATGGTCCCACTCACCTGAGACCTAGACAGGTAAAGTGACCTGCTTAACGTCACAGCTAGTGAAGGAAGAACAGGGCAGAGCCCAGCTTCACCCCAAAGACTCCCCACCATCTCGGTTTGGTGAGCCATCTCCTGTGTGCTCTCTCCACATCTTTTGCAACTTAATCAACCCCAGCTTTTCCTTGCCAAAAGTCCTAAGAGTCCACCTGTCCTCACCCTCTTGGCTACCTGAGTTGCCACCATGTTTTTCTTGAGGCACTAGATCACAAATAGCCATGGTATTCCAGAGACCAAGTGACAATCCCAGCATCAGGCCTGGTGGGACATTTTATTTTGGTTTCTCAGACCCCATGACAGCCAGGATCTTAGTCCCAAAAGCATCACACGCCATGACTGAGCTGAGGGACGAGTGAACATGGGAACTCTTTCCTGGGATAGCTTAGAACCTGCAGCAACTCACTCTGTCCCATCATAGAGCTTAGCTGACACTTCCATGCTCTTAAAAAATGCTTTTGTGATTTATCTTTGCCAGATTATTACAAGCATGATCCAAAGTATCTGAGGCCAACATTTGCAACCTTAGAGATTTAACGAGATAATTCCTGTTCCTGACCATTGCAAATGTGTTGCATGAGACTGTGTCATGCCATGAAAGCTTACTTATTCTCACCTGTTCTCACCGTCTATTTCCTCTGCTTCAGCCCCTTCCTCTAGAAGGGCCCCAACAGCTCTGTTACAGGGGATTAATCTTGTTAGGGGCTGTATACCATTTCCTGGCTTCCTCCGTTGCAATCTCCTTTCTTTCCTACCAGAATTTCTGTGGAGTGTCAGCAATGGTTTCTTGCAGTAGGTTAGCCCGGACCTTGTGTCCAACAATCCTGCCTACTTGACTAGGGAGAAGTGACGGGACTCCAGAGAGCCTCTGGGGAAGAGTGCTCACCTGGGGAAGGGAGGGAATTCCAGGAACTTGCCCTAAGTGGCTGCTAAGTACCCACTGTTATGCACAGTGGCCACCCCTCCCCACATTGTCCCTTGCCTCTTCAGATCACCGGCCAGGTGCCCTGTCTTTTCAGTTATCCATCTCCATCTCATACCTGCTTGGTTTCCTTATAATGGTGGGTGGATTTATTACTCCTCTCAGTTACAACACCCCAGCTAAGAAACAATGATAAAAGACACACCTCACGTTCTGCCTGCCCTCCCCAGGGTGAGAGGACACAGAGTGCCACTGTGGTGGCCTTGGGAATTCAAAGGAAGGTGGGGCCATGCCTCAGCAGGCATGGAGGGCCCAGGGTAATTCAAGCCTTTCTGGACACAGGTCACCCGCTGTGTTTGTCACAGGAGAACACAAACGTTAAGGGAACTCACACAGAGAACAATCTTGCAAAATATTTCTTTACATATGAGGCTCTGGTGCACATACGAGTAGACTTACAGAGAAAATTCCAGTCCTGGGTGGGCACACATGCACATGAAGACCTCTCTTCGAAGGCTTTGCAAAAGTTAAAATTACCCAGAGCCCGACAGTCTACTGCCAAAGGTACCATGAAAACCGAAGATAAAACATCAGTGAACTTGTGGTGCATGTCAGTGGGGAAAGATTTGGCTGACAAAAAAGTCACTTGTTTGCCCACCACTCACCTCCTGTGGTGCTGCCCGGTTCCTAACAGGCCACGGACTGATACCAGTCCTCAGCCTGGGGGTTGGGGACCACAGCTCTACACTACAAGTCACCACTTCTCCTTTATGAGCCCTAATGGCCAATCTCTCAGGCCCCAATCCTGGGGAAACCTGTCCTACCCCAAGACCCTGATTTTCTTTTTCCTTCTTGAGACAATATAAATCCTGCAAGTATTTGTGCTTCCTGCTTTGCTTAGGCCACTAGGAAGCTCAGAAACTGGGTAGAAACTCATGCCCTATTCTGTGGGCTACCTTTTTCTTTGGGCTCTGGACTGCCCATATTTTCTCTTCAGACTGATTTCTTTATCTAACAATTTAAAATGTCAATGTGACTGATGCATTTTTGTGGGCCCCGTCAAATTCTTTCTGGAATAAGGTTGAGTGGAAGGGAGGGTGAAGGCAGAGCCTGGGGACCTGCTTGCCTCTTCTCTACTGAACAAGAGACCTCCTGGTGGTCACAGATATGGGCGCCCACATCCCACAGCGGTTTCTCCAGTCCCAGCTCAGAACCTGTGCCGGCCCAAGAATCCCGCTGCCTTCTCCTGCTGCTGGCTGCTTGGTGGTGCAGCCTGAATAGCCCAGGCACGGGGGTGTTCCTGTCCTGCGGGTCGGATCGCTCCAGGAGACTAACGCTGCCCTCTGGCGCCCCCAGGTGGTGTATTTCACGGCGTTGCTGCCCTACTGCGTGCTCATCATCTACCTGGGCCGGGGCCTCACGCTCCGCGGAGCCACCAATGGCTTGATATACATGTTCACTCCCAAGGTACGAGCTGGGGGGTAGGGGCTTCAAAGGCGCCCCTCCCTCATCCTGCCACCTTTCAGGATGGGGTGGGATGAGGGGAAGACAGAGTGGGCAGGGAGGCTGGTGTGATCCCACAGGGTGTGGCGAGGGCTGCGGATTACCCGTGGGCCCTGGGTCACCCCCTCAGCCAGGCAGTTCCCACGCCCTGCTGATTCTGGGGCGTGAAGTCTTTCTTCCATTCCCTCCTCCCTATCCTCGCTGCCCCGAACTGACTGCTGCCCCAGCCCCACCCCAGGCCCCTTCCAGACTGCAGACCGAGCTCTTTGCCCTGAGCACGGCTCCGCCATCTCGCTGCCTGCCCACGCCGCCATGCAGCCCCTTCCCTGCAGGGTTTCCCGCGCGCCTCCCCCGCCCCCGCCTCCGCTCTGCAGGCTCCCTCAGCCGGTGCTCAGTAGTGGGGGCCGCTCTGCCTTTGCGGTGGGGCACACTGGCCACGCCACTTCCACCTCTGAATGCCCAGACCCGTGCAGCGCCCGCCTTGTGAATTAGGGGCTGGATGCCTTTTTGAACTATCCTGCCGTACACTGTTCGATTGCACAGCCCCGATGGGCGAGGTGCAGTGGAGGACACGAGGGGAGGCGGGCCGTGTGTTTCCCCGGCTGGGCCCCAGCCCAGGCCCGTAAGGTCCCTCCCCTCTCCGGCGCCCTCCCTTGCCGGATTCCCGCCCAGGTTCCTCAGCCCTGTCCCTGCGGTTCCAGGTGGAGCAGCTGGCCAACCCCAAGACCTGGATCAACGCGGCCACCCAGATCTTCTTCTCTCTCGGCCTGGGCTTCGGCAGCCTCATCGCCTTCGCCAGCTACAACAAGCCCTCCAACGACTGCCAGAAGCACGCCATCATCGTGTCCCTCATCAACAGCGCCACCTCCATATTTGCCAGCATCGTGACCTTCTCCATCTACGGCTTCAAGGCCACCTTCAACTATGAAAGCTGCTTGGACAAGTAAGCCTGGGCTGTCCCGCCGAGTCCCGGGCTCCCCGGAGCTCTGAGCTGAAGGGGCACCGGCGAAGAGGTGGGTGCCAAGAGCACCAGTTTTGGATTCCCCAGTCCCGGGCTCAGACTCGGGCTCCCCCGACAACCTCCACAGCTGCGGGGCCCAGAGCACGTCAGCGTCTGCCTAGCAGGGAGGCGGCGCTTTGACTGTCCAGAGCACTCAGAGGACGGCGCCTTAGTTTCTTTTGCCCCATCTCCCCTACCTCAAAAGTGACCAAGAGCTCTCTAGCCGAGCCACAGAGATTACAGAATTCACTTTCTGTGGCCCCTTACCCAGAATACAAACATCATCCAGGAGATATGCTGTCCAATTCGGTAGTCACTAAGGGGCTACTTACAAATTTGAATTTAAATTAATGTAACTTAATTTACATTTAAATAACTTAATTTATCTTTAAATAAATATGCATTTTACTTCAAGTCATTTCTTCAGTTACACTAGCTACATTCAAGTGCTTAGTCGCCACATGTGGCCAGTGGGTACCAAACGGGACAGCCCAGATATTGAACATTTCCATCATCACAGGAAGTTCTGTTGGACTATGCTGGTGCAGAGGTTAAAACAGCCCAGCTGCATTTGGTTCTTGTTGTCATCACTGTTCGCATCGCAGGCATCTTCAAAACCATTCAAAATGACCCTGTCCTTTAAAAAGGTCACCAAGCAATAGATTCCCTTTCCAGATGTAATCAGGAAAGGAGAGACTGGCCGGAGGCTTTGGTGACGGCAGCCTTTCTGATCAGTGAGGGTTGATCTGATGGTCTGCTCTGCAGGGTGATTCTGCTGCTGACCAATTCTTTTGACCTTGAAGATGGCTCTCTGACAGCCAGCAACCTGGAGGAGATGAAGGACTACCTAGCGTCTACCTACCCAAGCAAATACAGTGAGGTGTTCCCTTCCATTAAAAACTGCAGCTTGGAATCGGAGCTAGACACGGTAAGGCGCCCTGGCAAGGTCGTGGACTTGCTTCTCCCCACACACTTGTAGGGACCTTGGAGAGCTGCCCACTAGGGCGATATGCACGGCTCGTAAACACCCAGGAAGAAGTATTCTCCCTGTGCCTCTGAGAAGAGCGACTTCACCACCACTTTCCCCAGGTGCTGCTTGGGAGTCCTAGTTATTATAAAGTTCCCTTAGGTTCTCTGTGTCCTTTGTTGCTTTCCCTTTTCTCTTTTGAAGCTCTAAAAATACAGGAAAGTACAGAGAATAATATAACAAATGCCCATATATCTACCACTCAGAATGAATAATTATAAACATTTTGTCATTTTGAGTTCAGATTTTTTTTATGTTAAAGCAAAGAACGTTTCAAGGACAAAGTTTAAGTTCCCTTTATTACTAGCCCCAAGTTTTCCCTACTCACCAGAGGCAGGAGCCTTCATTTTTACATTTTTCTTACCCATATATGTATTCTCAGATAATATCATTGTTTTGTTGTCAGTATTTAAATGGACATAAGTGGTCCTGGATGATATTTTTCTCATTTAACATTTTGAGATCTGTCCCTAATAATACATGTGGAATCTCATCCATTCATTTTAAGTGCCGCATTTTATTCTATCACACAAATATACCACAATTTATTTATTCATTTCCTTACTAACAGAAATTTGGGTTTTTTTCCCAAGCTTTAGCTACTAAAATCATCCTTATTTATATATTTACATAAGTATTTCTTCTATGCTGACACCTTTATTTTTTCACATTAGTTTTAGGATGAATTTGACAAGTGTCACTGGGGAAAAAATCCCCTAGGGAATTTTTATTAGACTTGCATTGGTTTTATAGTGTAATTTGGGAAGAATTAATAATATCTTTTGAGTTGTGACTTTTGATTCAGGAATGTGCTTTTTCTCACTCACTCAGGTCTTTTTTTTATATTCTTCAACTAATTTTTTCCATGAATATCTTGGCACATCATTTATTAGATTTATATTACCTTATTGTTTTATTGTTATTGTGAATTGTGTCTTTTTTCCCCTCATTTCTATCATTGTTTATGTTTGTTGCAAAAAAAAATCCAACGGTTTTTGTATGTTGATCTTGTATCTAGCAACTTGATAAATTCTCCTTTTTTTTTTTTTTTTTTGAGACAGAGTCTCGCTCTGTTGCCCAGGCTAGAGTGCTGTGGCATCAGCTTAGCTCACAGCAACCTCAAAGTCCTGGGCTCAAGCAATTCTACTGCCTCGGCCTACCGAGTAGCTGGGACTACAGGCATGCACTACCGTGCTGGGCTAATTTTTTTTTCTATATATATTTTTAGCTGTCCAAATCATTTCCTTCTATTTTTAGTAGAGATGGGGTCTCGCTCTTGCTCAGGCTGGTCTGGAACTCCTGAGCTCAAACGATCCACCTGCCTCAGCCTCCCAGAGTGCTAGGATTACAGGCATGAGCCACCGTGCCCGGCCAAATTATCCTATTAATTCTCATATTTGTTTATACATTTGCTTCAGTTTTCTATGAAAGCTATCATGTCACCTGCAGATAGAATTTTGTATTTTTCTTTTCAATACTTATATCTTCTTTTTTCTTATTGTATTTACCAAGACTTCTAGTACATGGAGGTGGTAGTGATAGGGCATATTTATCTAGTTCTTATATTTAATGTAAATGCTTCTAGAGAGTATTCCTAGAGAATACTTTTCAAGGAAAGGGAATAGGGAGGGCCTGTGGCTCTGGTTGCCAGCAAGCAGCTTTGGAGTTTGGTATTTTTGGTTGGTTGGTTGTTTTTTCTGGCACTTTGTTTCCTGGGTGGAGCTATTCTAGGTCATTTCATGGGGGAAGCAACATTTTGTTTCTCCTGGTTGTTCAATCCCAGCTTCATGCTTTCACTGGCTTGTGGCATGAACCCCTCTCTGGGAAGGCATCAGACCCCCAGTCCCTAACCCCCAGCCTTCAAGGCCTAGATCCTGTTCAGATGACCCATGAAATCTTTTGGCTTCAGCACCTGTTCAGTATTCTCACTCCAAGTTTTCTTTTTGGGTTTGGAACTTGGGAGTTTTCCTCACTTACTTTGGAGTTTGGTTATATGTTCCAAGAATTATGTGGTTGGTTATTGATGTATTTAGACTTTTTTTTCCTGTTGTGTTTTTTTTTTTTCTTCCTCTTCTTCTTCTTTTTTTTTTTTTTTTTCTTCCTTTCCTCATTCCACTTTATTCTCTACTATTTGGAATTTGGACACTTGATGTCTCTTCTTGCAATTTTCCTACACATACTTAACAGAGTCTAAAGTTAGATGATAATGTCTTAACTTCCCTCCCAAACAGCACAAGGACTTTAGAACACTTTTATCTCATCTCTCCTGTTTTAAATGATTGCTGTCTAGTTCTGTCTTTTTAAACCTATAAATTGGACACTATTGTTATTTTATACAGTGTTTATATTTACCTACCTGTTTGCCATTTTATTTGTTCACCATTCCTTCTTGCATCCCCACTATCTTCAAGGGTTTTTCCCCCTAAAATGCCTTCTTTTAGAGTAGGTTTCTCAGATTTTGTTTATATGCAAATGTCTGTATTTGGCCCCCATTTTTAAAAGATATTTTTTTCTCTAAGTAGAAAATTCCAGGTTAACAGTTATTTTCTCTCAACACTTTGAAGATATTTGCCTTGTGATTCTGGCTCCCATTGTTGTTGCTGAACTTTTCTTTCATTCTTTAGAAGTCAGCGGTTCTTTCTCTCTAGTTTCTCTCACAATCTCTGTCTTTGGCCCTTTGTCTTTGGCCTCTGCAATCTAGGTGTGAATGTATTTTTATTTATCCAGGCTAGGCTTGGGTGAGGTTGAGCTTCCCGGATCTATGAGTCTATATTTCTTAACAGTTTTGGAAAACTTATACCTACTGTCTCTTAATCATTGCCCCTGCTTCTCTCATTATTCTCCTTTTAGAACTTCATTTAGACCTATGTGAGACCTTTTCGTCCTATCCTACAGGTCTCTAACCTCTCTTTTATTTTTCACGTTATCCTTTTTTTGTTGTTTCATGCTTTTATTCATTCCTGGATTATCTTTCAGTTCACTAATTCTCTTTTCAACTGCATCTAATCTGGTATTTAACTGTCAGCTGAACCTTTAAATTCAATAACTATATTTTTTATTTTTAGACACTATTTTTTTCCAAATTTCCTTTCCACCCCAGTAGTTTCTTGTTACACGTTTATCTTTGTATAATAACTTTATCTTTTGTTTCCTTAAACACTTCACATACAATTGTTCCAGTGGTGGCCATAGGCAGGAGAATGAGAGCAGTCCACCTTAGTGGTGAGGAGTATTTTGTCACTGACACAGTTTAGAATTGCTGGCTCATGAGAATAATAAAAAGCATATCAATTTGTAGTAGGTTTCACTATTTTTTAGAATTCTCTACAAGTGATCACCCCCTTATTGTCTGCATCTAACTATTCTCACTATCCCCCTGAGCAACTGGTATGCCATTGAGCTGACCTATATTCTGGTATTAGTGAAATACCATATACTGGGTGCCTGAAACAACAGATATTTATTTCTCACAGTTCTGGAGGCTGAGAGGTCCAAGATCAAGGCCCAGCAGGGTGTGGTCTCTGGTGAGGACCTGCTTCCTTGCTCACGGGCAACTATCTTCTCACTGTGTTCTCACATGATGAAGAGAGAGTTTACTCCCTCTCTTCCTCTTCCTATAAGACCACAGTCCTATCAGATTGGGCCCCACCTTTATAACTGCATTTAACTTTAATTACCTCCTAAAGACCTTATCTCCAGATATAGTCACATTAGGGATTAGGGTTTCAACATATAAAATTTGTGTAGACACAATTCAGTCCACAGAAATTCTGAATCTGACAGTCCAACATCTGCCACCTTGGAGGGTGAGGTGTTCTAAATCTTCTTATTCTTGCTGGCTCTTCACTCACAGTCATGTCTCTTCTTCTGGGTTAGTAAATCCCTGTTTATGAGCTCATTGCTTAATCTTAATCTCTGGGAGGCCTGTAAGTCTAAACTGTAGAGCCTTCCCCCAGGGTGGGTTTGCTTTTGCTTCTTCTTCTGCTGGTAGCCAGGGAGCACCCCCAACACTTGACCCTTTTTGACTCTTGGGGGCTTCTCTTTAAGCAGGAGTTCCAGGCTCAGTTTCCATAATGCTGTCTCTGCAACAGCATTGCCAGCAACCCTGCCCCTCTTGGCTGCCTGCTGGCCAGGCCAGCTCCCCACCATCAGGGTTCCTGCTACCCTGGCCCTACCATCCTCCTCAGTTCCCAGGTCTCAGAACGCCTAATCAGTCATGACATTGGAAGAAGAAATTATCCAAACATTGTTTTCTTATATTTTATCCAGAATTTACATAAGTTGGGGCAGGAGAAGGGGACCCAGTGTTCCAGGTTGACTAAAATTCTACACATACTTTGCATGTGTGAACTCCTGGCAGCTCCTGTTCCTATCCGGCCAGCTGACCCCTAGGGCTGGTCTACACATGGAAGCTCCAGCCTCAGAATGTGGCAGCTTGTGGCTTGTTCCAAGGTCACCCAAGCTGCTTGTTTAAGGAGATTGTAAGTTCTTTGTGTGGGTAACTGGTATCTTCTCGCCATGGGCAGGCCGTCCAGGGCACTGGCCTGGCTTTCATTGTCTACAGCGAGGCCATTAAGAACATGGAGGTGTCCCAGTTGTGGTCAGTGCTCTACTTTTTCATGCTGCTGATGCTGGGCATTGGGAGCATGCTGGGGAACACAGCGGCCATCCTCACCCCTCTGACTGACAGCAAGGTCATTTCCAGCCACCTGCCCAAGGAGGTCATCTCAGGTCAGTGGGCAGCCAGCAGAGGAGGTGGGGGCCGGGGAGGGCCGGGAAGGGGGGTGAGCAGGGGGTGAGTTTCCTCCAGGGCCACGTGCTGGTTGATGTGGCCACAGAGGGCTGCAGCAATCTGACCGCAGTCCTGCCACGCCTTCTCCTCGGAATCCAGGGACTCGAGCGGTGTGATTCACCCTGTGTCTTTTGTTGTCCACATCACAGGGAAATGAAGTGGCCACTCCAAACTTGGAAAAGGCCCAACTCCCCACCCTGGCACTCAAAGCCCTCCAGGGTAGAACCTGCTTTTGTTTTTAACTGAAGTATGACAATTATAAAGTGTACATTTCTCAAGTAGAAATGCAATGAGTTTTACATATGTATCCTCCCAAGTAACCAGACCTAGGTCAAGAGACAGAACATCCCATAGCGCACAGAGCTCCTTCACACCCCTCCCAAGCCATCTGCACCTTTGGGGTCTCCCCTATTATGACTTCTACATTTTATGGCTTTTTCCCTGTTCCTGAACTTCCTATAAATGGAATCATACAGCACATACTCTTTGTGTCTGCTGTCTTCACTCGAAATCTGTCTGTGAGGTCCACCCATGTTGTTGCAAGCAGCAATTGTCTGTCTCTTTTTCTGCCTGTGGAATAATCCATGGTAAAAGCACATACGACAATTTCTTTATCCACTCTGCTGTTGATGGGTGTTTAGGTTGTTAGGGAATGAACTGACTTTTCCAAACATCTCTCGTGGTTTCACTCCACCACCCATCTGTTCCATTCCTGAGGATCCTGTGGCCATCCCCCTCTGCCTTTGATGACATCATTCCTCTACATCCCACCAATCAAACCCATGTCCCATCCCATCTCCTCAAGTCCCAACTACCCCAGTTGCAGCCTCCCACCTCCCACTTCTCCAGAGTCTGCTATACTTAGCATTCCTCCTTGGACCTGGTCTCTGCAACCAACACTACGTGTGCCTATAGCTCCCGGGCGGACACATAACCTCTTTCTCCTTGTGTGTTCCCATCAGATGGCAGTGGGGCTTGGTGGCTGCCAGTGTGTGGTGTGGTGGTGGAAAGGGCACGTGGGACTTTAGATTCACACACGTCAGCGGGGTGTCCATGGGAGGCAGCCAAAGGAGACTGGGACAAAAACCCAGGTCCAAGGGCCTGGGTGTGAATCCTGACTCTGCCACTGATGTGCTTGGGGATGTTGGGGGCATTACTTGATATCTCTGAGCCTTGGCTTCCCCATCTGTGCAAGGGGCCTAAGGATCCGATCCGAGGCGAGTACCTGGCACGTAGGAGGATCTGGGTGAACGTGAGCTTCTTCCCCAGCCCACCCCACCCCTTCTGGTTGGATAGGAGTCCTCCCGAGGAAGTCCTGACGGGGTAGCCCGTGCTCAAGCTTCCTCCCCCGAGTCACATGAGCTCTGGGGCTGAGTTGCTGGGTTAAATGGCATCACCAGACCCAAGGCCTGGGTGGGTTCCTGGGATAGCTGTGCCCACCACTCCTGCTTTCCCATTGAGCTCAAGCCCCCACCCCTGCAGGGCAGCTCAGTGAATTAACATCTGTGACCCCTGCTGGCACGCCTTGGGGCGCCTCTGTGCCCCCCAGCACCCACGGCATATACCTCCAGAGAGGCCACACCAAGACTGCTCTTCCAACCCCTGTGGATGAACCAATTGACTGAAGTCACCTTAGGGGCCTATGGCTCCTGCTGCCCCGCAGATCGCTGGGGACCAGGTGGGGAGTCTCAGGCAGGTAAGCCTGCGGTGTCATGACCCCCAGGTCTGGTGTGCCTCATCAACTGTGCCGTGGGCATGGTGTTCACCATGGAAGCCGGGAACTACTGGTTCGACATATTCAACGACTATGCGGCCACGCTGTCCTTGCTGCTCATTGTCCTGGTGGAGACCATCGCCTTGTGCTACGTGTACGGGCTGAGGAGGTGAGGAGGCCCGGGCCCCGCAGCATGGGGAGAACGCAGCCCACAGGAGAAACATCCAACTCTCACTGGCCACTTCTTTAGGCTTGGCGTCATCGCTCAAAGTTTCTTCTTTGCCCTTGGATCTCAGCTAATTCTCTGCCTGGCTTCCACCCTCCCTTTGCCTTCAACCAGTGTCTTCTCTCTCTGTCTCCTGTGCTTTCGCTGTGTGTCGTGGGATGTTTGTGGGTTGATCCTGCGGGACCCCCACGGCTTACTGGGGCAGGGGTCATGCCTCCAGGCACGAGATGCTCTGACCCTTGGCCAACAGCAGTATTTTTCAAGAACCGTGCCCAAATCCACTTGATAACTTAGATAATTTGGCAAATCTGAAGTGTCAGGTTCTGAATCCTGGTGCACAGCGCAGCCCCGGGATGTGTCAGTTTTCCCCGGGTGACGGAAGGTGCAGCTGGGCGAGAACCACTGGTCTAGAGCTGCCTTCAAACTCGGGTGTGCGCCAGCAGTCCCTGGGGGCTGGGAGAGCGCGAGCGCAGGGCCTCACACCCAGAGGTTCTGATTAGGCAGGTCTGGTGAGGGCCAAGAATCTGCCTTTCTAGCCAGTTTCCAGGTCAGTCTGGGGCCCACACTTTGAGAACCACCGGTCTAGAGAGCGAGCTACTGCGAGTGTGGCCCCAGAGCAGCAGCAGCAGGGAGCTGGGTAGGACAGACTCTCAGGCCACCCAGTCCTGTTGTGTCTGGTACTGGTGGCGTCTGTGGCTCATCTCAGTTTGGGCAGCGCTGCTCAAATGGGAGTCTGGGCGGGGGCATGTCCAGTTGTTCCCCGGCCTCTTCCCCAGTCTTTTCGGAGGCTCCAGGCTGACTTGGGGTGGGGGAGGAGGAGCGACGACACTCTAGGAGGCAGGTGACCCTCGAGCAGAGTTTCCCACTGTGTCCCTGGAAGGGCCAGGCTCCTGTGCTATATGTGCTGAGGGACCTCCCAGGATCAATTAATGTTGGGGCATAGGTTAAACAAAGCCAGATCAATGTCTTTCCTGTAGGACTTCTCAGAGCCTCAAAGACAGCTGTGGATCTCAAAGAGGGGGTCATAACTGGCAGCACTTTCAGAATTTACTTGGTCAAGGACGGCCCCTACTGCTCCCCTTGCCTGCCCCCCCCCCCCCAGCTGCTCACATTTGAGGACACTCGTGTCAGGGTGACCAACTCTCCCGGTTTCCCCAGCACTAAGGGGGTTCCCTGGGACGTAGAACTTTCAGTACTAAAACCAGGAAAACCCCTGACAAAGGGGTACAACTTGTCCCCTAGGAAATGCCAGTCTAGAGGGAGAAAGAGATCCGTCCCCGGAGAGGGTGAGTGTCTCAGGATGAAGAGAGAAGGCTGGGAGAGAGGAGTGAAACCTGGGGCCCACTGAGGTCACTAGAGATGGGACACATGTCCATCGAAAAGGAGAGGTGGGAAGCGATGGGGCTGGAGGGGAAACAACGCCCCGGAGAGGGTGGGAACCGCCTGCAGGCGCGAGTGGCCCAGCGGGGTCCTTCAGCTTGCTCGGGGGACACTGCCATCTAGTGGCCACTAGCTGCATCGTCCTGCCTGCTTTTCTGCATCTGGCTCTTCCCAGCTTTCTCTGCAAGAAACAGAGAGGGGCGGAG
Organism: Eulemur rufifrons; assembly: GCF_041146395.1. Classification (NCBI taxonomy): domain Eukaryota; kingdom Metazoa; phylum Chordata; class Mammalia; order Primates; family Lemuridae; genus Eulemur; species Eulemur rufifrons. The sequence continues at coordinate 149,618,953 of NC_090989.1, forward strand.
GGGTGGTGATGGGACAACAGGACCTTGGCACTTTCTGATCCGTGTAGTTTTGAAAGCCCCAGGGTTTCACGTTGCATGGGTGAGCCTTCACAGCCTAGCGCCCAGAGTCCAGCTACGTCACCACCGGAGACCAGGTGGTGGTCTCTACGCAGCCCTGCCTGGTACCCAGGACAGACAACAGGTCCCAGGGAGGCAGGGGTTGTGGCTGTGGCTGCAGCTGGTGACAGTCACACCCCATTGCACCCCAGCCCCTCCTGCCACGGCTGCCTGTCCTGCCATGGAGAGCAGTTTTAAAGGCTCTGGCCTGGAGGCAGGAGGCCAATCCAGGGTCTGGGTTTCATCTGCCGCTAGCTGGTGCCCTCAGGCAGGTAGCATGTCACATTCCCAGGCCAGGGGTCTGAGGTTTGGCCCTCCCACTGTCCCAGAAAACCTGCTGTGGTTGCAGGGGACAAAGAAATTCTACTCTGTGGGTGTTTCTAGTAGGCAGCAGGGTCGCTGATAGCGGGGTGTTGGGGGAGCAAAGCTGCCCTAGGGACCCTCGACGCTAAGCACTGGCCTGACAGATGTCCCTAATGCTACCCGTTCCCACCATTTCTGGGGCCACCCTTCTGGTCTACGCTGTCAGCCCTCACCTGAAAGCTGGCACCAGGAAGTCGTCCTCTGATGGCTACTTATCTGCGGTGTCCTCTATCAGCCCTCTCGGGCGGCCTTGGCCCTTCCCCTCTCCCCACCCCAGCACCCCTCCCCCAAGAAGGTCCCAGCGGTCTGTTCAAACATCGGTGGTGCCCAGAACAGAATCTTCCTAAGCCAGGAGGGAAGTGCGGGCAGGACCCCGTCATCTGCGGCAGCATGGGTACATCAGACTCTCCCTGTCTTCTAAACAGATTTGAAAGTGACCTGAAGGCCATGACTGGCCGCGCTCTCAGCTGGTACTGGAAGGTCCTGTGGGCTGGCGTGAGCCCGCTGCTGATTGTCAGCCTCTTTGCTTTCTACCTGAGCGACTACATCCTCACCGGCACCCTGCAGTACCAAGCCTGGGACGCCTCCCAGGTATCTGCTGTCTCTGCAGGGCTGGCACTGGGCCCCCAAGGTCACTCGGGCCTTTAGCTTTCTGAAACCAGAGAACGATATCCTTGGTTCGGGTGGGTTATTTGTCACAACATAGAAATATCACCAAGGTATTTTAAAAATACTCAGTCTGGGACAGCAGAGCTGGGCTTTGAGTTTTTAAGCACGTGCTGCAGGGAGGAGAGGAAGGTGCCCTCCAGACCTTCCCGGGACCTTGCCCCTGGGAGATGGGAGTAAGTCCCCCTGCGAAGGCACTCGTTCCTGCCTAATGGGCAGCGCCCTGAGCGGCCACAGCCCCAATGCAGAACATTTCCACCTTCACAGAAGTTTCCATTCTGGGCTAAGGGTAGCCCCTGCATTTAGGTGCCCTGAAAGCTGCCTCAGGCATAAGGCCCTTGGTTATTCCTGTGGCCATTCTTCATGGGATGCCCCAAACCACAGCTATGCACACACTGGTTGGGCGGGCACTGTCAGTCCTTGCTTATGGAAGAGAAGGAGAGTGTGGGGAGTTGGCCCTTCCCTCCCCCCATTCCCGCATACTTCCAGAGCTGCAGAGCCAGGTGGCCCCAGGGGTAAGGACACCTGGTGCCCCGCACTGCCCACCCCCCACCGCCCCTCCACCACACCTGGGGGCCTGAGGCCCGAGGCCTGTGGGGACAGCGCTCTCAGAGGTTCCTTCTGCTAACCTCAGTCTCTCCTTTCAGGGCCAGCTTGTGACCAAAGATTACCCCACCTATGCACTGGCTGTCATCGGGCTGCTCGTGGCCTCCTCCACCATGTGCATCCCCCTGGGGGCCCTGGGGATTTTCATCATGCGCCACCTCAAGAGGGCAGACACTGCCCCGGTGGCCTGAGAACTGGGCTTCCTGGCCACTCACTGTCTTACAGACACTATTTACAGGCACAACCTCCTCGGCTGCTTTTTCCAATATTTAAGCCAGAAGTCCTCTGCCTGTCAACTTCCTGAGTCCCTAAAGAAGAATCAGGAAGGTGTGGAGGAAGATGACTCCCTCAGGAGGAGACACACCCCGGGAGAAGCCTTTCCTCCCTCCGCCTGCCCTAAAGGCCATGCCACCGCCCCTTGTCACCAAGGGAGGCAGGTGAGAAGGCCAGTCTTGACGACAATTGCTTTCTCGATTCTAGGACAGTCTTAGAATCAGGGCACATTGTGAGCTGAAATTGGACTATAATTCTTATGGGATGAAATTTAAGCAATTTGGTGTTTTGCTGAAGAGACACTGAAATCTTAGAGGGTAATCACTCTGTTTTGAAGTGCCTGCGGTGACATATTTGAATGTGATTTGTGCAAAATTAATTCTTTCTTTAGTCATAGTGAATATGCAATATCTGTGCTCCCCTTCCCCCCTTTAAATGCTAGTATGATTGACTGACCATAAAGAAAGATGTCCTTTGTTTGGGGACCCCAGCAGGGCTCACCTTTCCCTAATCTAAGGTCTCTCACGGTGGGTCCAGGAGCAGCCCCCTCTACAAAATTGCCCCCGCTACAGTTTGCAACCCGCCATGGTGTCTCAGTGCATTGGCAAAGGTATTGGAAGCCACTCTGAGGATGAAAGTGAATCTCAGTTTCCCACAGACTTAATGTTATATTTTTGACATCATGGCCAACTCTATAAAGACCACAAATATCACTTGCAATCAATTTTAAATTATTTATTTGTACATAAGTTTTCTAAAATATATGTAATTCAAACAGAGCATCCTATAACTGAAGACACACCGTATTTATGATACAGTACTAGTCCACCATGCCAATTTGTCTTTTTTTTTTTTTTTTTTACTGCAATAAAGTAGGTCAGGGTTACCCCTAAAGTGAGACAGTCTTTTCCTGCTGTAA